>NC_079212.1:142744438-143083163 GCF_029633865.1 Lampris incognitus | reverse complement strand
AGTCTAGAATTTATAATATGACAAAAAATCGTCCCAGATTACTGTACACACAAATGCCTCAGTAGTTATTAGGGTCAAATTTGTCTCCATTTTTAAAGATTGGGGTTATTAGTCCTAAAGTCCAGATGTAAGGGAAATAACCCACACTCAGATCCAAATTAAACAATTTTGAGATGGCCAATTGAAAGTTTGGGTAAATTTGGGGCGGTTGCTACAAGCCATCTGGTCCTTGTACAACCAAAGTGAGAGCTGTGTCCACATTCTTGGCACAAAGTCAAACAGGTTTTCGGTGGGTGTGGGACTCTGCTAAGGTTGTCCCTCGTCTCCGATTCTGTTTGTGATATTGATGGACAGGATCTCAAGGTGCAGCCAAGGTGAGGAGTGTGTCCGTTTTGGGAACCTCAGAATTGCATCTCTGCTCTTCGCAGATGATGTGGTTTTGTTGGCTTCATCAGAACGTGACCTCCAGCGCATTGGGGCGGTTTGCAGCTGAGTGTGAAATGGCCGGGATGAGAGTCAGCACCTCCAAGTCTGAGGCCATGGTGCTCTACCGGAACATGGTGGATTGTTCCCTCCGGGTTGGGGATGAGTTGCTGGCTCAAGTGAAGGAGTTCAAGTATCTTTGGGTCTTGTTCACGAGTGAGGGTAGGATGGAGCGGGAGATTGACAGGCGGATTGGTGCAGCATCAGCAGTAATGTGGATGTTGTACCGGACCGTTGTGGTGAAGAGGGAGCTGAGCCGGAAGGCAAAACTCTCAATTTACCAGTCAACCTTCAACCCAGCCCTCACCTGTCGTCATGAGCTTTGGGTGGTGACCGAAAGGGGGAGATCACAGATACAAGCGGCTGAAATGAGTTTCCTACGTAGGGTGTCTGGGCTCAGCCTTAGGGTGAGGAGCTTGGACATCCGGAGGGAGCTCGGAGTAGAGCCGCTGCTCCTTTGCGTCGAAAGGAGCCAGTTGAGATGGTTTGGGCTTCTGATTAGGATGCCCCCTGGGTGCCTTCCTTTGGAGGTTTACCGGGCACGGCCAACTGGAAGGAGACCCCGGGGTAGACCCAGAACTCACTGGAGGGACTGCATGTCCAATCTGGCCTAGGAACGCCCTTGGGATCTCCCAGGAGGAGCTGGAGGGCATTGCTGGGGAGAGGGACGTCTGGAGTGCCCTACTTAGCTTTCTGCCACTGTGACCCGACCCCGGAGAAGTGGCTGATGATGAATGAATCAAGGAATGAATGAATGAAGGAATGAATGAATTGAAAATTTGAGCTCAGGCATTTTAGCATCTCATGTAGGATGCTGTCAGGTCCAGGTCCAGGTGCTTTCTTAGTTTTGACTTTTTGGAGTTTGTCCTTAAGTTCCTGCTCAGTAGCAGGGAAGTCCAGGGGGTTCTGGTTATCTTTAATAGCCAGTTCCAATTCTTCAAGTCTTTTGTTTATGTGGTTCTGATTAGGGTTTGTATTTTATTCAACTTTTTTAAAGCGCTTTTGGAACTGGTTGCTTCCCCTGGCTGAGCAGTTGTCAAAAGCTACTTCCAGGGCTGAGACATGCCGCTACTCTCCTCCTATATACATTATTTATTTGAATACAGCTGAGCCGCGCTATTGTATTAGGACAGGGGCACATAAATTTGACACAATCTCCACCATATGAGGCCCCATTTCAATCTGAGGGCCTGAAATTGAGCTTGCTGCACTCCATAATAGCGTACTTAGGCCAAGTTGCAATTGGAAATGGGAGGCGAAGTGCTGTTGGTTACTGCAGAAGTGCTAACCACTTATCCCACATCTCAACTCATTCCCTTTCTCTCCCTCCCTCCCTCCCTCTCTCTCTCTCGCTCTCTCTCTCTCTCTCCGCTTCGCCCCATACCTCATAATCCGGCAGGCATCATCCTGACGGCTGTGGCGGATCTGGACCGCGAGACACAAGATCGCTACGAGTTGGTGGTCAAAGCGACGGACATGGCGGGCCAGATGGGTGGTCTCTCGGGCTCCACCACCGTGACCATAGTCATCACAGATGTCAACGACAACCCGCCCCGCTTCCCACAGAGTGAGTTCCTGTCATCCCCTTTCGAGAGAAGAAAAGACAGATGGACAGGGAAAATAAGCGGTGCAAAAGAGAGAGAGGAGATGTAGACATCAAACTCAAAGAGTTTTTCCACACTAGCGCGGATGAATTTGAAACCGCTGTTTTCTTGGTGGAAAACTGGTGGGTAGTTTTCCATCCGTTCTAATGTTTCCAATCATGCTGAAATATTTGTCGTCCAGATGAAAACGGCGAAGCAGTAGAAATAATGCTTGAGTCTCTATTGGCCATGTGAAGGAAATTCTGGGCCGGCAGCTCGACCCGAGAGCACGTGGCAGTTTTCAAAAAGCTCCATTTTCGTTGTCTACTCTGTAACGCCTGACCAGCATATTTTAAATGAATCCACTCAGGGGGCGTCCGGGTGGCGTGGCGGCCTGTTCCGTTGCCTTCCAACACGGGGATCACCGGTTCAAAACCCCGTGTTACCTATGGCTTGGTCGAGCGTCCCTACAGGCACAATTGGCCGTATCTGGGGGTGGGAAGCCGGATGTGGGTATGTGTCCTGATCGCTGCACTAGCGCCTCCTCTGGTCGGTCAGGGCATCTGTTCGGGGGGTAGGGGAAACTGGGGGGAATAGAGTGAGCCTCCCATGCGCTACGTCCCCCTGGTGAAACTCCTCACTGTCAGGTGAAAAGAAGCAGCTGGCGACTCCACATGTATCAGCAGAGGGGGTGGAGCAGCGACTGGGATGGCTCGCAAAATAGGGTAATTGGCCAAGTATAATGGGGGAGAAAAATTAGGACCCCCCACCCCAGAATAAATAAATAAATACTATCTGGAGAGGATTTTCAGTAAGTGCTGTTCTCAGTGGTTAAAACAGAGAAAAAAGATGAGTTTTCAGATTCAACCACGTTATTGTGGATGTGCTCTTGGACAGGACGGGGATATAACGGGGCTGGAGAAACAAAAAATGAGCAAGACGGAGGATGGAGGAAGAGTCATTGTGCCCCAAATGCACACTACGTACTAATCCTGACTCTGTTTTGAGTGTGTAGTGTGTTCACACGCTGAAAACAACAAAATGAAATCCATCCACTATCCGAACCGCGTACCCTACCCTGCTCTCGGGGTGGCGGGGATGCTGGAGCCTATCCCAGCAGCCACTGCATGGCAATATAGTTCAAAATGTTACCATGCGTACTAAATCCACTCGGCTTCGGAGTATGCTGTTGGCGGACGCTACTGACCCGTAATGCATATTCCGCATGTTAGAGGAGCAGGGAAATGTTGAAAGAATGGCGGAGGGGGAGATGTGACCCAAGGCCCGGAGGCCAGCCGCCCCTCGGCGGGGCGGGCACCACAGTCCACATGGCTACAAAACAAGCTGCAGCTTAAATTACTGGAGTGAGTAAACAAATTAACTGTTGTTTACAGGGGCGTCTCTGCCGTCTCAAAGGGAAACGGGGAAAAGAATAATGAAGGAAATTAGGAAGCTCACTAATAAATCCGTAGAACACTTTAAAGGCCGTTATTGTTTGAATCTGGCGGATGCTCGTTCGTTGCAGGGCTGTCAGCACACGTGTTGGGTCATTTATTGTTGGTACAAAACAGTGGTATTTCAATGTTGACATGCTAACTGTCAAAATAGTATAGTATGAAGATTAGTACATACTATAAAGAGCTGGGGTATAATACGGATTTAAGACACATTTAATAAGAAGAGAGAGATACTATATTAATCCCTGTGGGGAAATTACGCTCTGCATTTAGCCCATCCTAGCTGTGTAGCTAGGAGCAGTGGGCAGCCGCCGTGCAGCACCCGGGGACCAACTCCAGTTCTTCTTTCCATTGCCTCGGTCAGGGGCACAGACAGGAGTATTAGCCCTAACATGCATGTCTTTCTGGTGGTGGGGGAAACCGGAGGGGGGAACCCACCGCAGACACGGGGAAACATGCGAACTCCACACAGAGGACGACCTGGGGTGACCCCCAAAGTTTGGACAACCCTGGGGTTCGAACCCAGGACCTTCTTGCTGTGAGGCGACAGCGCTAACCACTGCGCCACCGTGCCGTTTGGGGGGGGTTAGGAAACTGAGAAAAGGGAGAAGCAAGTGAAACAACAATAAGCAAAGTAAGAAAGAATTGAGAGGCGCGTCCATGTAGCATAATGGTCTATTCCATTACCTACCAACATGGGGGTCGCTGGTTCGAATCCCCGTGTTACCTCCGGCTTAGTCGGGCGTCCCTACAGACACAATTGGCTGCGTCTGCGGGAGGGAAGCTGGATGTGGGTATGTGTCCTGGTCACTGCACTAGCGCCTCCTCTGGTCGGTCGGGGTGCCTGTTCAGGGGGAACTGGGGGGAATAGCGTGATCCTCCCACGCTGTCAGGTGAAACAAAGCGGCTGCTGGCGACTCCACATGTATGGGAGGAGGCATGTGGTAGTCTGCAGCCCTCTCCGGATCGGCAGAGGGGGTCGAGCAGCGACTGGGACGGCTCGGAAAATAGGATAATTGACCTTTCGCTCAGTCCCGCCCCTCGAACGCAGACGAGCCAATGGCAGTGTAGTACCAAACGCACGCGGGAGCTCACCCGGACTTCTAGAGCTTTTACGACTCCATTAAGCAGCATCAGAGTTGCATCAGAAGTCGTGGTTTTTGTGATGTTTTATGGATATAAGTTGAACAAAAATGGTCAAACGATGTGCATGGGGTACATGCAACACTGATCCGAGGTATCCTGAGAGGATAGGCAATGGGGTATATTTTATCCCATTTCCCAAACCAAAACAAGACAAAGCCAAATGTGTCCGGTGGATTAAGCTGTGTGGCAGACCACACAGTCAACTCAACGTAACACTAGCTGCGCTAGACTAGTGCTAGCTGGGTTAGCATGTAAGGACACTGTCACACAGGTACAGGGAAACGCTAGCTAGTTAATAAAATAAACTAATACACGTACATCTCAGTGCCTCTCCAGGATTGATGTTAGTTAATTGAAGGTAATTTAATTCATCTCACCCTGCGGTGCACGAACAGTGCTGGTCCTGGATGATGTTGTCTGCAATCGTGGTGACTGTGAGCTGAGGCTTTTCCCTCTTGCATTGTGATCTGTAAACTCTCGCCTCCAATTTCAGCTTGTCACCCACCATGTCTAGTTTTACATTTTGTACATAGTATCCCTCCATAGCATAGCGAAGTCCTTTTTGATGGCTTCTAGACGGAATCAGGTCCATCTGTCTCCAGAAGTTATGTATAGCCTCTTGGGATATAGTTTTGACACCGATAGCCGCCATTGTAACTCCCTAGTCAGCCCGGGTAGCTTGTTAGTTACAGTAACTAAGGGGGGCCAGGCTTTGCGATAGGTCAGTTGGCCAAGTACAACTGGGGGGGAGGGGGGGGGGATTCCAAAATAGAATAACTGAGAAAGACCAAGCCACCAAGATTGAGAGAGAGAGAGAGAGAGAGGGAGATGTCACAATCCCATATGAATATTGTTTGTCAATTTTTGTGTTTATGATTTTAGTGTATACCACTATGACAAAATCGTACATTGACAGCCATGCTAGTAAAGCGGTGCTGAACTGAACTGAGATAGAGAGAGAGATAGAGAGAGAGAGAGAGGGAGAGAGAGAGAGAGCCTGTGTTTGGTATTCACCACAGCGCCGGTGTCGGCAGCCACGCTTTTGACTTAACGCTTTTGGAGAAAATCCGCCCATAACAATCTGACCCACTGAGGCGAGGAGCGCTGATGGCCGCCCCGTGCGTCTGCATGTGAGCGAGGCTCTGGAGGACCGAATCGATGCGGCTGATTTTATCCCTCACAGCTAGCGGTATGGATTTATGGTCGCGGGTTAGGAAACGTCTTGTGCCGCGGATACACTGTCGTTGTGTTTAGTGCACACGCGGGAGGGATTATGCACGGCGAGTAGGCGATATAAAAGCAGAACAGATGTCTCGCATTAAAGGCCTCGCTTCACAGGAGACCGCCAGGAGTCACGTCGAATAAAGGAGTTTGCTCCCCTCATTTGTTTGCCTGCCTCCCTCCTCCCTGCTGGCCTCTTCTTCATCTTCTTTTTTTTATTTTTAACTGTCTTTCACTTCATTTTTCCTCGTTTCCTCTCATTTTGACCCTACTCAGCTGGGATCTGGGGGGTTCTCGGCACAGCGTTTTCCCGTGTCACGCAACCCCAACAGAAGGTGTCCAAGCCAAGCTTCTAACCACATCTTCGCTCCACCCATGTGTTGGGTTAAACCAGCTTATCTCACTACCTACAACTGTCTGGAATCGCTCCCTCATTCACCCAGTTGCTGTTCCCTATGTATGAAACATGCAATAGGGTACTCTATAGGTTGCAATGAGAAGTAGAACCCACCACAAGGGGGCGTCTATTCTGTTGCCTACTGACATGGGAATCCCGGTTCGAATCCCCATGTTACCTCCGGCTTGGTCGGGCGTCCCTACAGACACAATTGGCCGTGTCTGCGGGTGGGGAGCCGGATGTGGGTAGGTGTCCTGGTCACCGCACTAGCGCCTCCTCTGGTCGGTCAGGGCACCTGTTCAGGGAGGAAGGGGAACTGGGGGGGAATAGCGTGATCCTGGTGAAACTCCTCACTGTCAGGTGAAAAGAAGCGGCTGGCGACTCCACATGTATGGGAGGAGGCTTGTGGTAGTCTGCAGCTCTCTCCGGTCGGTAGAGGGGGTGGAGCAGCGACCGGGACGGCTCGGGAGAGTGGGGTAATTGGCCGAGTACAATCGGGAAGAAAAAACGGGAGGGAAAAAGACCCCGTCACGTGGTATTTGACAGTGGAAAGGGTGCCTGGGCAGAGTGGAGGAGAGGTGGTGAGGTGCATTGTGGTATCCTTAGCATAAAATACTTTCAGACGAGACATTTTAAGTTTGGTTTTTTTGCGGCTTTGTTTCCCCTTTTTCACACCAACTGTCTCCGGCCAATTGCCCCACTCCTCCGAGCCGTCCCGGTTGCTGCTCCACCCCCTCTGCTGATCCGGGGGAGGGCTGCAGACCACAACGTGTCTCCTCCCATACACGTGGTCGCCAGCCGCTTCTTTTCACCTGACAGTGAGGAGTTTCACCAGGGGGACGCATCATCCACGCCATTTCCCCCCAGTTCCCCCTCCCCCCCCAAAACAGGCGCCCCGACCGGCCAGAGGAGGCGCCAGTGAAGCGACCAGGACACGTACCCACATCCAGCTTCCTACCCGCAGACACGGCCAATTGTGTCTGCAGGGACATCCGGTCAAGCCGGAGGCAACACGGGGACTCAAACCGGCGATCCCCGTGGTGGTAGGCAACGAAACAGACTGCTTCTCCACCCAGATGCCCCCCTAAGTTACAATTTTTGACGACAAAAAATAGTGAACTCAAAATGAGAATGGTGACTGTAGTGCACTATATAGCAAACAGGGAGGCATTTTGGACACAGCGTTGTTTCCCCTACCTGGCAGGTTGGTGTTGATTTGAATCAGCTGATGGAGCGAATACCCGGTGAAGACCTTAACTTCCTGGACGGGGTTTTTACACATCTTAATCCCAGCAGTCACACATCAGATGTTTTGCGTATGCAACACAATCAATCGATTTGCTTTGTGTATCTGAAAACGGGCCTTTGAGATAACCTGGAGTCAGCTCGTTGGTCTGAAAAGGGGGCTTATCAGCAATCCCAGGATTTCGAAATCTGTCTCTTCAATCACTCTTATCCCACTTGCAAGTGGCGTCAGTTGTCATGTGATCTGCATCTGGATATGATGTGTGGATGATAATGCGATCACACTCACTGCATTTCCACCTTGTGTTGACGTGGCTTCTCGTATATCTCTTGTGTATTCTCATCTGTGTCGTGTCCACGCTGTGATCGAAACTCGTGTATTGCGTGTACTATCCAAAAGAGTTGAATCAAGTGCAACTGGACTTGGTATATATATACCAAGTCCAGTTGTACTTGATTCAACTCTTTTGGATAACCATGACCTGGATGAATGAGAACATTCACAGACATGTGTGTACTATGCAAAGAAAGACAAATGTGTCTGTCTATTGCTATTATAAACTACTACTACTACTTCCAGCTGCTCCCCTTAGGGGGCGCCACAGCGGATCATCCGTTTCCATCTCTTCCTGTCCTCTGCATCTTCCTCTGTCACACCAGCCACCTGCATGTCCTCCCTCACCACATCCATAAGCCTCCTCTTTGGCCTTCCTCTTCTCCTCTTCCCTGGCAGCTCCATATTCAGCATCCTTCTCCCAATATACCCAGCATCTCTCCTCCACACATGTCCAAACCATCTCAATCTTGCCTCTCTTGCTTTGTCTCCAAACCGTCCAACCTGAGCTGTCCCTCTAATATCCTCCTTCCTAATCCTGTCCCTCTTCATCACTCCCAGTGAAAATCTTATCATCTTCATCTCTGCCTCCTCCTGCTCCACCTCCTGTCTTTTCATCAGTGCCACTGTCTCCAAACCATACAACATAGCTGGTCTCACCACCATCTTGTAAACCTTCCCTTTAACTCTTGCTGGTACCCTTCTGTCACACATCACTCCTGACACTCTTCTCCACCCACTCCACCCTGCCTGCACTCTCTTCTTCACCTCTCTTCTGCACTCCCCGTTACTTTGGACAGTTGACCCCAAGTATTTAAACTCATCCACCTTCTTCACCTCTACTCCACTGCCATTATAAACAATAGTAAAATTTTAAAAAAAACGTGTTAATTTTAGGGTTCATTTATCAAGTCAAAGCATCAGAACTGTAGGTAGTTTCCACGGTCCTGTTTGGAGCTACAGTTAGTGTAAATACAGAGGCTGGTTTACCATCACAATGAACTATAATACGTTTAACCACCAGCGGCAGGAAGGATGTTTGCTACCAGCGGTGCCGTCTCACCAACGCGAAGCAAGCTGTTTGTGTTCACAATTACACCTGGTTGTGACCCTGTCTAACTGGGGGGGGGGGGGGTCTGGCAGATCCAATCACAAACCAAGCTGTGTGTGTTTACAACTTGCATTAATACGTGTTTGTCCTTAATCTACAAAAGATATCCAGATACGGATCACACCGTCATACCAGGTCTTTCTCTCTCTCTCTCTCTCTCTCTATCTATCTATCTATCTATCTATCTATCTATCTATCTATCTATCTATCTATCTATCTATCTATCTATCTATCTATCTATCTACCTGTCTTCTATCTATCTATCTATCTATCTATCTATCTATCTATCTATCTATCTATCTATCTATCTATCTATCTATCTACCTGTCTTCTATCTATCTATCTATCTATCTATCTATCTATCTATCTATCTATCTATCTATCTATCTATCTATCTATCTATCTATCTATCTATCTATCTATCTACCTGTCTTCTATCTATCTATCTATCTATCTATCTATCTATCTATCTATCTATCTATCTATCTATCTATCTATCTATCTATCTATCTATCTATCTATCTATCTATCTATCTATCTATCTACCTGTCTTCTATCTATCTATCTATCTATCTATCTATCTATCTATCTATCTATCTATCTATCTATCTATCTATCTATCTATCTATCTATCTATCTATCTATCTATCTACCTGTCTTCTATCTATCTATCTATCTATCTATCTATCTATCTATCTATCTATCTATCTATCTATCTATCTATCTATCTATCTATCTATCTATCTATCTATCTATCTATCTATCTACCTGTCTTCTATCTATCTATCTATCTATCTATCTATCTATCTATCTATCTATCTATCTATCTATCTATCTATCTATCTATCTATCTATCTATCTATCTATCTATCTACCTGTCTTCTATCTATCTATCTATCTATCTATCTATCTATCTATCTATCTATCTATCTATCTATCTATCTATCTATCTATCTATCTATCTATCTATCTATCATGCACGCACACACACACACACAGAAACAGAAACAAAAACACTTTATTTGTCGTTTCATTTCATGTGCACTTGTGCACATGAAATGAAACGAAACGTGGTTTCTCCCAGCCCACAGCAGTGCAACACAAAGACAACACACATCCAAAAACCACAAGAACACATATATCCAAACTAACACATATATCTAAACCAGCCAGGATGACGAGCTGCCGGTCTGCAATGGCTAGCAGTTAGCTTAGCCTGCCCCGCTTCCGCATCCCGTCAGACCACCCTCTGTGTTTCCTCTTCGGGCACAGCTCCGGTCAGGGCCTCGGTGCTTGGGTCCACACGACGACACCAAAAACACAGTCAAGTCTAGGCGAGGCCACCACCAGACCACCCTCAGCGTTAGCGGAACTGCCGGTTTGCATGGACTAGCAGTTAGCTTAGCCTGCGCCGCTTCCCCGTCCCGTCAGACCGCCCTCGGAGTTACCTCCTCGGTTGCAGCTCGAAGCAGGGCCGTGACAGGATGCAGCAGACCAAGCTCTGATGAGCCGATCCAGCGCCAGCTCTCCCAGCCATCAAACGAAGACAAAACAAACTTAAGACGTGGACAAAGACACTGCATGGACGGTACCGGGTGAGGCCGCCGGGAACATGGATTCATGCCGCCATCTTCTCACACCGGTACTGTGTGAGGCCGCTGCAAATGTGAATTTGTGCCACCACCTTCCCACACCGGAAGCGGAAGTTACACACACACACACACACACTTAAACCTAAATGAAAGGTATCTTTGCATATATTGTAAAATACAGATTAACTGTCTGGCTTGTTCAATGGCACCTGGAGTAACCAATAATAGAGAGAGACAGACAGACCTCACTGTCTGTCTGTCTGAGAGAGAGAGAGAGAGAGAGAGAGAGAGAGAGAGAGAGAGAGAGAGAGAGAGAGAGAGAGAGAGAGAGAGCGAGTGAGGGAGGTGTGAGTGAGTGCTGGGACTAAATCGAGGTCTGGCACCTTTTTGAAAACCATCTTACTTTAAAAATGAAAGCTTGACACCATTACTTTCCTTACAGGGGAACCTGACCGTCTGGTTCGTGGTATTTCATATATCTCCTGACATCTTTTCTTCAGTATAAAACCCTTTTTCATCTCAGTATAAATCTCGTTTACTCTGTCAAAGGTATATCAGTATCTTTATTGTTGCATCTGTGTACTGCATGGTGTTGGGTACAGAAAGGCTTGTGAAGGGATTTGCTAAAAATAAGATACCACAGGGCTCTGTCCATCGTTTGTGTGACTGTTTACATGCTATATTTATTTCTGGATCCTTAAGTTAATGATGGACAAAATGTTAATTTGTCGTTGCACATAACGATTATCAGCATGAAAATTTAGTCAATCTGACTTTAGGGTCAAAATACTAGAGATGCTTTAAAAACATTCAGAGTAAAGAGCAGCATCAGCTGGATGCAGACTTCAAATGGCAGAAGCTTCTTCAACCTGTCCAGGTCATAAAAAAAATTATTGACTTGAATTTCAATACCTTTTAAAGGCATTTCCTGTCTCCTTTCAATGTGGAAATACAATGATATTCACTCATTCGGACTATGGCCTTTTCTCCAAGATCTTCTATCACAAATTCTGCTTCCACGGTGTTGTTGCTCTACCTCTACAGTCACATCCAGAGATTAATTCCAGTCAGTAAACTAGGATTGAGTCATTTTACTACTTTAACTGTGTACTATTCAATTCAATTCAATTTATTGTCATTAAAAACAATGTGCAGGCACATATTAAAAATGAAATAAGGGCTGCGGCTTCGCCAAACAGTGCAAGACAGACAGCAAACACAGTGTAAGATATACACAGATGAAGACCAAAAGCTAAAAATAAGTTAAAAAAGAGCACGAGCACAAAATATTTCAAAATATCGACAGATATTCAGTGGGTGGCCAGGTTCAGGTGGGCAACAGCTTGGGGAAAGAAGCTGTTTTTGAGCCTGGTGGTGCAGGCTCTGAGGCTCCTGTAGCACCTCCCAGAGTGCAGGGGGGAGAACAGTCCATGGGTGGGGTGGGTGGGATCTCTGCTGATTCTCAGACCCCTTCGAAGGCAGCGTTTGTGATAAATGTCTTTTATGGCTGGGAGCTGGGTACTGGTGATATGCTGGGCCACCTTGACGACCCGCTGCAGAGCTTTCTGGTCTACTGAGGTGCAGTTGCTGTACCACACTGAGATGCAGCTGGTCAGGATGCTCTCTATGGTGCAGTGGTAGAGGTTGGTGAACATTTGGGGGGATAGACGGGCACTCCTCAGCCTCCTCAGGAAATGCAGGCATTGTTGGGCCTTTTTCACAAGGGCCTGGGTGTTGGATGGCCAGGAAAGGTCCTCGCTGATGTCTGAAAGAGCTGAATGTCCTGAGCTGTTTAAGCTTGAAATGGGGTTTCTAGCTCAAAAAATGAAGGAGGAGATACAGTTCAAAGGGATGAGGGTTTCAACCTTTCCCCATACGTGGACTTCCATTGTCTTGAAAAAGTAGAAAAAGCTTAATATGTCTAAAAGTATAAAGGATTTCAAAAAAACCGAAATGTGAGCCGTAATGGGCTTCAAGAGGTGAACATTTTGATACCTGAATGGTTTCAGTGGCTAAAGGTATGAAGGAGTAAAAGAGGTGGAAAGGTTGCCAAAGTCCCCCATTGACTCCCATTCAAAAAATGGCTGAAAAAAAGTTGAATATTTCAAAAAGTTCAACAGGTATGAAAAATCTGAAAGGGGGAACACTAATGTCCTTAATGAGTTGAACATTTTGATAGTTGAAGGGTTTCAGGAGCCAAAAGTAGGAAAGAGCTACAAAGTGTCAAAAAATGGGCGGAAGAAAAATAAATAACTAAATAAATAAATAAATAACTGCAAAGCAATCACCACCATCCGCACAGAGGCGAACGCGCTACAGGCGGAGACTATGGCGAAATGTCTTACAACAGCTCTAACTATGCTTGAAGAAATAGTTAAAGAGCTTCGTTCCACAATAGCTTCACTGCAGACATCAGTGACTGACCACCCCAATAAAATCGCTGCCCTTGAAACCTCCCGAAATGAAGGCTGTCGGAGCTGGAGACGCGTTGTGCCGCCCTGGCTGTGGACAATGTCAAGCTCAAAGCCGCAGTGGATGACCAAGAAAATCGCTCCCGTCGACAGAACATACGGGTGGTTGGCTTACCCGAGGGCGAAGAGGGCATCAACCCGACTGCCTTCATGGGCCCCTTCCTGTAGGAAATCCTGGGTGAGGAAACATTCGCCAACACGCCGGTTATAGACGGAGCACATCGCACCCTCGCAGCCAAACCGCCCCCCAAGCCAAACCTTCGAGAGCCATGCTGGCGCGGCTGCACTATCACCAGACGAAGGAGCTGGTTATCCGCACATCCCGTGAACATGGACAGCCGTCATACAAAGGGAAAAGGATTCATATATTCCTGGACTATTCTGCAGAGCTGACCCGATGCAGATCGGAGTTTAAGGCCCTGAAGGCACTACTCCACCAAACCGGCGTGAAGTTTGGTCTGGTCCATCCTGCCCAGCTACGGTTTACTTGGCAGGGAACTGTCCACACTTGGGATCATCCCAACGCCGCGCTTCTCTTCTTCCAGACCACAAGTCAACCTACAACCGAGCGACCGGGCAACAGATAATGTAGCCTACCTAAGGAGATCTAGAATTTCTAGATCTAAATCTAGAGGAGGCACTTTGGTCTTAACAGACCATCCTCTCATTCCCCAATATGTCGTAACCACTTGTTTAAACCATTGTGTATTGATCTCACCTTCCAAACCTGGTTTGACAAGGGACTCAAAACCGTCGAAGATCTGTACAGTAAAGGGGCCTTCTCGTCATTTTCCGACCTGTCTGAAAGATTCAGTTTGCCTAGATCTCATCTATGTCCCTATTTCCAGGTTAGACATCTCTTACAAAAGCAATTTCCAGAATTTCTAAACCACCCTGCTCATTCTGAAACGGAGTCCCTTCTCTCTTTGAACCCCAGTGTAAAGAGCCTAATTTCAATTATATATCCTGACATAGATTCCATTAAGTCCGAGACTCTTTTTTTTGTAAATTTATTTCTGATTTTTCCCCTTTTCTCCCATTTTAGTGGCCAATCGATCCCTATTTTAATTCAAACACCCACCCTCGTACTTCATGCGTTCGCCAACTGCATCTCTCCGGCCGGCAGTCTCGAAGGAGTCGCCTCGCCACTTCCATGACAAGGTGACTCCAGGCCGAACCACTGCTTTTTCCCCACACACCCAGAGACGCATTCATATGACAAACACAAGCCGACTCCGCCCCCCTCCCGAAGACAGCGTTGCCAATGATTGCTGCTTCATCGAGTCCGGCCATAGTCGGATCTGACGAGACCGGGGCGCGAACCCCGGTCCCCAGTGGGCAACTGCATCGACACAAAGCCGATGCTTAGACCGCTACACCACCGCGGACCCCAAGTCCGAGACTCTTAACCATCTTAAAGTTGCTTGGGAGCAGGATTTGGGTGTGGAGCTGACGGGTGGGATGTGGGACTCTGTGTTGATGCTAGTTCACACCGTGTCAATATGCGCTAGACATGTGAGATCTTACATCGCATTCATTATACTAATGCTAGACTAGCAAGGATATTTCCTGGTATAAGTGGTGCATGTAACTGCTGTGGACAATCACCCACAGACCTGCCAATATTTTTAAATCCTTCGGGGATCTATCTGGTGTGGACATTCCACCTGATCCTCTTACAGCCTTGTTTGGCCTTTCCCCCCCAAGACTAACACTCCCCTGTGTCTTAGTAGAATAATGTCCTTCACCTCTCTTTTAGCTAGACGTCTAATACCTCTTAAACGGAAACATGGATCGCCACCTACCCACGGTAGATGGACCAAAGATGTGTTATACTGCATCAAGTTAGAGAAGATTAGATTTTCCCCGAAAGGTTCATTGAGAAACTTTGACAAAAACAAGGTCACCTTTTCTGGACCACATAAAGACCTTAACGGTGCTCCAGAGGATGGGGATAGCTGAAGCCACAGAAGGTTGGAATGTCCTGCATACATACACACACGGGGTTTCCTTTTCTTTAGAGGTCCATGCATGTACTGCAGGAACTCTATTGTCACTCTAATGGCATGACATTGACATAAATTCAGTCTTTGATGACTGTCACCAGTACTACACTTTTGTTTTCTTCCTGTTTTTCTCTGCTGTGGGGAGGGAAGGGAGGGAAAGAGGGATGGGGATGCATACTATGCTTGATTGCTTGTTAGCGTTGTGTTTGACAAAATTGCAAAACCCAATAAACAGGTTTTTAAAAAAAAAGATAAATAAACTATTCACGTATCCTGAGTGGTTTTCAATCAAACCAAAGCGGTCCAGTGGTCAGCACTGTTGCCTCGCAGCAAGAAGGTCCTGAGTTGTCCCAGGTCCTCTCTGTGTGGAGTTTCTCCCCGTGTCTGCGTGGGTTTCCTCCGGGTGCTCCGGTTTCCTCCCACCATCGAAAAGACGTGCATGTTAGGGTTAATACTCCTGCCTGTGCCCCTGAGCAAGGCAGTGGAAAGAAGAACCGGAGTTGGTCCCTGGGCACTGCAGCTGCCCACTGCTGCTATACAACGGGATGGGTTAAATGTAGAGGACACATTCATTGTAAGAATACAATGACCAAATAAAGTGGCTTCCGGACTTGGGCTTTCTTTAAGGAGTAAAATTATAAAAAGGACGTTTAAAGCTGAACTGCGTGGTGTTATATGTAAACAAAGATAGGTTAGTTTACATTCATAATTTCACGTGTGCGGATGTCGAGAGGTATCGTATGTGGTAAGACTCCAGTGGCTATGTTGACGAATGGTCATTTGTTCAGAAAACACAATTGGCCTTGTCCTGGGGTGAGAAGGATGTGGGTGTGTGTCCTGGTTGCTGCACTAGCGCCTCCTCTGGTTGGTCGGGGCGCCTGTTCAAGGGGGGGGAGGGGGAACTGGGGGGAATAGCGTGGTCCTCCCACATGCTACGTCCCCCTGGGGAAACTCCTCACTGTCAGGTGAAAAGAAGTGGCTGGCGACTCCACATGTATGGGAGGAGGCATGTGGTAGTCTGCAGCCCTCCCCGGATCAGCAGAGGGGGTGGAGCATCAAACGGGAAGGCTCGGAAGAGCGGAATTAATTGTCCGGATACAACTGGGGAGTGAAGGGGGGGGGGAACGCCACAGGGGAAATGTATCAATTAAAAGAAACCTACTTCTCCTCCATCCATCTCTACTTTATTCTTTTCAATGCTCTTCATTTTCCTGCTCATTGATATTTTTCCCTTTCCTGTGCCCATCTTATCTTCATCTCCTGTTTTGTTTTTCCTCCTCCATCTTCCCTTCCCTGTGTCTCCCGTCTTCTGTTCCTTCAATTTTTTTCACGACTTCATCTCGCTCTCCATCTTGCCTCACTCTCTCCTCATCCCCTCTTTTCCTCTGCTGTCCTTCAGAGATGTACCAGTTCTCGGTGTCGGAGGGGGCGGCGGTGGGCACCTCGGTGGGCCGGGTCATCGCCAGCGACGCAGACATGGGCGAGAACACGGACATGAGTTACCTCATCACAGACCAGGACGGAGGGGAGCTCTTCAAGGTCAGCACTGACACGGAGACGCAGGAAGCGGTCATCTCCATCAAGAAGGTGTGGACCTTGTCTTTTACTTTTAACTTTCAGTCTGCAATGAGAGGCGGTAGCCATGAATACAGCTTGTCAGGCCTTCCCGGGTGCACTTCTCTCTCTCTCCCTCTCTCTCTCTCTCTCTCTCTCTCTCTATATATATATATATATATGGATTTATTTCACAAATTATTATTTTCAAGTCTTATATCGATGTTATCTACAGGTCCATTTATTAAACAGTCTTGCAAATAACATCTAATTGATTACTTGGGAAATTAATGATCAATCCATTACTTAAATAATATTACTATTGGTGTCTACTATTGAGTCTTTTTGTAGTTGCACTTCATAGCAAACCTTGCCTGTTTTTTTACTTGTGTCAATGTAAAGTTATGTTTACCGCCTCTTGATGATCTGAGACACACTTACAGTAAATGCACCTGACATGGCATGCATTCGTGGCTATAATGGTTACTGTTGTCTACTGTGCAGCAAATGCACTACTACTACTTCATATAGTACTATATGATATGATCTTCTCATAGCACCCTATGATACGCCCCATTTCCACTGCATGGTACCGGCTCAACTCCACTCAACTCTACTTGTTTATTTTGGTTTTCCATTGGGCAAAAGTTAGGGATAGTACCTGGTACCGGGTACTTTTTTTGGTACCACCTCCATCGAGGTTCCACGTGAGCTGAGCTGATACTAAAAGGTGACATGAAAATACCACTATAAATAAAATATAAATATATGTATATTTATTTAAATTTAAATAAAATCTTATAAAAGGAATAAATAAATAAATAATATTTAAATTTGAGTATAAATAAAAAATAAATAGAATATCAATAAAATGTATTTATATTTATTTAAATATAAATAAATATAAATTATTAGTAGCACTTTCCCTACCATTGAGTGTTTCTTTAAACAAAGTAATTTATCTAAATATAAATAAAATCTGACCACTGATTGGTTGGAGAGAAATTGAACAGCTCTGTTTATAACCGGCAAATGCCAAAGTGAGTCTTGTGGAACTTGTATTAATGGTGATGATCCGTCCATGTGAAAAAATTAGTTGTTGTCAGTGAATCTCTTAGTTACACTAATATTGTTCATGTGAAGCACACATTTACAGTTGGTCTTGTTGATTTAAAAAAAAAATAAAACACTCATGTGGGGCGCTGGTAGACAGGGGAGGAAAAACTAGTAACAAGCCCACAAATGACCAGCGGGGCTTCGCCGTGAGGGGGCGCTATCTGCAGTGGAAAACCACATCCCAACAAGTAAAGCGAGTAGAGTCGAACAGAGTCGAGTCGAGCTGAGCCAGTACTATGCAGTGGAAAAGGGGCATATGATAGCAGTTGCTAACACTCGAGTTTATCTGCTAATTGCTGACTTGTGTAAGTAACGTTGGGTTAAAGAATGCACCTGCCAAATGCATAAATATATACCAACAGAAGGATGAATAAATAATCATTGATTAGCTATTGTCCTAAATAGCCCAGCGAATGAAAGTATCAAAAGCATGCTATTTGCATGTGTACCCCCAGGACTAGAGCATTTGTATTTGAAACATATGTCTGAAGAGCAAATACGTACATCATCCACCCACAGAGCTTCGTCCCACTTTATTTTGGGTATTTTGTTTCTTCCCTCAACTTCCAGCCTCTTGATTTTGAGAGCAAGCGAACACACAACGTGGTTGTGGAGGCGGTGAATAAGCACGTCGACCCCCGCTTCGAGGACCTGGGCTCCTTCCGAGACCAGACCATCGTCCAGGTGAGCGTGTCGGATATTGACGAGCCACCCGTCTTTCGACCGGTGGAAGGCGCTATCATGGAGGTGCAGGAGGATGCCAGACTGGGAGCATTGGTTGGCATTGTCACGGCCAGGGACCCGGATATCGAGAACGTCCCCGTCAGGTACAGTAGATTATTTCAAACATTTAAGAAACACAAAAATCCTTTGTTGTTGGTTTGCATGTCCCACAAGAGATTTGTGAAAGTGCACCCATCCATCCATCCATCCATCCATCCGTTATCTGAACCGCTTATCCTGCTCTCAGGGTCGCGGGGATGCTGGAGCCTATCCCGGCAGTCACTGGGTGCCACTGTGCTAAAACACCAGCTGCTCTGGCAAGGCAGTAGAGTTTCCAGTGTATAATGATCTACTTCAGAAAAAGTTAACAAACAAAGTATCTTTAACGTACCCCCTCCAGACAAGTTTTAAGATTTGAAAATACTGAGATGAGGGCTTCTGGGTAGCATAGAGTTCTATTCTGTTGCCTACCAACACAGGGATCGCCAGTTTGAATCGCCCGTGTTACCTCCGGCTTGGTCAGACGTCCCTACAGATGTAGGACACATACCCACACCCTACAGCCGGGTGTGGGTATGTGTCCTGGTCGCCACACTAGCGCCTCCTCTGGTCGTTCGGAGCACTGAGAGTGTGAGACCCTCTCATAGCTAGCCAGCTGAGCCATAGTCGTAGCCCACTCTTCATAGGGAAGGGGGTATTCTTTTTTTCCAGTGTCTCAATAGTGTACGTTTGGCAGTTGTGTTGGCCAGGATAATCCACCGAGGAGCGGCCAGAGTCCTTGAGTTCGTTGTTAAGCCCAACATAAACAGCTTTACGGTGATTGGGAACTGCCTCTTAACAACTTCAAATAAAACTCGTTGAATGTTAGTCCACCAGTCCTTTAGTGCCAGCATAAGCAAAGCCTACGTGAAATAGAGGCCCCAGCTCCCTTCCATCTCCCCGGCAGCAGTCATCTGGTAGGAGATTCCTCCTGTGCACTTTTTGTGCTGCTCTACTAATGTACGAAATTGTTTTGCCGAAAGTGTCAGTTTCCGTTGCCTTTCTGACCAGTCAAGTTGGTGATCCATCATCCATCGGCCATGGATAATCAGGGGATATTAAATATGTAGCAATTCATTTGCGTAATTGATTGATGGTTTTAATTGGCTTTCACCGGGGCCGCCACTTAACAATAACCCTGCAGCAGGCTTTATCTGCGGAGGTAATCACCTCCATGGTGTTTTTATGAATGAGCTCAAATTGCTGCTACTTATATTTTGTGCGGCACAATGCTGTTACCACCAAGTTCATAAATATGGGCCCATATGGGTCGATCTGGTGCCGTGTCTGAGTGGTTAGCACTGCGTCCTTGGTGCCGATCCTGGCCCTTCTTTTTTTCCCCACCTGTTTCCTCTGAAATCTAGATCTGACTCCTCTAGATCTGGCTCCTCTAGAGGAGCCGGATAATAAATCCTGGATGATGAATCCTGCTATTCCTATGGGTAGCAGTGGTCCTAGGTGCATTCAGCGATAGACTGATGCTATGGACCAGGGACATCGTGGCTTTGCAGATGATCGGTGCATCTTGACAATGGAAAGGCACAAGATCTCCAGTTAGTGGAGATCCATAGAACTGCATGTGGAGTAGCGCCCCATGCTTGAAACAAACATGTGCAACCAAAGCCCTATAGGGGGCGTCCTGACGGACGACCAAGGTGAGGAGGGTGAGGTTCTCTGAAATTGTATCCAGCCAATTACCCCACTCTTGTGAGCCGTCCCGGTCACTGCTCCGCCCCCTCTGCCGATCCGGGGAGGGCTGCAGACTACCACATGCCTCTTCCCATACATGTGGAGTCGCCAGCCGCTTCTTTTCACCTGACAGTGAGGAGTTTCACCAGGGGGACGTAGTGCATGGGAGGATCACGCTATCCCCCCCCCCTCCCCGAACAGTCGCTCCGACCGATGAGAGGAGGTGCCAGTGCAGTGACCAGGACACATACCCACATCCGTCTTCCCACCCACAGACACGGCCAATTGTGTCTGTAGGGACGCCCAACCAAGCTGGAGGCAACATGGGGATTCGAACCGCCGATCCCCGTGTTGGTAGGTAACGGAAGAGACCGCTACACTACCCGGATGCCCCCGATCTTGGCCCTTCTATAGGGAGTTCTCATGTTCCCTCTATAGCCGTGTTGAGTTCCTTCATGTACTTGCTAAGTATAAGTACATAGCAGCTAGCACGGCACAGTAAGAAATTGGACTTCATCCGCCGTGCTGCAGCTCACGTGTCCTTAGGTGAACAGTTTTTTGTGCAGAAGGAATGAAAATGAAGGTGAAGGCTCTCACACTGGTGCAGAGCACAGTAGTGCACACAGGACTTGTGCAAATTACCTCAATCAAAAATGCATGAGGCTCCAATAGGAGCAGGTGTAATGAAGTACAACATGCTGGCATTGCTATTGTCCACCAGCGCCTTGGCAGCCTGGAGCGCATCAGGGCCTGGTGGTGTGGCTTTGAGTGTGTGTGTGTGTGTGGGGGGGGGGGGGCTGGCAAGGAGCCATCTACTGGCAGGGTTATCCAGCTAACAGCTTGCACTGCCCATCGTTGCCCCTGGTGTGAACACACACACACACACACACACACACACACACACATAAAGATTAAAGCATAAACACCAAAAAAAGGACACGCAAAATCATACAAACACAGACATGTGAACACACATGCATTCATATGCATGCACACACAGACACACACACACACAGACAGACACACACAAACACTCACACACACAGACACACACACAAACACTCACACACACACAAACACAACCACTTACACACACAATCACACACACACACAGACACACACACACGGCTGCTTGACATCTCATGTACTTGACAGTTTCATGGGCGCCAAAATGTGTAACTAAAATATGAATGAATTTGCCAGTGTGTGTGTGTGTGTGTGTGTGTGTGTGTGTGTGTGTGTGTGTGTGTGTGTGTGTGTGTGTGTGAACTTACATTTAATTGGCGTGTGTTAAACGAGTGAGTGTTTCACATGAAACAGTAACAGCGATAGAGGCATCGCAGCATGCGTATCAAGTTGGAGCCTGCTAGTAAACATGATGAAGATGTATAGTCCTCACAGAGTTATGGGCAGTCCAGGACCAGCACCCTCTGTCCTCACAGTGCTGTAATGATACATGTGCTGTGTCTAATATCGAACATAATACATACGATCATACTGATCCTGATAGTGATAGTAGAATACTGGAACTCATCTACTACTAATATGATGTGTAGCGAGAGTAGGGCGCAGGTGGAGGAGAGCCTGGAGAGGTGGAGGTATGCACTGGAGAGAAGAGGAATGAAAGTCAGTAGTAGGAATACCTATGTGTGAACAACAGGGAGGACAGTGGAATGGTGAGGATGCAAGGAGCAGAGGTGATAAAGGTGGATGAGTTTAAATACTTGGGGTCAATTGTTCAAAGTAACGGGGAGTGCAGAAGAGAGGTGGAGAAGAGAGTGCAGGCAGGGTGGAGTGGGTGGAGAAGAGTGTCAGGAGTGATTTGGTTACAGCAAGAGTTAAAGGGAAGGTTTACAAGATGGTAGTGAGACCAGCTATGTTGTATGGTTTGGAGACAGTGGCACTGACAGGAGGTGGAGCTGGAGGTGGCAGAGATGAAGATGATAAGATTTTCATTGGGAGTGATGAAGAAGGACAGGATTAGGAACGAGTATATTAGAGGGACAGCTCAGGTTGGACGGTTTGGAGACAAAGCAAGAGAGACAAGGTTGAGATGGTTTGGACGTGTGGAGGAGAGATGCTGGGTATATTGGGAGAAGGATGCTGAATATGGAGCTGCCAGGGAAGAGGAGAAGAGGAAGGCCAAAGAGGAGGTTTATGGATGTGGTGAGGGAGGACATGCAGGTGGCTGGTGTGACAGAGGAACATGCAGAGGACAGGAAGAGATGGAAACGGATGATCCACTGTGGCGCCCCCTAACGGGAGCAGCCGAGAGTAGTAGTAGTAGTAGTAGTAGTAGTAGTAGATCTACTACTAACATGATTATGATATTACTGCACAAGTGGGTTTTTTTTGGCTACAAGTAGATATCCATCACTTGAAAAAAGGGCAATGAGCATCCATCCATCCATTATCCAAACCGCTTATCCTGCTCAGGGACGCGGGGATGCTGGAGCCTATCCCAGCAGTCGTTGGGCAGCAATGGGCCATGATCAATAACATTAAATTAAGCATTAAAGTATGCAACTTAAATGATTTTACTAATTGCATAACAGGCATACATAATATTCTACTATCTATCGATCCATCCATCTATCTCTATATCATCCATCCATCGATGTATGTGTATCTATCTATCTATCTATCTATCTATCTATCTATCTATCTATCTATCTGTCTGTCTGTCTGTCTGTCTGTCTGTCTGTCTGTCTGTCTGTCTGTCTGTCTGTCTGTCTGTCTGTCTGCCTGCCTGCCTGCCTGCCTGCCTGCCTGCCTGCCTGCCTGCCTGTCTGTCTGTCTGTCTGTCTGTCTGTCTGTCTGTCTATCTATCTATCTATCTATCTATCTATCTATCTATCTATCTATCTATCTATCTATCTATCTATCTATCTATCTATCTATCTATCTATCTATCTATCTATCTGTCTGTCTGTCTGTCTGTCTGTCTGTCTGTCTGTCTGTCTGTCTGTCTGTCTGTCTGTCTGTCTGTCTGTCTGTCTGTCTGTCTGTCTGTCTGTCTGTCTGTCTGTCTGTCTGTCTATCTATCTATCTATCTGTCTACCTGCCTGTCTGTCTGTCTGTCTGTCACTCTATCTGTCCATCCATCCATCCATCCATCTTTTAGCACATAGCGTCTTTAACAGTTTCTTTTCTCCAGTATGGGTTGCTTCTTAGTATTTCCGTGAGGCACGAGGGAATGCTGGCTAACGTTTTTAAAGGAGCATTTAAAAAAAGCTGATGACGCTTTGTGTCATACTATTAAATGTAGGGCCTGCATGAGTGAGCAACGGGACTGAAATGGAAGAAAAAAAAGGGAGAGGGGAAAAAAAGAGAAAAAACTTTCAGTTGATTTAAGTTGGCTCATCGCTCTTTTGGGACCACCAAAGAGGTGAAGAAGTATTTGTGGTTTTGCTTGAGTGCACGATGAAATTTTAATGCTTGTTTTGCAGCTGCGAGTGGGCAGAGTCTCTCTGTAGCACTTCCTCAGTTCGGGGACGTTGGGTTATTAGGGGTCGTATGCTCTGTGACAAGTTTCCAGTTGAGACTTTTTAACACATAATTACTTTAACCTATTTCTAATTGAATGCAAATTTTTCTCTTCCTTCGTCTCCCATCTCTGCACTTAATAAGATGCCGCTGCTTAGCGGGCCCCGATGTCAAGTCACCAGAACAGAAAAAGAATCTGTAGAAGCCCTCACAGATTGAACTTGTATCTCAATCTTTCCACTCTTATTAGATATTCAACCATTATCTCTCTCTGTCTTTTTCTCTCTCTTTTGTTTGTTTGTTCTCTCGCGCTTTGCAGGTTCTCCATAGATCGAAGCACAGATGAGGAGATGATCTTCAACATTGACTCAGTATCTGGTGCCATCACCCTGGGGAAGATCTTGGACCGCGAGACGGCAGGCTGGCACAATATCACTGTGACTGCAGAGGAAGCAGGTATGTGGCTGTCTTTGTCATGGTGAATGTCTGTCTCCATCGCCTAAGGGAGGAATGTCATGTTATTCTGGCAATTGCAAAGGACACCGGTCCATCCGGCATTCCTTTAGAGCTTTCTTACAAGGTTCCTCCAGTGACAAACTCACCCCATTCATATGTCTTGAAGCTTCACTCTGGCAACAGTCCATTTCAGGGGGGGGGGAGAGAAGAAAGAAAAAAGATCCATGAATATCAGTCAACAGTCACACTGAATCAAAATGAGGTTCAGCTGTGGAGCAGGTGAATCAGGTTGAAGATACATAACTGCTCATCCTTTGGTTGGCAGGAATTGGTTGTTGTTCCTTCTCTACATCAAGGTTGTATGGCACTCTACTCCGCATATTAACCAGAATACCCTCCGTCCCTCACCAAGGTCCAATTGAGGTGCTCTGAAATGATAATTCCAGTTGTTTTAAAACCTGGGGGTTCTTGTGTTTTGTTTTGTTTTTCCACAGTGCATATCAGTTCTAATATCATTTTACTCAGCTGCTTTGTGGTGGAGATTTTACCACCACTGGACTCAGCTTTACAACGCCATCGTACGAGGTCATGGAATACAAGCATCAGACATGTTTCAACAAGTCTAAATTAACGCAATTATCTAAACCACATGTTTGAATGAAAGTTAGTAGAAAGATAGTAGCTGAAATGTTTAATATTATCAATGGACCTTGCTGAGATGCCTCCTGTTTCAACTTGCAGGAATGAGCAGCCTATACTTATCATAGGTAGTAGTAACAATCCATAAACTACTGTGCTAGCACAATAGAAAAGTCATAGATAATGGACAAGCATATACAACTTCTACCTAAGACACTAGTTTTTTTTTTCCTTTTTCCATTTTTGCTCTTGAAAGAACAGGTTTAAGGATCACATTCAGTTGCCCCTTGGTGGTCCCATGTCCAAAATCTCAACAATGAAGCTGGTGAATAAAATGATATAACCAATATGCACAATGGCAAAAGCTAAAAAAACCCCAGAATTGTCCTTTAATGCCATTTGACTCAATTATATGAGCTTTACAATACTCATTAACTTCAATAATTCTCCACTCTGGCAACTTAGTTTTGTATAGCACCTTTCAAGGAACCCAAGGATGCTTTACACTACATAAGAACAAAAAAAAAAGTGTCCAAAGAAGCAGTGTTGCAAATCTCTGCTGAAATAGAATTCCAAAGGGTGGGGGTTGCCACACTAAAGGCTCTATCCCCAGAAGTTCGCAGGCTGGTGTGGGGAATGGAAAGCAGGCCCTTGTCTGCGGACCACAGATTCGAGGATGGAATATAGGGGTTGAGGAGGTCTGATAGGTACTGGGGGGTATAGGGCTATACGGAAACCAGAAGGGCACCAAGACCTGAGCCTTGAGGGACACCACAACTCAATTGAGCCATTGAGGAAGAAGAGTTATCCAAAACAACAAGACAAGTTCTGTTGGAGAGGTATGAGTGTGAAAAAGTAAGAGCTGAGCCCTTGATGCCTACTCAAGTCCAAGCAATGTAAAATGATACTGTGATTGACTGTGTAAAAGCCAGCACTTAAGTCTAAAAGAACTAAAATTGAGCAGTCACCTTTGTCTGCAGTCAGCAGTAGGTCATTGGTAACCTTAACTAAAGCTGTCTCAGTATTATGAAGTTCTCTAAAACCAGACCAGAAACTGTTAAAAAACATTATTAGTATTAATAAAAGATACCAGATGAGAATAAATTACATTCTCCATAACCTTAGATAAAAAGACAATTTGGAGATTGATCTGTCGTTACTTAAGGACAGGGGATTCAAATTAGGTTTCTTTAGCAATGGGTGGACAATGGCATGCTTAAAAATGTCTGGAAAACAACCAGAGGCCAGAAAATTATTTTAGAAAAATTGCAGAATAACAGTGGAAAATACCTTCTTGAGCAGCTTAGTGGAGATGATGTCTAAGATGCAGGAGGATGAGTTCATATGGGAGACTTAAATTGTAATGGGTTGAAACTGGGTAAAAGAGGCAGAATTGACATGGGGAATGGAAAGAATGCAAGGGTCAGTCTGGATTTGGGACCTGATATTCTTCACCCCATTTACAAAATGAACAAGCAATTTTTTCAGATAGCTCAACATCAGGTTCAAAAAAAGAAGTGGAGAGACCATGACTAAGTATTAACAGAATCAGTTACCCTAAAGTGAACTTTAGGATTGTGGTTATTTCTAGATATCGATTCAGAGAAGAAAAGTGATCTTGTATCCTTAACTGCTTTCTGGTAAATTAACATTTTGTTTTTTGTTTTTTAACTTAAATCTTTATTGACACATTTCTGTGACATTGCAACAAACTTACAAACAAATAAAAGAAAACGAACATAAAACTGCTTGGGGATTGCCTTCATATTTTCACAGCCTTGCAGATTAGTGCATCTATGAATTATCATTCCAGTTCAGTGTCGTCTTTTTGAGTCTTGTATGGTGTCCATTTTTCCCATTTTCTGTCCAGTTGTGCTTCATGTAGTCTCAGGATGTGTGTCAATTTTTCCATTAGAAAGATTTCTTCCACAATCGTTAGCCATTGATCTTTCGTTGGTGGTGAACATTTGGTTTTTAGGGGTGTTATGTGCTATTTTGGAAATTCCGTTGTCTCCCAGATTTTCTACAGTCTTTTAAGGGCTCGAGTGTGATCGTTCGGTCAGGGGAGGTTACTTGATTCCTTGTTTTAAACGGTGCAGTTTGATCAAGGTTGGATAGGCACTGATCATCAAATGAATTTAACAGTGCATCTAGATTGAGAGGGGATATAGTGGAATTAAAAGATAATGAAGTAAAAGTAGCACAGAATTTAACTGTAGAACCAGCATTGAGAATGTGAGAGCGTGTTTTAGGATAGAGACTAGGAATAGAGAGCTGTAATGGAACTTTAAAAAACAACAATTTTACGGTCAGTTACAAGCATATTCACAAGAGTAAGTCACTCGAGAGAGAAACCAGATGACAGTACAAGGTCTTTGGAATATGTGGCCCCTTTAACAGATTGAATCAGGTTAAAAAATCTATAAGATCTTTAAAAAAAAAGGGGGGGGGGCTGAGGGAATGGGAAGGACAACATATGTGAATATTAAAATCGTCAAGAATAAGCACCGTCATATTTAGGCACGACAATGGATAGAAGCCCAGAAAGCTCAGAAAGGAAACTAACTGAATTAGGGGGCCTGTAAATTAAGATGCAGAACAAAGGGGCAAGGCCGGTGATAAGAAACTTAAAACCTCAAAGGAGACACCACCCTATTGGGGTGGACTCCATCATTCTTGAAGCCGGAGAAACGATCCCAAAACCAATTAAAATTGTCAATAAAGGGCGTCCGGGTGGCGTGGCAGTCTATTCCGTTGCCTACCAACACGGGGATCGCCAAGTCGAATCCCCCATCCCTACAGACATAATTGGCCGTGTCTGCGGGTGGGAAGCCGGATGTGGGTATGTGTCCTGATCGCTGCACTAGCGCCTCCTCTGGTTGGTCGGGGTGCTTATTCAGAGGGGAGGAGGAACTGGGGCAAATAGTGTGATCCTCTCACGCGCTACGTCCCCCTGATGAAACTCCTCACTGTCAGGTGAAAAGAAGCGGCTGGCGACTCCACATGTATGGGAGGAGGCATGTGGTAGTCTGCAGCCCTCCCCGGATCGGCAGAGGGGATGGAGCAGCAATCGTAACGGCTCGGAAGAGTCTGGTAATTGGGCAGATACAATTGGGGAGAAAAGGGGGGAGGGGGTGTTCAATAAAAGCTATATTGTAGGCTCTGCAGGCGGACTTGGAGCCAAGGCTGGAGGCTGAGGATTCTGCTGAAACGCTCTGCTCCAGGAGCCAGTGTGGGAATAGGACTTGAAATAAAAACCATTAGCGACAGACACTTCAGAACCATGGACAGTGAACAGCGATCATTTTGGAGCCCACCACCACAAATAAGCAATATTGTTGATAAATAATATTATTAGATTGGCACAGCAGCCTATTAAATATATATGTTATGGTAAGTGTGCATAATGACAGCTGAGTTGGTAAATTTACAGATTGAGCAGTAATTCCACATAATGACCATTTTCCATACGTATACAGAAAAGTGGCAGCAGCGGCCAGAATAAAATCAGTTGGCATGGCAGCCTATTAGATTTTAAATAACTTACCATATTCTCTGGTGTAGGTCTTCCTTTGCCAATTAACTGCAACTCTTCATTAAAACTTAACCTTAGATAATAGATTCGCAATGATGTCCTCCTCACTAGCCGTAGCTAACTACCTAGCTTCTTCTTCACTAGTTTGTGATTTGTGCCCCCCCCACCCCCACCCCCCCAGCAGGCCGAACTCGTCATAAAATTGGGGATAAAAAAGCTCACCCATTTAGAGGGAAGATATGATTGGTCATATTTACATTTGAAATTGCTCTCTCGTTGAATTACTCTTGCTCAGACCTCTGTAAAATTACAGCTGGACCACCAATCACAGAGCTGAAAGCGTAGCATTTTCTTCCCAGCAACTGCAGAGGCGGCACAATTCTGATAGGAAGAAAAAAGAGCTTCTTTCATTTAACCCTTCACATTCAGACACGGACTGAATGGGCAAGTTTGAAGGGTTTATTTCCCCTCCGAGATTCGCCACCTTAACGTGGTGGAGGGGTTTATGTGTCCCGGTGATCCTGGGAGCTGTGTTGTCGGGGGCAGTAGCCCCTGGTAGGGTCTCCCAAGGCAAATTGAGTGATTCCCGAGAAACCCTATGAAATTACACCAGCAGAGTTACACCTCCCTCAAAAAAGGAAACCGACCCCCTCTCGAGCCAGACCTGGGAAGGGAGCTCGCCAGCGAGCATCTGGTGGCTGGGCCTTGGCCCATGGGGCCCAGTCGGGCCCAGCCCGAAAAAGCAACACGGAGCCACCACCTTGTGGACCCACCACACGTGGGGATGAGCACTGGGTTAGGGTGCAATGCAGGCAAAGGTGGGGACAGGGGTGTGCCAACTACCGCAATCACAGATTGGTCCTTGGTACGTGGACTGTCCCCTCGGTACGTGGACTGAAAATGGCTTCTGCCAGACATTTTTCCAGCAATGGCGCAGCATTGAAACGTAGTGTGGAGCTTGATCTGATGACACACTCACAAACAGAGGAACAAGAAGAGCACAGTTTGTACACAAAGGTACTAAAGATGTACCCCAGATCTACCATCACAGGTATAGTTGGTCCCCTGGTGTGCATAACTGTACTTGTGAAGGTACAAATGGTGGCAAGGTTATAAAAAAGTCCATGAAAGTGTAACGTATTGTACCTTTGAGCACAATATTTGACCTTCAGAAGGTACGATTCTACTGTTTTGTTTTTTTCTGAGAGTGTATGCAAGACTAATCTGACACGGGATGTGCAGCAAAACAATGATAAAGTCGAGCGACAGGTTTAAAAGCTACCAGAAAGCCAGCTGATCCTTTTCCAAGTAGACAGCTAATAGCACTTGAACTGAACACACTGGCCTGACTAATCTGGCACATGTAGCTCCTCCGTCTTGAATTAGTTTGAAGGAAAAGTGTTGCACATTAGCCAACAAATAACTTAATTTTCACTCCAAGAGAGAGCGAGAGAGAGAGAGAGCGAGAGAGAGAGCGAGAGAGAGCGCTCAGGTCTTATGAAAACTAGCTACCAACCTCACTTGGAAGTGTCAGAGGAGCTCGGGTGATTGGCAAGCTCGGCGCTGAGCTCGATGGCTGCCAACCATGGCGTGAGTACGTGTGTCAGCTTTCCAAAACTTTTTTTGCCTCCCGCCAGAGGAGTCCACGAGTTGCAGACCTCAAACTGCTTTTGATAACTGGCTCTCAACTCTTTCTGAGTCCCCCATTTTTTTTTTCATTTTAGAAAGTAAAAGTAACAGGAGTAAGGAAGGGGGTGGAAAAGGAATGACAGAAGGATGGTGGAAGTTCTGCTGGAAACGGGCTAATCACCCTCGAACGCTCGCTATGTGCTTGCTCGGGGCATTAGGATGTCGCATGTTTAGTATTATGGGTTGAAATGGGGGCGGCACGGTGGTGCAGTGGTTAGCGCGGTCGCCTCACAGCAAGAAGGTCCTGGGTTCGAGCCCCGGGGTAGTCCAACCTTGGTGGGTCGTCCCGGGTCGTCCTCTGTGTGGAGTTTGTATGTTCTCCCCGTGTCTGTGTGGGTTTCCTCCGGGGGCTCCGGTTTCCTCCCACAGTCCGAAGACATGTAGGTCAGGTGACTCGGCCGTACTAAACCGTCCCTAGGTATGAATGTGTGTGTGTGTGTCAACCAATGTAGCGAATTCAGGGGGCAGCCAGGAACCGCTGCAGCCAAGATGCGAACCCGGGTCTCCCGCACGACTACATTAACCAGTCGACTAAAGGGTCCAACCTGTTAGCCAAGGGCTAGTGAGTCCATTCATCCGTGATCGTTACACTACCCCCCTCCCTTCAGCATATCAGCTCCCTCACGCGCTTCCGATGGCCTCACGGTCTCACCATCCCACTTCTGACACCAAATACACACCCAGTTTTACCCAGTTCCCCCTTTGGGGTGAATAAAGTATTCTGATTCTGAGTCTGATGTCGGCCCTGTGTGACGGCCTGGCGGCCTGTCCAGGGTGTCTCCCCGCCTGCCGCCCAATGACTGCTGGGATAGGCTCCAGCATCCCCGCCACCCTGAGAGCAGGATAAGCGGTTCGGATAGTGGATGGATGGATGGGTTGAAATGTGGACCTACTGCTAATTTTCACAACAACAGGATGTATCACAACACCAGGCACGGACCCAACGCATCCCAGCACCCTGCTTGCAGTAACACAACAGCGTCCCATTAGGGCGGGGGCAAGGTCGCCGACGCTGTATTGTGCATTAGCGCATCATTTTTGTGCTGACACGGTAAGGGCGCCAGGCCCTATTTTGGTCATCCTACGGGTTGATGGACTCGCATTTGTCCGCTAACAAAGAGAAAAAGCAAAATATTGCATCACTGCACTTTGTGTCTTCCAGCTGACACGCACACACACACACGGGTAAGAACGAAGACCGAATCATTTCGTCTTCACCGAGTGTCTTTGTGATGGGTGAGGAGTGGCGAGAAGGCAATATCTTGGGGAGTTATTACAATACTATTAGAGGGACACTTGAGCAAGCGGGAGGGAGGGCCGCGTGGTCGGCACTCTTGTGTTATGTCGGTCTTCTGCAGATGAAGTGATTGTGGGATTGTGTTGAAAGAGGAAGAGATTGCTTTCTGCATCTGCTGAGCAAGAGCCACCTGCCCGCAGACGACGGGAGCAGGGGGGAAACGTGGAGGGGCTTTTCACTGCAGCAACACTGAATTCCCAGTCTCTTCATATCTACACACACATACATACGCACATCGCTGTTCATAACCAGCTATCATTTTCTCCAGTAAAGCATACAGGGGGCGTCCGGGTGGCGTGGCGGTCTATTCCGTTACCTACCAGCACGGGGGGTCGCCGGATCGAATCCCCGTGTTGCCTCCGGCTTGGTCGGGGGTCCCTACAGACACAAATGGCCATGTCTGCGGGTGGGAAGCCGGATGTGGGTATGTGTCCTGGTCGCTGCACTAGCGCCTCCTCTGGATAGCGTGATCCTCCCACGCGCTACGTCCCCCTGGTGAAACTCCTCACTGTCAGGCGAAAATAAGCGGCTGGTGACTCCACATGTATCGGAGGAGGCATGTGGTGGTCTGCAGCCCTCTTCGGATCAGCAGAGGGGGTGGAGCAGTGATTGGGACGGCTTGGAAGAGTGGGGTGATTGGCCGGATACAACTGGGGAATAATGATAATAATAATAATAATAATAGCAATAATAATAAGACAAAACACCATGGCCAGTGGCAACTGCAAAAAACCTGGGAGGACAAAGCAATGCATGGGAAGTACCCAAAAACAATGAAAGAGGCAGACGTGGACCAACAGAAGACACACCAGTGGCTGAGGAGCACCGGGCTGAAAGCAGAGACGGAGGGCCTGATAATCGCTGCACAAGACCAGAGCCTGGCAACCAGATCCCATCACCATGGCATCATCAAAGATGGAACAGACCCAAAATGCAGAATCTGTGGAATGTAGGAAGAAACCATCGACCACATCGTCTCAGGCTGCCGGCAACTGGCAGAGACCGAGTACATGTACAGGCACAACAAGGCAGCAGCACACCTGCACTGGAAGATCTGCAGGAGCTGCAAGATCAAGACGACTGAGAAGTGGTACCAACATCAATGAGAACAATGACGTCACCATCCTGTGGGACACGCCCATCCACACTGAGAGAGATAAAAGCCAACAAGCCTGACATCATTATCAAGGACAGGAAGCAAAAGAGGAGCATGCTCATCGACATGGCAACACCATCCAAAACAAGCAGCTCAGTGAAAGTCACAGAGAAGCTGACCAAGGACAAAGACCTGGAGACTGAAACCAACAGGATGTGGGGAATGAAGACCGGGACAACACCAGTGGTCGTCGGAGCTCTAGGACTCATGAAGAAGGGAATGGAAAAGTTCACCAACCGTATCCCAGGCAACATCAGCATCTGTCCGGTCCAGAAGATCGCCCTACTCGGAACAGTCCACATATTATGACGAGTACTGTCAATCAAGGTCCGTAGATTGGACCCGGCTCTGCAGGATGTGAAACAGGAAACGTGAAAGGAATAATAATAATAATGATACTAATAATAATGCATACAGCATACTGGCTAGCGAGCATCTCCCTCAACACTTGGGACACCGAGAGTAAATTAAAGTTTTCCATCGTAATTTTTGGAGCTGTCATTTTCTCAAAACAGATCGTATTCATTTGCACTCTGCCTCGTTGTACTTGGCATTAGGTCGCAGGCACATTTTAATGCTAAGTGACCATTTAAAGCAGCTGCCCCACCCCCCACCCCCCGCCCCAATCTAACATCGGGCACTAACCGAGGCCTGTACTTGACAGATAAAGGCTCTCATATCATCATGGGAGGAAACCCCCCCCCCAAAAAAATGAGTCAATGGTCAAATCTGTCAGAATCCCCATCCAGAATGTTCCTTATCGTCTGCTTGCTCAGAGAGAGAGAGAGAGAGAGAGAGAGAGAGAGAGAGAGAGAGAGAGAGAGAGAGAGAGAGAGAGAGAGAGAGAGAGAGAGAGAGAGAGAGAGAGAGAGAGAGAGAGAGAGAGAGAGAGAGAGAGAGAGAGAGAGCTGCAGGAGACAGGAAGTAGTGAGGCAGATGAGAATATTTTAAGATGAGACTTCATTTTCTCCATCATTTGCTTTTCTTTTCTCTTTGTTTTTGTGTCCTTGGTGGGCGGGGCTTCTGCCTAATTGACGCTGTAGAGCCGCAGGATTGGAAGGTTGTTAAAACCACACAGCTCCATGTCGCAACCCCCAATTATCTCCGCAGTCGTTTTCCGACCTGTGAACTGTTTTATCCTCTCTGTGCACGTGTCGGACAGTTGTTGCCAGCTTCAGGACCACATGGCTGCGAGGAAAAGAGGAATCGAACGCGTGGATAATTGCTTTCTTGTCGAAGGACGACGATGGGAAGCGGCGGTTCAAGTTCAAGTACAGGCAAGCTGTGTTTTCACAATCCGTGCTGACTGTAGACGACACACATACCCAAACCGTGCACACAAATACACGACTACACATATTTGCACACACACACCTGCGCAGCGCACAGACCCACACACATGCACACACACACACCTGCACAGTGCACAGACCCACACACATGCACACACACCTACACAGTGCACAGACCCACACACATGCACACACATACACCTGCACAGTGCACAGACCCACACACATGCATACACACCTACACAGTGCACAGACCCACACACATGCACACACACCTACACAGTGCACAGACCCACACACATGCACACACACACACACACCTGCACAGTGCACAGACCCACACACATTCACACACACCTACACAGTGCACAGACCCACACACATGCACACACACACACCTGCACAGTGCACAGACCCACACAGATGCACATACATATCTACACACACACACACACACACACACATGCACATACAACGGCACACAACAGCGGCCTGTTGTGGGATTCCTCCAGTCAGAGGAAGCCCTGTAAACACCGCTTCCTGCGGATGTCGTCGCCCCCTATCAATAAACAACTTTTCACCTGTGGAGTCCTTCTCCCCCTACTACAAAACACCCCCACCCCCACCCCTACCCCCCCCCACCCGTGTACCAGGAGCATCGTTTAACCGCTCTCCGTAGACTCCTGTAACCATAGAAACATATCAGGCAGGTGAGAGTGACATATAATTTCTCCAAAGCTGATAGGGAGTATGATATCGCCCCGCAAAACTGCTTTTTCACCCAGACAGGTGAGGCGGGGGGGAAAAAAAGACAAAAAAGAGCAAAGCCCGGAGGGCAGAAGAGATACCGCAGCAGCTGCACAGTCTTTATCTGCCGCGCAGTTGCAGGGGGAATAAAAAGACACGTTTTCTACACAAGTTTCCTTCCTCGCCGCCCGACAAACAAATGCAGGATGTTTATTATTTTGTTTGAGTATCGACCCGCACGCACACACACACACACACACACACACACACACACACACACACACACACACACGAGAATGGATCAGGCACAGACTTGTTGCAGTGCAGCAAAGGAAGATGAGTTTCCCACTTTAATCAAGTTTGGGTGAATTGCAGACGGGGTAAGAGCGCAGGGTGGTGCGGGGCTATATGAGACAATATAACAGGGGTCCCCAATAGGCGGCCCGCGGGCCACGTCCGGCCCGTGACGGGTTGATTTATGGTCCGCGAGAATTTTTGGAGAAATGCCAGAAGGAAGAATGTTTTTTTTATTTCCCTACCAAAAAAAAAGAAAAAATTAACTTCTTAGTAAAAGTAAGACTAGTAATATATCGAAAAATAGATGAAAAATCTCTGTTTAAATTATAACACCTGCAACATATCGACACCAAAACAAACTAACAAACAACATGCTGCTGGAGGTTGAGTGGCCCGTGGTTTTAAAAGTGGCCCGCTATGAAAAGTAATTGGGGACCCCTGCAATATAAGGATGACAGCACGAAAGGTCCAGACGGCAAACTAGAACAACCACGGGCGGTCATTTTCCGTGGTCATTGTAGGTAGGAGTGGAATCCCGGTCATTCTGGTGTTAAGCTTATTTCTTTTTAAAAAGTGAAGAACATGAGAACAGAAGGGCGGTCATGTTCACGGAGGTAAGGGGGGGGAGCGATGGGATTGATTGGACCCCTTGGACGAGGGGCTCTGCTGGCAGAATGAGGTGTCATGGCTGACCCTGAATGCTGATGTGTCCTTTTTGGCCGTTGCCCAAACCACACACTTGTCCTTATTTTCAACAACAGTGGCGTTTCTTTCGGAGGGGACAGCAGTCTGGAGACCTCATTGTTTGTTTTCAGCGTTATGTGTTCCTAAAATAGGTGCGTCATGCCTGGTTCGCTTGACGATGGTGTGCCTCTGCAGCTGGCACTCCAGTGCATGTGGATGTTAATTAAAACCGTACTCAAAAAGGGAGGATTTCACTATAGTGTGCGCATCTTGTTCTCGAGTGCAGGATGCTGTCGAAAACCACGGTTTTTTGTTACGGTCATTATTTTATTAACAAATTGTTTAATTGAGGAGCAACAGGAGGCAGTGTTTTATGGTGACAGCTGAATGGCAAAGCAGGTGGCCGGTGTTATTGGCTGTTTTACAATGTCACCTAGAAAGGCACAGACTGGGGAATGAAGCTGGACTTCTTAAAATACCTTCTTGCGCTTTTACTTGAGCACTGGTTTTGCTCTTAGATGCTTGTTTAGAGAGAAGATGCACTTATGACCTCTGATGACTAGTAGTTCTCCTGATTTCCTACGTTAAATGCACTTATTGTCGCTTTATGCATGTCGGCTAAATGACTGTAATGTAATGTAATGTTGTCTGTTAAAACTTGAATCGCTTTGTGTAAACTCATAGTTACAGAGAAAACTATTTTCCTGGCTGATGATACGACAATATTTCTATCTAATAGACATGAGGGGACCAAAGCAGTTAGATGAGGAATTTTCTGCTGTGTCAGGTCAGGTTTGAAAATGGAATGTGACCTATCAGAAGTGAATGGAGTCCCTGCGAAGAGCATGACTACATACCTGGGTGTTGTCATCGATAAGAATAGGAAAAACTTCGCAGCAACTTAAAACTTCAGCCCTGTAGTTGAAAAAAATAATGAAAAACTTTAACGTGGTTGGCGAAAGATCTTTCATTAGAGTTTTGTAGTCTAAAGCTGAGGGAATATCCAGATCCGTTTATGTGTCCTTATCACTGGAAGTGGCTACTGGAATATACAAAAAATAGATAAGATTTTATTTAATTTCATTTGGAGGAACAAATAATAATTTACATTTAAATTAATAATAATATAAATTATTAATGATTAATAATAATATAAATTCAAATGATAATTTAAATTCTCTATTTAAGGTCATAATACCTTGGAACTGACTTTTTTTTAAATATATATTTACGGCCATAAATTGTGTGACAAGAAGGAATAACAATGGGGAAATTGGACATCCTTGTCTTATTGCACAACAATATATTGTCATTATTATTATCATTATTATTATTATTATTACACTATATTGGGCGGCACGGTGGCGCAGTGGTTAGCGCGGTCACCTCACAGCAAGAAGGTTCTGGGTTCGAGCCCTGGGGGGAGTCCAACCTTGGGGGTCATCCCGGGTCATCCTCTGTGTGGAATTTGCATGTTCTCCCCGTGTCTGTGTGGGTTTCTTCCGGGTGCTCTGGTTTCCTCCCACAGTCCAAAGACATGTAGGTCAGGTGACTCGGCCATATTAAATCGTCCCTAGGTATGAATGTGTGTGTTGGCCCTGTAATGGTCTGGTGGCCTGTCCAGTGTGTCTCCGTGCCTGCCGCCCAATGACTGCTGGGATAAGCTCCCGCATCCCGTGAGCCTGAGAGCAGGATAAGCGGTTTGGATAATGAATGAATGCACGAGCACGCAACCAAACGCTGTAGCCGTAATGCTTCTAACACTCCCGCATACCTTTTGTTCTCAAAAACCTCTGTTTACAACAAACAGGTATACAACTGTCATACAGAAAAAAATAGCAACTTTACACAGACCAAAGTCCATTCGTTTTAAGTCCTTTTAGAGTTCAAATAAAATGTACTTCCTTTAAAATGTTGAAAGTCTTAATAGCTTTTTTTTTTCTTCCACATTTTCAATTATGGTGCCATACAGTTTGAGTCAACAACAAATCAATCAAAGCAGGTTTGTAGTCAGACCGTTTTGATTTGTGGATGTGAAATTTACCAAGAATAATCAGAAGCTGAATTATACAGGCAATACTGCTGAATGTCCCATAGAGCACAAAATATAACATCACATCAAATACATTAATCTGTACATTACTAACCATTTTTCCATTTATAAGGTCTTGCATGTCAATCCAAAATAACTTTGAATGGGGTCAGTAAAAAACAAAACAAATGAAATATAGTTTCTCTATCTGAATTACAACAAAACACAAGCATTTTCCATCTACTACTACTACTACTACTTCTGACTGCTCCCGTTAGGGGACAGCACAGCAGATCATCCATTTCCATCTCTTCCTGTCCTCTGCATCTTCATCTGTCACACCAGCCACCTGCATGTCCTCCCTCACCACATCCATAAACCTCCTCTTTGGCCTTCCTCTTCTCCTCTTCCCTGGCAGCTCCATATTCAGCATCCTTCTTCCAATATACCCAGCATCTCTCCTCCACACATGTCCAAACCATCTCAATCTTGTCTCTCTTGCTTTGTCTCCAAACCGTCCAACCTGAGCTGTCCCTCTAATATACTCGTTCCTAATCCTGTCCTTCTTCATCACTCCCAATGAAAAGCTTATCATCTTTAACTCTGCCACCTCCAGCTCCACCTCCGGTCTTTTCATCAGTGCCACTGTCTCCAAACCATATAACATAGCTGGTCTCACTACCATCTTGTAAACCTTCCCTTTAACTCTTGCTGGTACCCTTCTGTTGCAAATCACCCCTGACACTCTTCTCCACCCACTCCACCCTGCCTGCACTCTCTTCTTCACCTGTCTCCTGCACTCCCCGTTAATGTGGACAGTTGACCCCAAGTATTTAAACTCATACACCTTCGTCACCTCCACTCCTTGCATCCTCACCATTCCACTGTCCTCTCTCTCATTCACACATAGGTATTCCGTCTTTCTCCTACTGACTTTCATCCCTCTCCTCTCCAGTGCACACCTCCACCTCTCCAGGCTCTCCTCCACCTGCACCCTACTCTCGCTACAGACCACAATGTCATCCGCAAACATCATAGTCCACGGAGACACAGGTCTATTCCATATTTAGCTTAAATCTTTCCAAGACTTCTTTAGTAGGGTGATGTCTCTCCAGTCGTCTCTCAGTGACGTCACATACTACCCAGGTATGACACGTGGCGGTGCCACCAGAAGGATCTGGTCTGTCCATGTGATCGTGTGTTGCTCTACTTACTGAGCCCGAGTTGTTTTTGACTGCAGTCTCCCTTTGAAGAAGGAAACGATTCTCGGCAGGGCGCCGGCTGTAGCCTTTGTAACCGTGAAGTTATACGACAAAGGGAAAACTGTCTGTAATACACTCCTAATGCTGTGTCTACATGTCTTACAGGCTTTGCAGAGACCCCAAAGCGGGCCGGGAGTCTTAGAGTACAGACGTACCCTCGTCTCCCTTATGACTAAAGTGACATTTTAAACAAACCGTTTCCTCCGGCGGAGAAGCTGAACCGTTTGGTCACAAGCGACATGACATTCCTGACACACACACGCACACACGCACGCACACACACACACACATGCTCTGTCTGTTCCCCCTGAATTGTGTCAGTGTAAATCACTGCCTGTGAGAGCCTCTGCACCGAGGCTATGAAAGATTCCTAACAGCTGGTGAGCGCAGAACAGATGCAGAGCACACCAATAATCTGCTGAAATCCTTCTTTTTTTCCCCCTCTCTCTTCTTCTTCTTCTGTATCTGAGGACAGATTTAGAGCAGCCCCACTTATGCCAGCTGAATGGAACTGTCTCGCTGGATAACTCTCTTTCTCCACGGAACTGTGAGCGAGAGACAGAGGGAGAGAGACAGACAGAGACAGAGACAGAGGGAGATTGATTGTGGGCGGCTGCTCAAATCGACCAAAGTGATATTCCCATATTGTTTTCATCTGTTTCCGAGTGTGGGGAATTGAAACGTAAAATGTATAACATCTGATGATTGCCAGTTTTCATTTTGGCTTGGTGGGTTCCCGCAGCCGTAATATGTGAGGACTAAATTAGAAGCGGGAGGAAGCGGAGACGTCTCACACTGGTTGGGGGGGGGGGCGGCCTCTCTGTCCATTTGTATTCTTGCCGTTAAGGCAAAAAGTAGTCAATTAAAAGCCTGCATTGATGTGAGGATTATGCCATTAGCGGAGACCAGGATTCTCATTAGCTGCTGCGCCACTGTTGGGCAGGACTGAGTCCACAGATAGAAGTAAAGTGTTATGGAGTCCACCCGCAATTTAAAGGTCGATTATTATTCCACTTGTCTGTCTGTCTGTCTGTGTGCCTGTCTGTGTGTCTGTCTACCTGTCTGTGTCTGTGTGTCTGTCAGTCAGTCGGCCGGTCGGTCAGTCAGTCTGCCTGCCTGGGTGTCTGTCTGTCTGCCTGTCTGTCTGCCTGCCTGCCTGCCTGTCTGTCTGTCTGTCTGTCTGTGTGTGTCTGTCAGTCAGTCGGCCGGTCGGTCGGTCAGTCAGTCTGTCTGTCTGTCTGTGTGTCAGTCAGTCAGTCTGCGTGTGTGTGTCTGTCTTTGTGTGTGTGTGTGTGTGTGTCAGTCAGTCAGTCAGTCAGTCTGCCGGTCTGTCTGTCTGTGTCAGTCAGTCAGTCAGTCAGTCAGTCCGTGTGTGTGTGTGTGTGTGTGTGTGTCTGTCTATAAGTGCAGTGGTACCAGAAAGCAGCTGGGGTGTAGACGTGGAACACAGCAGCCAGTATGTTTCAGGTAAATGTCAGTGGTGCATGTCATTATGGGCTCTTTGTCTCAACATGCAGAAGTAACTTCAGCAGCGTGGGTGATGGTGGCTGATGAGAGGACGCGTTGTATTCATGATCTGTGTACTTTTAGATAAGCAACATACTATGTCTTAAAACATTACCCACAATCCTCATTTGCCAGGCTTGGAAGGGGGAAGTCTTTTCTTCTCATAAGCTGTCATGGCGGGTGTAGACTAGCAGCAACAGCAAGTACAATTACAACGGTTTAATTCAGGTAGTGGATAAGATGTAGGGTTAGGTTGTGGTTCAGGTTAGGGTCAAGGTTAGGTCCTGGTTACTGAGTGCTCTCATCGTATTGAACGTGGAGACTGAGTACTATCTTCATCTTATCACAGCTTTGTGAGAAAAAATATCTCTGGAACAATGATCACTTCCATCTTTGACCACTAGGGGCACCCGAGCGTCAGCCAGAAACGCTCTCATGAGTCATTTTCAGAGACTTGAAAAATCGACCTATATGCAAGGTCCTAAAATCCGTTGTATTTCTTCCCAAATACTGTTTTATTTTCTCACATTTTTGATTTTCTTGGTTTTTATTTTTGTGTGTTTTTTCGGACACAGTGTTCCTTTAAGACATTTTGTGTAGTGAACAACAATAACAAAAACACAAGCAAAATGGTTCTCTACCAGAAAATGGTGGCTTGCCCCCTCCAGGTTGGGGATGAGTTGTTGCCTCAAGTGAAGGAGTTCAGGTATCTCGGGTAGGGTAGTGAGGGTAGGATGGAGCGGGAGATTGACAGGCGGATTGGTGCAGCATCAGCAGTACTGCAGACGTTGTACCGGACCGTTGTGGTGAAGAGGGAGCTGAGCCGGAAGGCAAAGCTCTCAATTTACCAGTCAGTCTTCGTTCCGACCCTCACCTATGGTCATGAGCTTTGGGTAGTGACCGAAAGGGTGAGATGGTGGATACAAGCGGCTGAAATGAGTTTCCTCCGTAGGGTGTCTGGGCTCAGCCTTAGAGATAGGGTGAGGAGCTCGGACATCCGGAGGGAGCTCGGAGTAGAGCCGCTGCTCCTTCGCATCGAAAGGAGCCAGTTGAGGTGGTTCGGGCATCTGATAAGTATGCCTCCTGGATGTCTTCCTTTGGAGGTTTTCCGGGCACGACCAACTGGGAGGACACCCCGGGGTAGACCTAGAACTCGCTGGAGGGGACTACATGTCCAATCTGGCCTGGGAATGGCTTGGGATCCCCCAGGAGGGGCTGCAGGGTGTTGCTGGGGAGAGGGTCTGGAGTGCCCTACTTATCTTGCTGCCACCACGACCCGACCCCGGAGAAGCAGCTAAAGATGAATGTTTCTTGGATTTCTGACTTGTTTGTCTCCAGTTGTGGCAATCACTTCAATATTTTCCCCCCTCTATCCCATACAGTAAACCCACGTGTGATTACTGACATGCACACTGTGTCGGCACACTCGTGCGCACTTAATATGCCATGACAACAAATTCTGTTCACAAATACTGTAACAATGTCCGCAAAATCTCCAGATTCTGCATACTTATATGTTTGTGTCTGAAATCAGATTTCACGTTACGTTCTGTAATTCTGCCTGTGTTCATACACTCCTACGTAGTCATTTACATTTACATAGGACGACCAGCTTCCTCTCTCTCTCCTATTCATTCTCTTCTCACTGTCTCTCCCCCCTTTTCTCTCGCCGTAGTCCTCTCCTGTTCTATTGTGTGTTTTCTCGGTAGTTAAACGGATGCTCCATTGAATCTAATCATATGATTAAAATTCAGGATGAAGGGGAGCTGATGTGAATTGGGTTTTGATTGTGCTAATTATGTAACCGTCCCACCTCCCACGTTGGCGCGCCGGCCCATTAAAAGGATTGTCTTGAATGGGTGTGTTAGCTAACTTTGCCATATTATTCAACCTGTTTTATCTAGCCGAAACAGAAAGACACGAGAAAGTAAATTACGGCGCCGACATTTGCAATATTACAAAATGCATTTATTTGTCGTTATCATCAAACTGAGACATGCCTGTTGCTCTTCAGCTATTGAACACCCACGCTGTTGTCCTCATTATTGGAGACTGAGGACCCGGGAATGGAAATGTGCTCTTTGGTGTCATTTTCCTGTCTCTCACGAGTGCCAGGAAGTGTTATTCAGGTAATGGGGGTAATTTGAGGAGGCATTAGTCGAACACCCTCAGGCACTTAGCGGCGACACACAGACCGACTGCTTCATCGCTGAAAATGACATCCATCTAAATGGTGAAACAAGGCGTTATTTCACGTGTTATGACAGTGATCTGTTTTTTGATGACCAAGTGGTAGTACTTTTGGTAGTTGGGGTAGTGGTTTGGGTAGTGTCAGGACATGTTGTACTGGCTCGTGTGAGGTTCATGTGGCTCAGTGTTTTCCGTGCCAGGCTATTCTTTTATGGCAGTCCATCTGTCCATTATCCAAACCGATTGTCCTGCTCAAGGTCGCGTGGATACTGGAGCCTATCCCAGCAGTCATTGGGCGGCAGGTGGGGAGACACCCTGGACAGGCCGCCAGGCCATCCGTCCATTATCCAAACCACTTACCCTGTTCTCAGGGTTGCGGGGATACTGGAGCCTATCCCAGAAGTCATTGGGTGGCAGGCAGGGAGACACCCTGGACAGGCCGCCAGGCCATCACAGGGCCTACACACGCATGCATTCACACCTAGGGACAATTTAGTACGGCCGATTCACCTGACCTACATGTCTTTGGACTGTGGGAGGAAACTGGAGCACCCGAAGGAAACCCACACAGACACGGGGAGAACATGCAAACTCCATACAGAGGATGACCTGGGATGACCCACAAGGTTAGACTACCCCGGGGCTCGAATCCAGGACCTTCTTGCTGTGAGGTGACTGCGCTAATCACTGTGCCACCGTGCCGCCCAAGAAATAGGAGCAACCAAAGTGTTCCTGATTCCTGACACTTTATATGTTAGCAAAGACACACAATGTCATAGACACGAAGCACATCTCTTGCATAGCACAGTTGTGTGTGTTGTACATTTTGAGAGATTTTGAAATGCATTCTCCACTTGTTGTACACACACAAAGACAAACACAGACACACAGACACACACACATCCATCATGGGACTTTGTTGTGAACAGAACGATACAGGGTCATTGTGTTTGTAATTGGAAGTAGGTCTAGTATTGACTGCACATTTTCAATTGAGTATCTAACATTACATATTATTTACATCATATTCTGACTGGATGCTTATCATTGACATAATAAAATAGAGGCCTTTGCAGCGGCTCAACAGAGCTAAAGCTAGCTGGTCTGAATCATGTTTTAAGCTAACCGACAACCCAGAAAAACAAGCTGTTTCTTTAAAATCCTACCTCTAATGAAACCACATGGATAATACCAAGTGATAAAAAACGAGGGGGAGACTAAGACAATAGTGGTGGAGTGCAGAAAACATGTTACATCTCTGTCGATGAAGTTTCTGTGAAATCCTACCTCGAATGAAATCACATGGACAATACCAAGTGATAGAAAATGAGGGGGAGACAAATAGAGAATAGTGGTGTGGTGCAGAAAACATGTTATATCTGTCGATGGTGTTTCTGTGAAATCTTACCTTAAATGAAACCACATGGACAATACCAAGTGATAGAAAACGAGGGGGAGACAAATAGAGAATAGTGGCGGGGTGCAGAAAACATGTTACATCTCTGTTGATGGAGTTTCTGTGAAGTCCTACCTCGAATGAAACCACATGGACAATACCAAGTGATAGAAAATGAGGGGGGGACTAATAGAGAATAATGGCGGGGTGCAGAAAACATGTTACATCTCTGTTGATGGAGTTTCTGTGAAATCCTACCTCGAATAAAACCACATAGACAATACCAAGTGATAGAAAACGAGGGGGAGACTAATAGACAATAGTGGTGGAGTGCAGAAAACATGTTACATCTCTGTTGATGGAGTTTCTGTGAAATCCTACCTCGAATAAAACCACATAGACAATACCAAGTGATAGAAAACGAGGGGGAGACTAATAGACAATAGTGGTGGAGTGCAGAAAACATGTTACATCTCTGTTTATGGAGTTTCTGTGAAGTCTACCTCGAATGAAACCACATGGACAATACCAAGTGATAGAAAACGAGGGGGAGACTAATAGACAATAGTGGTGGAGTGCAGAAAACATGTTACATCTCTGTTGATGGAGTTTCTGTGAAATCCTACCTCGAATAAAACCACATAGACAATACCAAGTGATAGAAAACGAGGGGGAGACTATTAGACAATAGTGGTGGAGTGCAGAAAACATGTTATATCTCTGTTGATGGAGTTTCTGTGAAGTCCTACCTCGAATGAAACCACATGGACAATACCAAGTGATAGAAAACGAGGGGGAGACTAATAGGCAATAATGGTGGAGTGCAGAAAACATGTTATATCTCTGTTGATGGAGTTTCTGTGAAGTCCTACCTCGAATGAAACCACATGGACAATACCAAGTGATAGAAAACGAGGGGGAGACCAATAGAGAATAGTGGCAGGGTGCAGAAAACATGTTATATCTGTCGATGGTGTTTCTGTGAAATCTTACCTTAAATGAAACCGTTACATGGACAATACCAAGTGATAGAAAATGAGGGGGAGACCAATAGAGAATAGTAGTGTGGTGCAGAAAACATGTTACATCTGTCGATGGTGTTTCTGTGAAATCTTACCTTTAATGAAACCGTTACATAGACAATACCAAGTGCTAGAAAACGAGGGGGAGACAAATAGAGAATAGTGGTGGGGTGCAGAAAACATGTTACATCTCTGTCGATGGAGTTTCTGTGAAATCCTACCTCGAATGAAACCACATGGACAATACCAAGTGATAGAAAACGAGGGGGAGACTAATAGAGAATAGTGGTGGGGTGCAGAAAACATGTTACATCTCTGTCGATGGAGTTTCTGTGAAATCCTACCTCGAATGAAACCACATGGACAATACCAAGTGATCGAAAACGAGGGGGAGACTAATAGACAATAGTGGTGGGGTGCAGAAAACATGTTACATCTCTGTCGATGGAGTTTCTGTGAAATCTTACCTTAAAGGAAACCGTTACATGGACAATACCAAGTGATAGAAAACGAGGGGGAGACTAATAGACAATAGTGGCGGGGTGCAGAAAACATGTTACATCTGTCGATGGTGTTTCTGTGAAATCTTACCTTTAATGAAACCGTTACATAGACAATACCAAGTGCTAGAAAACGAGGGGGAGACAAATAGAGAATAGTGGTGGGGTGCAGAAAACATGTTACATCTCTGTCGATGGAGTTTCTGTGAAATCCTACCTCGAATGAAACCACATGGACAATACCAAGTGATAGAAAACGAGGGGGAGACTAATAGAGAATAGTGGTGGGGTGCAGAAAACATGTTACATCTCTGTCGATGGAGTTTCTGTGAAATCCTACCTCGAATGAAACCACATGGACAATACCAAGTGATCGAAAACGAGGGGGAGACTAATAGACAATAGTGGTGGGGTGCAGAAAACATGTTACATCTCTGTCGATGGAGTTTCTGTGAAATCTTACCTTAAAGGAAACCGTTACATGGACAATACCAAGTGATAGAAAACGAGGGGGAGACTAATAGACAATAGTGGCGGGGTGCAGAAAACATGTTACATCTCTGTCGATGGAGTTTCTGTGAAATCCTACCTCGAATGAAACCACATGGACAATACCAAGTGATAGAAAATGAGGGGGAGACCAATAGAGAATAGTAGTGTGGTGCAGAAAACATGTTATATCTGTCGATGGTGTTTCTGTGAAATCTTACCTTAAATGAAACCACGTGGACAATACCACGTGATAGAAAACGAGGGGGCGACCAATAGAGAATAGTGGCGGGGTGCAGAAAACATGTTACATCTCTGTCGATGGAGTTTCTGTGAAGTCCTACCTCGAATGAAACCACATGGACAATACCAAGTGATAGAAAACGAGGGGGCGACCAATCGAGAATAGTGGCGGGGTGCAGAAAACATGTTATATCTGTCGATGGTGTTTCTGTGAAATCTTACCTTAAATGAAACCACGTGGACAATACCAAGTGATAGAAAATGAGGGGGAGACTAATAGAGAATAGTGGTGGGGTGCAGAAAACATGTTACATCTCTGTCGATGGAGTTTCTGTGAAATCTTACCTTAAAGGAAACCGTTACATGGACAATACCAAGTGATAGAAAACGAGGGGGAGACTAATAGACAATAGTGGCGGGGTGCAGAAAACATGTTACATCTCTGTCGATGGAGTTTCTGTGAAATCCTACCTCGAATGAAACCACATGGACAATACCAAGTGATAGAAAACGAGGGGGAGACTAATAGAGAATAGTGGTGGGGTGCAGAAAACATGTTACATCTCTGTCGATGGAGTTTCTGTGAAATCCTACCTCGATTGAAACCACATGGACAATACCAAGTGATAGAAAACGAGGGGGAGACTAATAGACAATAGTGGTGGGGTGCAGAAAACATGTTACATCTCTGTCGATGGAGTTTATGTGAAGTCCTACCTCGAATGAAACCGTTACATGGACAATACCAAGTGATAGAAAATGAGGGGGAGACTAATAGAGAATAGTGGCGGGGTGCAGAAAACATGTTTTGTCAATTTTCTCACCAATGAATACTATAATGTTAATTTGGAACGATGTTAAATTTGTATCGTCTTACAACAGTAAATAGATTTTTGATAGTCACAAACCTTTTTGGAGGGGTCGCACCCCCCAAATCTACACAGACGGTACAGCTGAACATGTGACTAAATGTCAGTTGGTGAGCGAGTTAGAAGCCGGGTTCATAAGAAGTTACCGTGGGAGTCGGTTTTACTGTGTTCTCACTGAAGGATTTATCAGACCACCACTCTTAAGCATAAGCTTTCATGGGAACAAATCCGCCTTGTCATAATCTTGTGAAATGTTCATGTACCACATTGGAAATCCATTTTAAGTCTTTTTCTCGGGCTAACTGCTATCCGGAAGTTGAAATTGTGTCCCTCTTTCTTTTTTTCTTTTTTTCTGTTTAAAGTCATAATTTTGGACTTTGTGGCTAAGTCTCGTCACTTTTCTCTTCCATAGATAATGCCGCGATGGTGTCCCACACCGCAGTGAGTATACGTATCCTGGATGTCAACGACAACCCTCCTGAACTGGCCACACCGTATGAAGCCTCCATATGTGAGGACGCCAAGCCCGGCCAGGTAAGACTTGCATGCCGCCAACCATAATTGCAAAATCTGACAGCTCATGTCATGTACTGATGTCAAGTTTACAGTCAGAACATCCAGAGATTTTTAAAGTGCCACAGCAGTGTCACCAGGCGGCACAGTGGCGCTGTGGAAGGCGTGGTCGCCTCACAGCAAGAAGGTTCTGGGTTCGAGTCCTGGGGTAGTCCAACCTTGGTGGTCGTCCTCTGTGTGGAGTTTGCATGTTCTGCCCGTGTCATCAGTTTCCTCGCCGATGCCCGGCCAATCACCTTCCTCCTCCTCCTCCTCTCGGGACTCTCGCTCCCTACCTGCAGCAGTGTTGGGTTTGGAGCGTTTTCATTTGGGCGACACACAATAGCGACAGGCAAGTCCATGAATACTGGGATGGCATCCAGCGCCTTACCTGTGCCCCCGTCCACAGGGTTAGTGGTTGTGTCAGGAAGGGCATCCGGCGTAAGATTTTGCCAAATCAATATGCAGATTGACAAGCCCATACCGGATCGAACCACGGTCAGCATTGGTACTGTGCCCTCACAGGGTCCTGATGGAAACTGTAAAATCTGCTGTGGCGACCCCTGAAAAACAGGGAGAAAGCTGAAAGAAGGAATCTCATTTGGGCGACACAGGATGTGTCACACTGTCCCCAGATCAGTTCCGACGCTCTGCTAGTTAAGCCACGCACGTAATTTCCCCAAACAGTTTTGGTGCCAGAAAGCCATTTCCCCCCCCCTCCTTCTTGAAAGTGGGAGATTTAGCCGGTTTCGGGATGTTTAAAGTGAGAGTGACGAGTCCATCGCTGGTGTCACTGTTTGGGTTTTCACCTAAATCGGCGTGGCGATGAATTTATAGGAAGGGGCAGAGTAGGTGGGAGTGTGCCGACTAATGTTGCCGAACGCTGTTTCACAAGGGTCCTGCAGTGCAAGACATCAGTCAGAGCTTTTCATCTGTCACGGCAACGGTTAGACGCACATTTAATCCCGCCGGTGATGGTTGAGAATTTAATATCTTTTGTACGAGAGCGCACACACAGCGACACACTAATAAGTACCAACAGATGCTGTAAACGGATCAGCCACAAGGTCGTGAACTTGTGTAGCGGAGAACTGGTGATGCTGCAGGACAACAGCTATGGAGAAAAATAAAAACCTCAGCATGACTTTTTTGTTTTTTGCCCCCTTTTTCTCCCCCATTCTACCCGGCCAATCACCCCACTCTTCTGAGCCGTCCCGGTCTCTGCTCCACCCCCTCTGCCCATCCGGGGAGGGCTGCAGACGACCACATGCTTCCTCCCATACATGTGGAGTCGCCAGCCGCTTCTTTTCACCAGACGGTGACGGAGGATCACACTATTCCGCCCTCTCCCCTGAACAGGCGCCCCCGACCGACCAAAGGAGGCGCTAGTGCAGCGACCAAGACACACACCCACATCTGGCTTCCCACCCGCAGACACAGCCGATTGTGTCTGTAGGGACGTCCGACCGAGCCGGACACAGATTCGAACCGGCGATCTCCGTGTTGGTAGGCAACGGACTAGACCAGAGCGCCACCCGGACGCCCCGCCTCAGGATGACTTTTAAGCGCTCTGTTCTTGTACGCTACTCAAAGCAGTAACCACTTGCAATCATCAGCCCGTCCAAAAAATAATAATAATAATAATCAAGTCATCATTTAATTCTGTGGCCGCATCCAATCCAGTCCAAGGCCAGTTCCTCCCACTGATCACCATCAAAAATGGACGGAGTCATTACGGCGTTTTACTCCTTACATAGTCAACAGGCCCCGGTCTCAGTTGGATCCAATTACCATGTGCAGAGCAAAGGAATAATTAAAAAAGCGAGGCTTTCAAGTGGGGCCTCCATGCTGGAAGCTACATTTGCATGTGTAATGAGGCTCAGGCCTCCCCCCCCTCCCCCTTTTATCCACAGACTCTTAAACTGCCCACGGGCCCTCTGCGCCTCCGCAACACACGGTCCGCCTGCACCTCGGCAGCAACAGTGTCTGGTCTGATCTCGGGCACTCCCACGTCGTTCCCCCTTCCTTCTGAGAGAGCCCACATTAACCTTCAACCGCTAATCATACAGAGACTATTAGTTCTCCAGCCAAAAAAGAAAAAGGCGAGAGAGAGAAAAGAGAGCGCCGCTGGCTCCCAGCGATGTTTAAGAAAAGGTCCTTTAATGCTGTCATTAGAGAGACAGGCAGTTAAAATATTTCACACTGCAATTATGGTGCAAGGGGGAGTGATCTGAAATGTGAAGGTGAATGAAGGAAAACATGAAAAGTTGTATCAGTTTTGAAATCCATCTGTCTGTCCGTCTCCTCTATCTATCTCTCTGTCTGTCTGTCTGTCTGTCTGTCTGTCTGTCTGTCTGTCTGTCTGTCTGTCTTTCTGTCTGTCTGTCTATCGATCTATCTGTCTGTCTGTCTGTCTGTCTGTCTGTCTGTCTGTCTGTCTGTCTGTCTATCTAGCTAGCTAGCTTTCTCTCTATCTGTCTATCTATCTGTCCGTCTCCTCTATCTATTTGTCTGTCTGTCTGTCTGTCTGTCTGTCTGTCTGTCTGTCTGTCTGTCTGTCTGTCTGTCTGTCTGTCTATCTATCTAGCTAGCTAGCTTTCTCTCCATCTGTCTGCATGTATAACTGTAAAAAGAATCTAGCTTGCGTGCCATAGTGTACTACCTCTTACATATATATAATACATGGCAGCATGGTGGTGCAGTGGTTAGCGCTATCGCCTCGCAGCAAGAACGTCCCGGGTTCAAACCCTGGGTTTGTCCAACCTTGGGGATCATCCCAGGTCGTCCTCTGTGTGGCGTTAGCATGTTCTCCCCCGTGTCTGCGGTGGGGGGTTTCTCCGGGTGCTCCGGTTTCCCCCACCATCAAAAAAAGACATGCATCTTATGGTTACTACTGCTGTCTGTGCCCCTGACCGAGGCACGGCGAGACCAACTGGAGGTGGTCCCCGGCCGCTGCTCCTAGCTACACAGCTAGGATGGGGTGAATGCAGAGAGGGGTTTCCCCATGGGGATTAATAAAATATCTCAAAATCAAAAAATAATTCTTTTGCCATAGTGTCTCTTTCATATACAGACTGTATTGACCTCATCGATCTATCTATCTATCTATCGGCCTGTCTGTCTGTCTGTCTGTCTGTCTGTCTGTCTGTCTGTCTGTCTGTCTGTCTATCTATCTATCTATCTATCTATCTATCTATCTATCTATCTATCTATCTATCTATCTATCTATCTATCTATCTATCTATCTATCTATCTATCTATCTATCTATCTATCTATCTGTCTGTCTGTCTGTCTGTCTGTCTGTCTGTCTGTCTGTCTGTCTGTCTATATATCTATCAATCTATCGATCTATCTATCTATCTATCTATCTATCTATCTATCTATCTATCTATCTATCTATCTATCTATCTATCTATCTATCTATCTATCTATCTATCTATCTATCTATCTATCTATCTATCTATATATCTATCGGTCTGTCTGTCTGTCTGTATATCTATCGATGTATCTATCTATCTATCAGAAATTTATAAAGGATTGGACCCTTTAGTTGACTGGTTAACGCAGTCGCCCGTGGTGTGAGAGACCCGGGTTCGCGTCCCGGCTGCGGCGGTTCTCGGCTGCCCCCCTGAATTCGCTAGACTGGTGTCAGAAGTGGGACGGTGAGGCCGCGAGGCCATCGGAAGCTCGTGCGCCCAGCTGATATGCTGAAGCGTGGGATGCGCTTCCCGAAGGGGGACGCTGATCCCCGCGTTGGTAGGCAACAGAATAGACCGCTACGCTACCCAGATGCCCCAGAACACCCCTCTTTATCATGTCGGCTGTTCCTTAACTTCCCTCTCTCTCTTTTTTCTGGTTTTTTTTTTTTGGCGTATTCGTAATAATTCTTCGAGTGGGGTCGGCTGCTGAGACTAACCTTCGGTAGGGGGCATTCTAACGCTCATTCTCAGCCACAGGTGGGGGGGAGCATAGGGGTATTCTGGGAAAAGTGTTGTCTTCGTCTTGTTTTTCTGGTGTTGAAAGAACTTGCTGTGTTCTCTCATCCTCTTCATCTAAAACCACTGGGGGGGGGGTACACGAGGTGCAAATACACTGTCATAGACTGAAGGATTTGCTGTATTCGCCTTGATGTCTCGGAGATGCGATTGTCTTATTTTGTTTGTTGTTGTTGTTGTTGTTGTTGTTTTGGGTTGTTATTTATTCTGTTTCATCACATGGATAAGATCCTTTGTTCTGAGTCCAACCCTGAAGGAGGAAGAATAAGACAAACGTCTTGTTAAACTGTCATCCAGGCTGTACGCCTGCTCAGGCAGATGGTGAAATGAACTTTTTCCCGGTGGAGAATTGATGTCATTTGATGACGTAATGACGAGCAGAACGAACAGTGATACCGGGTGCTGAATGGCGTTTTTTTTGTACAAGAAATAACATTAAGGGGCGTCCGGGTAGCATAGCGGTCTATTCCGTTGCCTACCAACAAGGGGATCACCGGTTCGAATCCCCGTGTTACCTCCTTGGTCGGACGTCCCCACATACACAATTGGCTGTGTCTTCGGGTGGGAAGCCGGTTGTGGGTGTGTGTCCTGGTTGCTGCACTAGCGCCTCCTCTGGTCGGTTGGGACGCCTGTTTGGGGAGGCTGGGGGGAATAGCGTGATCCTCCCACGTACTAAGTCCCCCTGGTGAAACTCCTCACTGTCGGGTGAAAAGAAGCGGCCGGCGACTCCACACGTATCGGGGGAGGCATGTGGTAGTCTGCAGCCCCCCCGGATCAGCAGAGGGGGGTGGAGCAGAGAGCAGGGTAATTGGCCAGGTACAACTGGGGAGAAGGGGGGGAGGGAAATAACATTAAACCCAAAATATGAATCACAGAATGGCCACGCTCACTAAAACTCTCCATGAAATAGAATTAATAATCAATAGAATTAGCAGCCTGGCATTAAAATACACTCTCACTGTTTTCACGTTATCGTCTCATTTCAGATCAGGAGTTTTCATTTAGAGTCATTAACAGATGTCCTTATTGCAGCAGAGCTCACCTAATGAAGAGCTATATGTCTTTATCTAGATGTGTGAAGATATAGCTCAGAGTAGAGAACTTGGTTATTTATCAAGTGAGAGTTGGGGAATTTTTTATGGGGGGGGGGTTTCCCCCTTTTTTTTCTCCCCCATTGTACCTGGCCAATCACCCCACTCTCTGAGCCGTCCCGGTCGCTGCTGCACCCTCTCTGCCCATCTGGGGAGGGCTGCAGACTATCGCATGCCCCCTCCCATAGATGTGGAGTCACCAGCTGCTTCTTTTCACCTGACAGTGAGGAGTTTCGCCAGGGAGACTGTCCTCCGCCAAAAAACGACCCCATAGGTCGTTTGTGCAAGCAGCTTATTATGATCTATAGTTAAGCGGCTTCTAGCGGTCGTGCTGCCAGTAGTAATCTTAGTTACTATACTAGACGGCGAAACAACACAGAAACACACTGACTACCTTTATTAGCCTGTCTGTGAGGCGTTGTAAAAAGGACGTCAACAAGTAGATAAAAACCCACAATGCACAAAGGCGAGGAGTATCTGCGGCATATCTCCTGCCGCCGGTAGGGGGCGCTAATTTAGGAAACGCTCCTGTGGGTCGTATTAGAGGGTATACGACTTATGTGGTCGTAGGGGTTGGAGGACTTGTAGGACTGACCAGAGGAGGCGCTAGTGCAGCGACCAGGACACATACCCAAGTCCGGCTTCCCACCTGCTGACACGGCCAATTATGTCTGTAGGGACATCCGACCAAGCCAGAGGTAACACGAGGATTCGAACCGGCGATCCCTGTGTTGGTAGGCAACGGAACAGACCACTACGCTACCCGGACGCCCCCCAGATTTGGGAGTTTGACAGCCGAGCACAAAGATTGGAGCATTAATGGATTTAAGCGCTGGCTATTTTATCACCGTGTTACGAAGGTGAAAGTGAAGACAGTGTGAAGCTATGTGACCTACTTCATGTCTGCTATCTCTCCTGACTTTCTTTACGTGTTTTTTTAATTTCCACGAAACAAGGCTGCCACGTTTAAGCAGCAGTCAGTAGTTTGCCTGCACTGTAAGCTTCGGTTTTGTTGCAGCACCACAGAATGCAGTTCATAAATCTGGACTCTCAAGACAATGCGGAGGCTGCTTGGACACGGACATGCTTACTTCTATTACTCTCTCACCTGGCATATAAGTCAGACGCTCTCTACTCGCACCGTCTTGCTTTGTGGATGTGGTAAATTAATATTCAGTTTAGTCGCTTGCATGAATGGGAGTGATGTAGCGGGCTGTCAGTGTTTTGTCGTATTTCTAGCATGTCTCATCTGTAAAGTTCGGCTCGAGAGACAACGCGTCACACAAGATAATGGCCCTTTGCTTTGCCCATGCAAATCAGCCACAAAATGCCCGGTGGAGATGGGTGTTATCTCATGGCTGATAGCAGTAGTTGATTATCGCTAATAGTGATTTATTTTAAGAAGACGACACTTTATTGTCACTGTACATACATTGAACGACATTAGTCCTCTGCGTTTCCCCCGTCCTCTACACATACACTGGCTAGTAACAGGGGGCAGCTGCAGCGCCCGGGGACCGACTCAGGATCAGTATGCTTTATTCGTCCCCGAGAGGAAATTGGGTTCTATTACAGACACTCCCACTCTAGTAAAGAGAAAACTAACAAGGTACAAGATAACAACAAAATAGAAACAAACTGAAATAAAAGAAATAGAATGGGAGCAAAATATAGGAACATAGTATAACACCCTATCTATACTGCACTGCCGCAGCACAAAACAAACAGCACAGACAAAACCCGACAGGCTAAAACAAGTCGACGTGCCAGTCCAATGACCATTAACCCCGAGAGTCTGACCCTCTGAGGGAGGAGTTGCAAAGGTTGATGGCCACGGGCAGGAATGACCTGCTGTGGCGCTCCGCGGTGCATTTCGCCAGAATGAGTCTATTACTAAAAGTGCTCCTGTGCCCGACCGGCACGTCATGGAGTGGGTGGGAGGCATTGTCCATGATGGCACATAACTTCCAACAGCGTCCTCCTCTCAGAAACCGCCGCCGGAGAATCCAGTTCCACCCCCACAACGTCACCGGCCTTGTGGATCAGTTTATTGAGACTGTTTACGTCCGCTACCCTCAACCTGCTGCCCCAACACACAACAGTGAACAGGAGAGCACTGGCCACCACAGACTCATACCACATCCTGAGCATTGTCTGGCAGATGTTGAAGGACCTCAGCCTCCTCAAAAAGTAGAGATGGCTCTGTCCCTTCTTCTAGAGGGCCTCGGTGTTCTTAGCCCGGCCCAGTTTATTGTCCATATACACCCCCAGGTACTTGTACTTGTTCCACAGTGTCCACACTGACAGTGGGAGGAAACCGGAGCACCCGGAGGAAACCAATGCAGACACAGGAAGAACGTGCAAACTCCACACAGAAAGGACCTGGGACGGCCTGGGGTTCGAACCCAGGACCTTCTTCCTGTGAGGCAAGAGTGCTGAGCCACCGTGCCACTTTATGTCTTAAGCATTCAATCAAGCTGTCGCTAATGGAGCAGGGTACACAGGTTATATTTGAGTGGGATATTTGAATATGTGCTGTATACGAGATGTCGTTTTAGACGGGGGGGGGGGAGACAAAAATATTGATTGCAGGTCTCTAAAGATAGGAAGAGGAATAATTGTCAGGGGCTGTTTTTCATGCTTTGCGCTCGGCCCCTTAATTCCAGTGAAGGGAAATCGTAACACTAGAACGACCGGGATTTCACTCCTACCCAAAACGACCATGGGCGGTCAAAATAACGGCCGGTTTTTAAACTCTATGTTCTGTCAAGATAAATACCCAATTGAGATATTAATGCGTTACATATCTTAGTATGTCTGCTATAAAACTAACTGACACCAAGATTAACATTTTAACAACTTTAACACTATTTTGCAAACAATTTAAAATGGCCGCTGTCCAATGACTGTAAGTACTGCAGCACCTCGGTGGTAGTCGTGGTGCGTCTGTAACGGCGTCTGTAACCAGACATGTTGGCAAGAATCAATAAATCAAGTTTAGACTGTTTCTCTGCACTGGAGGACGCTAGTGTGTTTCTGGGACAGAGCAACGAACCTCAGGAAGGTAATGATGCCACCAACACGCGTCATAAATACTGACATGACGCACACGATGACGCGCAAATTATGAGACGGTCATGTTGACCGTTCTTGGTCGTTTTAGGTAGATCTTATCATATTTATTTATTTATTTTTGTGTGTGTGATTGATCTAAAACTCATTTTCATGCAAATATATGCAATTTTAGGAGAATTCAGGGAGCGGCAGGTCTGTATCTTTTTTTTTTCCCCCCGCAAAGTTATTATACTTTGAAATCCATTATGGCCACAATGACCATTGGTCATTCTAGTGTTAATGCGACAATGACCTTCTCGAAAAAGTTATGCAGCAGTTCAGGGGAAGGCCCTTTCCTGTCTCATCATGACAAAGCCTTTGTGCACAAAGCGAGGTCCATAAAGACATGGTTTGCAGAGTTTGGTGTGGAAGAACTTGACTGGCCTGCACAGAGCCCCGACCTCGACCCCAACCAACACTTTTGGGATGAATTGGAAGGCCGACTGTGGGCCAGGCCTTCTCCCCAACGTCAGTGGCCAACCTCACTGATGCTCTTGTGGCTGAATGGGAGCGAATCCCCACAGCCATGTTCCAAAATCTGGTGGAAAACCTTCCCAGAAGAGTGGAGGCTGTTATAACAGCAAAGGGGGAGGAGGGGGGCTCCATATTAATGCCCTTGGTTTTGGAGTGAGATGTTGAACATCACACACAGGCGTGATGCTCAGAAGGCCACATACTTCTGGATATGTAGTCTAGGCCTGTCAGATAGCATTTGAAATTCGAATGTACATTCGAATTATGGTAATAATATTCGAATTTGAATATGAAAATATGAAATTCGATTTTTTGTAATATATTTTTTTAATATATTTTTCCCCCTTATTAATATTATTATTATTAATGCACACACGTTTAAATGGAAATAAATGATGGTTTCGTGAAACGTATTTTATGAAAATAAGCATAGCCTACATCCGTAGTAAAACCGGAAATTAAAAAGCTCTTGTCAGTTCCCACGCCGAGCGGGCGGGCTCATAGAACACAGGAAATGGCGGAATCCGAGAAGAACGTTGGCTGTGACCCAAGCGCTAGCACTAGCACTAGCACATCTCCTGCGAGAGTCATTCATACTCCACAACATCTGAGAAGTTACGTATGGAAATTCTTTGGGTTTTGGGCTGTTAATGGGAAAATCGAAGAGAGAATATATCCACACCTCGGGAAGATGGCTCAGAGATACCTCGCCGTGCCAGGGACATCCGTGCGCTCTGAGCGTGTCTTTTCTGATGCGGGAAACATAGTCACCAAAAAAAGGAGCGCTCTCGAGTCTGAACACGTGGACGCTTTGGTTTTTCTCGCAAACCACTATTAGCACAACTTCTTATACTACTACAGTGAGTAGGACTCTTGATTTTATTTTTTTAAGCCCCGTGGGTCATGGATAATTTACTATGCCTATGTTACTTACGGTAAATTCGTTAACACCATCTGGCCTTTTCCTAGTCAGATTTATTTTACTTGTATGTTACTTAGAGTAGGCCCTAGTTAACATCATCTGGCCTTTTCCTAGTCAGATTTATTTTATGTTTAGGGGTGCTCAACAACAGTTTTTGGACTAATATGTGCGGACAATGTGCTGGAGTTGTATGTTGTCATAAATATGCTGTTAATAAAAACACGGGCTACAATAGACTTACTCTCTCTGTATTGATTTTTGGGGGTGATATGCAAATTCAAGGTATTCGAATGCCATTCGAACCTCAGTGTGTAATATTCGTTATTCGTTCGAGGCCTATTTTTGGCATTCGTTCACAGCTCTAATGTAGTCAGTGCTTAATGTGTAAATCAGGAGGTGCTGGGTGGTGTTGTGATGGTTCAGCGGGAGAGAAAAGTCACATAACAATTCCACAGTGCCTGGAGCACACTGGATAACACTCTAGCTGTTAAAACTACACAAAACTAATCACAAACAAAGCATCATTTATTTACATTTACTAATCAGCATTCACTATAATCACTCAAACTCAGCAGGGGGGTGGTGTAGAAACGGCTGTTTACAGTTTGCAGCTCTCTCTCCCCCTCTGTCTCTCCCCCTCTGTCTCTCTCTGACGGTCCCTTCACTTCCCTGTCATCTCCCTTCTGTCTGTGGATGCTACAATGGGGGGAAAGGGCGTTGGGGTTGAAAGTTCTATTTACAACCACGAAAAGCCGGCAAACGAAGAAACCGAACTGAGTGCTGTGTTCTGTCTGTCCCGTCTCCTCCGCTCCGTTTCAGTGCCACGGACAGCGCCATCATTGCCACCCTGTTGATCTGCCCGAACTGCTTTGGCCTGCTTAGTGTCTGACTGACCCGCTGGTTTGAAGAAATTCAACAAATTTGATTATCTTTGAGCGGCATGGTGACACAGTGGTTAGCGCGGTCGCCTCACAGCAAGACGGTCCTGGGTTCGAGCCCTGACGTAGTCCATCCTTGGGGGTCGTCTCGGGTCGTCCTCTGTGTGGAGTTTGCATGTTGTCCCCGTGTCTGCGTGGGTTTCCTCCGGGTGCTCCGGTTTCCTCCCACAGTCCAAACACATGCAGGTCAGGTGAACTGGCTGTACTAAATTACCCCTACGTATGAATGTGTGGGTGTGTGTGTTGGCCCTGTGTGATGGCCTGGCGGCCTGTCCAGGGTGTCTCCCCACCTGCCGCTCAATGACTGCTGGGATAGGCTCCAGCATCCCCGCAACACTGACAGCAGGATAAGCGGTTCGAATAACGGATGGATGGGTGGATGGATGATTATCCCCCCCCCCCATTTTCTACCCAATTGTATCCGGCCAATTACCCCACCCCCTCTGCCGATCCGGGGAGGGAGGCAGACTACCACATGCCTCCTCTGATACATATGGAGTTGCCAGCCGCTTCTTTTCACCTTAGAGTGAGGAGTTTTGCCAGGGGGGACATAGCATGTGGGAGGAGCACGCTATTCCCCCCCAGTTCCCCCCTCCCCAGCCCCCAAACAGGTGCCCCGACCGACCAGAGGAGGCGCAAGTGCAGCGACCAGCACACATACCCACATCCAGCTTCCCATCCGCAGACACGGCCAATCGTGTCTGTAGGGATGCCTGACCAAGCCGGAGGTAACACGGGGATTCGAACCAGCGATCCCCGCGTTGGTAGGTAACAGAATAGACAGACATGCTATCCGGACACCCCAATTATCTGTTTGACTATTTACCGGTTTCCTCCTCGTTGCTGAGGTATCCTCATTCAAACCGCAGTAACATTAGCTAAGGTGACGCGCACAATCTCACACTGTCCAGGCATCACAAAGTGACCTGACATCTCTCACTTACTATTCTAATCAGATTTAAAATGTAGCCAAAATAAACAAACACGTGATTAATGAGTAACTTCACTGGGAAATAAAAGAATGACAGAGCAGATAACATGAAATATTACGCAAAACGTATTTACAGATTTGGGTAGTGACAAAGGAGGTGCCGGATCCAATCCGGGAGATCCAGCACAAATGAAGCCCTGTGTGTAGTGTGGTTTTGCAACTGTTATCTTGACTGCCCCCTGTGGGGCCGGTGCATGTGAGAGGTCTTTTAGGAAATGTGAAACATTTCGATTGCACATAAAAAAATTGGACTGACGGGAATTTAACCACTGCAAATGTCACACAAAGGTAAGTGATAGGAAATACTGAAGAAAAGTCACGCTATCATCTGCAAACAAAAGTATCGTCGTGCAGAATCCCTTTGAACCGTGTGGTAGTTTCAGGGCCAATTTGTAAACTCTCTCAAATCATGACGTTTGCTGCTATCGCGCACTAAAGTTTTGTTAGAAATGTTTAATTCTACCAACACGGGGATCGACCGTTCGAATCCCCGTGTTGCCTCCGGCTTAGTCTGTGGGCCGTGTCTGTGGGTGGGGAGCCGGATGCGGGTATGTGTCTTGGTTGCTGCACTAGCACCTCCTCTAGTCGGTTGGGGCACCTGTTTGGGGGGGGGGTAGCGTGATCCTCCCATGTGCTACGTCCCCCTGGTGAAACTCCTCACTGTCAGGTGAAAAGAAGCGGATGGTGACTCCACATGTATGGGAGGAGGCATGTGGTAGTCTGCAGCCCTCCCCGGATCGGCAGAGGGGGTGGAGCAGCGAGCGGGACGGCTCAGAAGAGTGGGGTGATTGGCCAAAGTTGGATTGGGGAGAAAAACGGGGGGTGGGGGTGGGTGTGGGTGGTATATTTACTGTGTCTTGTAGTGTAGCATTATCTGGAAGGTGTGTTCTTTGTAGTTGTGGTTTCAACGTTGAATCTAAAAAAGGCTGATTTTCCTTTCCTTTTTTGTAACCAACCTCATTAAACAACCACACAAACAAACAAACACACACACACACACACATATACAAATGTGTAGGCTTTACTCAAAAATACAGACATGCCCCCCGGCGTGTGTGCACACAGACACACAAACACACACAAGCATGCACACACAAATGTGCACATTTACACTCAGTCACAGGCGTGTTCCCTTATCGGCGGCACACTTTTTCAGATGTCAGATCAGCCTCCAGTTTACCCGGCTAATGAGGAGCTCTCCATTGACTCCTGTCGCGAGCTCCCTGGATCGGGTTGAGATTCTGGTGGAACCACAGAGAAAATCAGATTAGTTTAAGCCTTTTAACTGTGCCGAGTTTGATCCCATTTGGGGGTTGGCACACAACACATTTTGTTCGTGTTCACAGGCGGAGTGCAGGAGGTGCAGCAGGAGTCGGGTCGGGGGCCTAGGAGTAAATAATGGAATTGGGTGACAGTTGGTAATCAGCTTTGGCTCAGGGACACGGTTCAAACCGGTGGCACGACGCGGAAAAAGGCAAATGGCTCCTCGCGTTTCGTTTACGGTTCTGTCTGAGTCTGACGCAGATGGATGTTCCAAGACAAAGAAGAAGACAGGAGGGGAGCTCGGAGACAAAGAAGAAGACAGGAGGGGAACTCGGAGACAAAGAAGAAGACAGGAGGGGAACTCGGAGACAAAGAAGAAGACAGGAGGGGGAACTCGGAGACAAAGAAGAAGACAGGAGGGGAACTCAGAGACAAAGAAGACAGGAGGGGAACTCGGAGACAAAGAAGAAGACAGGAGGGGAACTCGGAGACAAAGAAGAAGACAGGAGGGGAACTCGGAGACAAAGAAGAAGACAGGAGGGGAGCTCGGAGACAAAGGAGAAGACAGGAGGGGAACTCGGAGACAAAGGAGAAGACAGGAGGGGAACTCGGAGACAAAGAAGAAGACAGGAGGGGAACTCAGAGACAAAGAAGACAGGAGGGGAACTCGGAGACAAAGGAGAAGACAGGAGGGGAACTCGGAGACAAAGAAGAAGACAGGAGGGGAGCTCGGAGACAAAGGAGAAGACAGGAGGGGAACTCGGAGACAAAGGAGAAGACAGGAGGGGAACTCGAAGACAAAGAAGAAGACGGGAGGGGAACTCGGACACAAAGAAGAAGACAGGAGGGGAACTCGGAGACAAAGAAGAAGACAGGAGGGGAACTCGGAGGCAAAGAAGAAGACAGGAGGGGAACTCAGAGACAAAGAAGACAGGAGGGGAACTCGGAGACAAAGAAGAAGACAGGAGGGGAACTCGGAGACAAAGAAGAAGACAAGAGGGGAACTCGGAGACAAAGAAGACAGGAGGGAAACTCGGAGACAAAGAAGAGGACAGGAGGGGAACTCGGAGACAAAGAAGAAGACAGGAGGGGAACTCGGAGACAAAGAAGAAGACAGGAGGGGGAACTCGGAGACAAAGAAGAAGACAGGAGGGGAACTCGGAGACAAAGAAGAAGACAGGAGGGGAACTCGGAGACAAAGAAGAAGACAGGAGGGGAACTCAGAGACAAAGAAGAAGACAGGAGGGGAACTCGGAGACAAAGGAGAAGACAGGAGGGGAACTCGGAGACAAAGAAGAAGACAGGAGGGGAGCTCGGAGACAAAGGAGAAGACAGGAGGGGAGCTCGGAGACAAAGGAGAAGACAGGAGGGGAGCTCGGAGACAAAGAAGAAGACAGGAGGGGAACTCAGAGACAAAGAAGACAGGAGGGGAACTCGGAGACAAAGAAGAAGACAGGAGGGGAAACTCGGAGACAAAGAAGAAGACAGGAGGGGAACTCGGAGACGAAGAAGAAGACAGGAGGGGAACTCGGAGACGAAGAAGAAGACAGGAGGGGAACTCGGAGACGAAGAAGAAGACAGGAGGGGAACTCGGAGACGAAGAAGAAGACAGGAGGGGAACTCGGAGACAAAGAAGAAGACAGGAGGGGAACTCGGAGACAAAGAAGAAGACAGGAGGGGAACTCGGAGAGAGAAAACCCCAGAAGTACAGAAGGTAGACAGGGAAAGGAGTTGAGGAGATATTTCTATACAAGCATAGAATAACTGTGGAGGCATCCGGGTAGTGTAGCGGTCTACTTCGTTGCCTACCAACACAGGGATCACCAGTTCGAATCCCCGTGTTGTCTTCGGCTTGGTCAGGCGTCCCTACAGACACAATTGGTTGTGACTGCGTGTGGGAAGCCAAATGTGGGTGTGTGTCCTGGTCACTGCACTAGCGCCTCCTCTGGTCGGTCGGGGCGTCTGTTCGGGGGGGGAATAGCGGGATCCTCCCACGCGCTACGGCATCCTGGTGAAACTCCTCACTGTCAGGTGAAAAGAAGCGGCTGGTGACTGCACATGTATCGGAGGAGGCGCGTGGTAGTCTGCAGCCCTCTCTGGATGGGCGGAGGGGGTGGAGCGGCGATCATAATGGCTCAGAAGAGTGGGGTAATTGGCTGGATACAATTGGGGAGAAAAAGGAGCCCCCCCCCCCCGAAAAAAAGAAAGAAATATAGTTTGTTTAGCCAACCTCTCTGATCCGTGTGTCTTCTGGAGACATACTTAACCAGAGATGATCTGTCTTCAGCTTTCCTGACTCACTGTTCACAGACGAGACACCCTAAATAAAATGACGCTCTCATTCCACAACAGCGAATGGTAAAGATTTAGCTGTCTGTCTTCCTCCGTCATTGCATCGGGTGTTTTGACAGTTGATGGACAAAAAATGTTGACAATTTCACTTACATACAAAGTCACACTTGGCTGTTCTGAAAATAAGAGGGTGTGGCAGATGTTTGAAATGTGCTTTTAATAATGCACTGCTTTCAATGGATGTGCATACACAGCCAGCATTGCAGCAAAGCTCGACTACTGGAAGCGCTACATGAACCCCAATGCCTGCTTGTACGTTTAAGGGGGTTTTTTTCCCCCGGGGTAATGAGGTCCAATATCTCTCTCACCGAAAATGTGAGATGGTGGATACAAGTGGCTGAAATGAGTTTCCTCCGTAGGGTGTCTGGGCTCGGCCTTAGAGATAGGGTGAGGAGCTCGGACATCCGGAGGGAGCTCGGAGTAGAGCCGCTACTCCTTCGCGTCGAAAGGAGCCAGTTGAAGTGGTTCGGGCATCTGATTAGGATGCCTCCTGGGCGCCTTCCTTTGGAGGTTTTCTGGGCACGTCCAACTGGGAGGAGAACCCGGGGTAGACCCAGAACTCGCTGGAGGGAGTCCATGTCCAATTTGGCCTGGGAACACCTTGGGATCCCCCAGGGGGAGCTGGAGGGCGTTGCTGGGGAGAGTCTGCAGTGCCCTACTTAGCTTGCTGCCACCGCGACCCGACCCCGGAGAAGTGGCTGATGAGATGAGATGAGATGAGATGAGATGAGATGAGATGAGATGAGATGAGATGATGAGAGGCCCAATATGCTCAACTTCATTTCACGTTCAGTAAACAACGACACATAGTGTCATAGATTTGAAGCGGTGTGACTTTGTTGTGAACGTTGTTGTCTGAAGTTGGTAATTGGAATCGGTCTGGTATCAGCTGCACATTTTCAACTGCGTATCTAACATTACATATGGTCGGGCGGCACAATGTACCAGTGGTTAGCGCCGTTGCCTCACAGCAAGAAGGTCCTGGGTTCGAACCCCAGGCCTGTCCAGTTCCTTTCTGTGTGGAGTTTGTGTGTTCTCCCCGTGTCTGCGTGGGTTTCCTCCGGCAGCTCTGGTCCCCCCCACCATCAAAAAGACATGAATTCTGGGGTTAATATTCCTGTCTGTGTCCCTGAGCAAGGCAATGGAAAGAATCAATCAATCAGATTTTATTTGTATAGCACTTTTCACACAAACAAATGTAACACAAAGTGCTTCACACAATAAAACAATAAATCCCCCCCCACACACACACACACAAAAAGTACAGGCAAATTTCACAAAAGTACAGACAAGTTCAAAGCTGAGCTAGTAAAATAAAAGTGCCATAAACACTGATTAATTAGAAGTAACAACAGAGCAGAATATGTAAAAATAGCAAAATATATAGAACACACACACACACACACACAAACACTATGAATCTAGCTGTAGGCTGTTTTACAAAGTAAGGTTTTTAACCTGCTTTTAAATGTGTCCAGTGTGGGGGCCTCTCTCAGGTCCTCAGGCAGGGTGTCCAGTGTGGGGGCCTCTCTCAGGTCCTCAGGCAGGGCGTCCAGTGTGGAGGCCTCTCTCAGGTCCTCAGGCCGGGTGTCCAGTGTGGGGGCCTCTCAGGTCCTCAGGCAGAACGTCCAGTGTGGGGGCCTCTCTCAGGTCCTCAGGCAGGGTGTCCAGTGTGGGGGCCTCTCTCAGGTCCTCAGGCAGGACGTCCAGTGTGGGGGCCTCTCTCAGGCCCTCAGGCAGGGTGTCCAGTGTGGGGGCCTCTCTCAGGTCCTCAGACAGGGCGTCCAGTGTGGGGGCCTCTCTCAGGTCCTCAGGCAGGGCGTCCAGTGTGGGGGCCTCTCTCAGGTCCTCAGGCAGAGTGTCCAGTGTGGGGGCCTCTCTCAGGTCCTCAGGCAGGGCGATCCATCTACTTGGGGCTTAACAGAAAATGCAGCTTCCCCTGCTCTAGACCTGCACGAAGGATGGTTAAAAGACCACTGCCATTGGACCAGAGAGTCCTCGCTGGTTTGTAAGGAGTTAACATGTCTTTTATATAGCGTGGTGCAAGGCCATTTAGCGCTTTGTATACGATTAAAAGAATTTTAAAATCAATTCTAGCTTTAACGGGGAGCCAATGCAGAGATGTAAGAACAGGTGTAATGTGCTCATACCTTTTAGTTCTGGTGAGAACACGGGCTGCCGCATTTTGAATTAACTGTAGTTGGCGCACAACTGATTTTGGGAGGCCGGTGACTAGTCCATTGCAGTAGTCTAGTCTACTTGTTATGAATGCATGGAGTAATTTCTCACAGTCTGATTTGGATAGAAAGCCCCTTAGTTTTGAAATGTTTTTAAGATGGTAGAAGGCTGATCTTGTGAGATGGTTGATGTGGCTCTTAAAATTCAGATTACTGTCCATGATTACACCAAGATTTCTAGCTTGACCTTTGCACTCCAGAGGCAGAGAGCTGAGATGAGCTGTAGTTCTCTGTCTCTGAGTCTTTGCACCAAAAGTAAGTATTTCTGTCTTGTCTTTGTTCAGTTGTAAAAAGTTCTCTGACATCCATAGGTTAATATTGTCAATACACTGAATTAGGGAACATATGGGATCTAAGTCATCAGAAGATAGGAATATGTACAGTTGTGAATCCTCTGCATAATTATGGTAATTTATTTTGTGTTTCTGTATAACATGTGCAAGTGGGAGCATAAAGAGATTGAATAGTAGTGGTCCAAGAATCGAACCCTGGGGTATCCCACACAGTATACCCACTTTGTCCGAGGAAAAGTCTCCAATAGACACAAAGAACTGCCGGTCCTCAAGGTAGTATGTTCTAAACCAGCTGAGAACCGGTCCAGAAAGGCCGACCCATTTTTCTAATCTCTCTAGCAAAATATCATGATCAACAGTGTCGAAGGCGGCACTGAGATCCAGGAGCACAAGAACAGACAATTTATTAGAATCTGTGTTCATATGCAGATCGTTCACAACTTCGATAAGTGCTGTTTCTGTGCTATGGTGAGATCGAAAACCTGACTGATAAACGCCTAGAAGGTTGTTGGATATTAAGTAGTTATTAACTTGAGAATAAACTGTTTTTTCAAGGATTCTGCTGAGGAGTGGTAAGAAAAACTGGAGTTGGTCCCCGGGCGCTGCAGCTGCCCACTGCTCCTATACAACAGGATGGGTTACATGCAGAAGACACACATTCACTGTAACCTTAACAATGACAAAGTGGCTTTCTTCTTCTATTGTTTACATCATATCCTGATTAGACACTTAGCACTGTAAAATAGATGCTTTTGCAGCGGTTCCACAGAGCTAAAGTTGGCATGTCTGAGTCATGTTTTAAATGAACCGACAACCCAGAAAAGCAAGCGGACACATCAGAAACACTTCAAAACTTTTATCTAAAGATTGATTTGTTTGTGCGGGTTGAAGGCGATAGGGAACGTCTCACTTGCATCTCTGTGAAATCCTGCCGAGAATGAAACCACATAGACAACGCCAAGTGACCGAAGACGAGGGGGGGTGGGGGGGTGTAGAGAAGATATAGTTTGGCGGTTTTCTTACCAGTAAGGATTTTCATGTTAATCAAAGAAATGCAAACCCTTAACTTATCACAAAGGCATATATTTTTAGATACACTTGCTCACAAACGTTCGGCTCAGCTGTGTTTAGATGGCTCAGCTAAACGTGAGACCAAAGCTCTGTCCAAAACTGCTCCCTATTTGCTGCATAGTGCCCCATATTTACCCTCCTCCATTTTGTTTGAGCAAGTGTCCAAATTCTTCTTCTTTTTTTCCTCCCCTCCTTTTTCTCGCAATTGTACTTGGCCACTTAGCCCAGTCTTCTGAGCCGTCCCGGTCGCTGCTCCACCCCCTCTGCCGATCCGGGGAGGGCTGCAGACTACCACATGCCTCCTCCAAAAAATGTGGAGTCGCCAGCCGCTTCTTTTCACCTGACAGTGAGGAGTTGCACCAGGGGGACGTAGCACGTGGGAGGATCACGCTATTCCCCCTAGTTCCCCCTTCCTCCCGAACAGGCGCCCCGACCGACCAGAGGAGGCGCTAGTCTAGCGACCAGGACACATACTCACATCCGGCTTCCCACTCGCAGACACGACCAATTGAGTCTGTAGGGATGCCCGACCAAGCCGGAGGTAACACGGGGGATTCGAACCAGAGAGCCCCCTGTTGGTAGGCAACGGAATAGACCGCCACGCCACCTGGACGCCCTGACTGTAGAATGTGTTGCACACTATAGTGCCCTCAAAAATTCCCACAACGCAACTGCAAATGTTAGTTTCCAACATAGGAAAACCACTTCATCTTAAAAATTGCAGAATGCAATATGAAAATGTGTAGGGAGTAGTGAATGAGGCAACGAGGAGATGATTCTGGGCACAGGTCAAATGTCACTTAGTGAATGGGTGAGACAGAAGCCAGGTTCAAGAGGTGCTTTGCATGTAAAATACATGAAAAATGCACAAATGATGACTGTTACACAAAACTAGCCCTTATATCGTCATCATGCACATACTTTGAAATATCCGAACCTCCGAGTCGAGCGGCTGCTGTCCCGGCTTTCATGTCTTGATCTGCCACCCCTCCCCGTCCGCTGAAACCTCCCTGACTGACACGGGAACGCAATCTGGGTCCCGCGGTGTGATGCTCGCCCACCCCCTGGCATTTATCTGACTGGATACACAGGGACACATATCATACAGTGTGGAGTGTGCAGGGAGGAAAACCAAATACTAAGTATAGCCCGGGGTGACGGAGGAGGCCTGTCAGCCTGGCCCCGCCATCTCACAGATGGCCGAGCAGGTCACAACAATGGATGCCCCCCGTCCCCACCCTCACCATTCAAAATGAAATGCACTCACACACACACACACACACACACACACTGTCTTTCACTCTTCCTCGTTCTCTCACACACTCACTCTCAAACACATAAACGTGAACTCACTTACGGCCCCTTTTCCATTGCATGGTACTGGCTCAAGTTGACTCGACTCGCTGGTCATTTGTGGGCATGTTGACCGGTTTTTCCTCCCCTGTCCACCAGCGCCCCACACGAGCATTTTATTTTCAAAAAAGTCAACAAACCCAACTGTAAATGTGTGCGTCACATGAGCAATATTAGTGTAACTAAGAGATTCACTGACAACAAAACATATTTAACACACATCACCAACTATAATACATGTTCCATAAGACTCGCTTTGGCATTTCCTGGTTATAAGCACAGCTGTTCAATTTCTCTCTAACCAATCAGTGGTCAGATTTTATTTATATTTAAATAAATAACTTTGTCTAAAGAAACATTCAACGGTAGGGAAAGTGCTACCAATAATTTATATTTCTTTATATTTAAAGAAATATAAACACATTTTAGTCATATTTTTTGTTTATATTACTTATTTTTATTCATATTTAAATTTGGATATTTGTATTTATTTTATAAGATTTTATTTATATTTATAGATTTTTATTTATTTACTTTACAAGATTTGATTTATATTTAAATGAATAACTTTGTCTAAAGAAACATTCAACGGTAGGGAAAGTGCTCCCAATAATTTATATTTCTTTATATTTAAAGAAATATAAACACATTTTAGTCATATTTTTTGTTTATATTACTTATTTTTATTCATATTTAAATTTAGATATTTGTATTTATTTTATAAGATTTTATTTATATTTATATATTTTTATTTATTTACTTTACAAGATTTGATTTATATTTAAATGAATAACTTTGTCTAAAGAAACATTCAACGGTAGGGAAAGTGCTCCCAATAATTTATATTTCTTTATATTTAAAGAAATATAAACACATTTTAGTCATATTTTTTGTTTATATTACTTATTTTTATTCATATTTAAATTTAGATATTTGTATTTATTTTATAAGATTTTATTTATATTTAAATATTTTTATTTATTTACTTTACAAGATTTGATTTATATTTAAATGAATAACTTTGTCTAAAGAAACATTCAACGGTAGGGAAAGTGCTGCCAATAATTTATATTTCTTTATATTTAAAGAAATATAAACACATTTTAGTCATATTTTTTGTTTATATTACTTATTTTTATTCATATTTAAATTTAGATATTTGTATTTATTTTATAAGATTTTATTTATATTTATATATTTTTATTTATTTATTTTACAAGATTTGATTTATATTTAAATGAATAACTTTGTCTAAAGAAACATTCAACGGTAGGGAAAGTGCTACCAATAATTTATATTTCTTTATATTTAAAGAAATATAAACACATTTTAGTCATATTTTTGTTTATATTACTTATTTTTATTCATATTTAAATTTGGATATTTGTATTTATTTCATAAGATTTTATTTATATTTAAATATTTTTATTTATTTATTTTACAAGATTTTATTTATATTTAAATGAATAACTTTGTCTAAAGAAACATTCAACGGTAGGGAAAGTGCTACCAATAATTTATATTTCTTTATATTTAAAGAAATATAAACACATTTTAGTCATATTTTTTGTTTATATTACTTATTTTTATTCATATTTAAATTTAGATATTTGTATTTATTTTATAAGATTTTATTTATATTTAAATATTTTTATTTATTTACTTTACAAGATTTGATTTATATTTAAATGAATAACTTTGTCTAAAGAAACATTCAACGGTAGGGAAAGTGCTGCCAATAATTTATATTTCTTTATATTTAAAGAAATATAAACACATTTTAGTCATATTTTTTGTTTATATTACTTATTTTTATTCATATTTAAATTTAGATATTTGTATTTATTTTATAAGATTTTATTTATATTTATATATTTTTATTTATTTATTTTACAAGATTTGATTTATATTTAAATGAATAACTTTGTCTAAAGAAACATTCAACGGTAGGGAAAGTGCTACCAATAATTTATATTTCTTTATATTTAAAGAAATATAAACACATTTTAGTCATATTTTTGTTTATATTACTTATTTTTATTCATATTTAAATTTGGATATTTGTATTTATTTCATAAGATTTTATTTATATTTATATATTTTTATTTATTTATTTTACAAGATTTTATTTATATTTAAATGAATAACTTTGTCTAAAGAAACATTCAACGGTAGGGAAAGTGCTACCAATAATTTATATTTCTTTATATTTAAAGAAATATAAACACATTTTAGTCATATTTTTTGTTTATATTACTTATTTTTATTCATATTTAAATTTAGATATTTGTATTTATTTTATAAGATTTTATTTATATTTATATATTTTTATTTATTTATTTTACAAGATTTGATTTATATGTAAATATTCCACTCCATCCATCCATTAGCTGGACCGCTTATCCTGTTCTCAGGGTTGCGGGGATGCTGGAGCCTATCCCAGCAGTAAATGTAAATATCATTTATATTTTATCTATTTCATTTTATTTATTTATTCATCGTGGTATTTTCATGTCACCTTTTAGTATCGTTGGTACCACCTCGATGGAGGCGGTACCAACAAAAAGTGAGTAGAGTTGAGTCGAGTCGAGCCGGTACCATGCTGTGGAAAAGGGGCAATACACATCTCACACACACACACACACACAAACCTACATACATATCTCTCTCTCTCTCTCTCTCTCTCGCTCACACACACACGCAAATATGATAGCACACTTACGCAGCACAAACACATGTACACAAACGCACAATTCGTTCAGGCCCATACGCAGGACAGACATGAAGCACTCTGGAAACCAACAGAGAAAAGGAGGGAAACCAATGAAAGGGCCGAACCTTCACCGCCGCAGCAATAAACCCAGACACACAACTCAGCATCGTCACACTGAGAGTTGTGTAGCACGATGAATGAGTTGTGTGTCCCCGGCGCTCCTTCTATAACCCCTGATGTTACCGTTTTACACAAGGCCAAAAAAAAAAACCCCCAGAAAACAAAGCAGACGGATGAGTGCAGCCACTCCAGCACTTCCCCCACTAGGTTGGTCCGCCAGCGCGGCGTGTCAGCCTTGAATATGCAGTTGTTGTAATGTTGCTGCACATGTAACCCCGCGGTGTTACGCTACCGCCTCCCACAGCCGTGTCTGTCGGCTCGCTTTAAAGGGGCTCTTCTGTTTGTTCTCGCAACTCGTCCTGCCGCGACACCGGGGCGGCTGATTGTTTGTTTGTTTATTTATTCATCTGAATGAGAAAGCGGCGGTCCTCTCGTGAACTTTGCCCTCCCACCCCCCCAACGGCTGCTGCTGTGCTGCAGAAAGGCCGGTTTTGCAGCGACGCCGGAGATTTAAAGGGGGGGGGGGAGGGAGGGAGGGTCAGACGAGGGCGCCGTTAGATAGGAATCTAATTAGGTGATTGTGCTTGAGGGAGCTTTGCTGGCCGCTCGATAAACTCCCACACACTCCCTCTTTCCTGCGCCTCTCTCGCTCCCCCTCGCCGTCTCGCTCTCTCTCATTAGTGCACTCTCGCCCTGCAACACTGGCTGAGAGTGCTCGTGTTGCAGGAGCTGTCGTAGCATGCAGATCATGGCTTACTCCCTCTCTTCCCCGCCACCGCGTGTAATTCTTCAAAGAGGAACAGTTGAATCATCCCGTGAATGATAACAAGGCCATTGTTTATGGGGCTTTCTCATTACTCTCTCACCGCCAGCCTGCAGGAAGCAGGAGAAGGGGCACCTGGTTCACAAAGCGGCAGGGCAACAAAATAAATACAATCAGGCCTCTGTGGTAACACGTACACGATGCATTCATCTGTGTTTTGCAACATGTATATATATATATATATATACATGTAGAGAGAGAGAGAGAGAGAGAGAGAGAGAGAGAGAGAGAGAGAGAGAGAGAGAGAGAGAGCTGATGATTGCTTATGGCATGAAACAGGCTTGTACTGTCTCATAAAGAATTTACTTGACTCACTGGATTACATATATGGCAGTACGATGGCGCAGTGGTTAGCGCGGTCGCCTCACAGCAAAAGGTTCTGGGTTCGAGGCCCAGGGTGGTCCAACCTTGGGGGTCGTCCCGGGTCGTCCTCTGTGTGGACTTTGCATGTTCTCCCCGTGTCTGCGTGGGTTTCCTGCGGGTGCTCCGGTTTCCTCCCACAGTCCATAGACATGTAGGTCAGGTGACTTGGCCGTACTAAATTGTCCCTAGGTGTGAATATGTGTGTGTGTGTGTGTGTGTGTGTGTGTGTGTATACAGGAATCAGACCTGGAAAGTTGTGGGAAATCAAATAAGTTCACTTTTACTGAACATGTGCGTTGATTATCTTTATGCTAGTAATAATAATACAGCAAAACTACACAGTTAGCTTGGCCTCTGCCCTCTCACCTTTCCCCTTTACTATCACCAAAGGTATTTACGTCCACTATTCTGAAATGAGAATCACATGCACCCTTTCTATCAGCAGTAGATGCAGGTGAACTCAAATAGAAATTTTTAGGGATCCAAGCATGGTAGGTGCTTGAACCCAGTAGTTGTAGTAGTAGTAGTAGTTCTTCTTCTTGTTCTCCTCTTCCTTCTTCTTCTGCTGCTTTTCTTTTTCCTTTTCATCTACTTCTCCTTCTACTCGGCTGTGGTTCAGTCTCAGCCATTGCTCATGGTCTTCTTCTCCTCCTCCACCTCCTCCTCCTCCACCTCCTCCTCCTTCTTCTACTGCTGCTTTTCTTTTTCATCTACTTCTACTCCTACTCAGCTGTGGTTCAGTCTCAGCCAGTTAGCAGGGTCTTCTTCTTCTTCTGCTCTTCTTTTTCATCTACTTCTACTCGGCTGTGGTTCAGTCTCAGCCTGTTAGCAGGGTCTTCTTCTTCTTCTGCTCTTCTTTTTCATCTACTTCTACTCGGCTGTGGTTCAGTCTCAGCCAGTTAGCAGGGTCTTCTTCTTCTTCTGCTCTTCTTTTTCATCTACTTCTACTCGGCTGTGGTTCAGTCTCAGCCAGTTAGCAGGGTCTTCTTCTTCTTCTGCTCTTCTTTTTCATCTACTTCTACTCGGCTGTGGTTCAGTCTCAGCCAGTTAGCAGGGTCTTCTTCTTCTTCTGCTCTTCTTTTTCATCTACTTCTACTCGGCTATGGTTCAGTTTCAGCCATTGCTCAGTGTACCAAAACTACATTAGCTGTGTCTCCATCCAGTTGTGCAGCGGATTTTAGGAAGACTCTTCTAAAGCGGCACAGTAAGTAGTGAATTAGTGCCTTCCCAACAAATCTGTTTAAGCGGATAAAACCCTGAACATAGTTTCATGTCCAAGCTCATACATTCGTTGTGCGACAGCCAGGAGAAAGACGGACAAGTTGAGATTAAGAAACAGCTGATCACGAGATTAAATTCTATTCACATTTCACTTTCTATTTTACAACTGTGTTTCCATCGCCCGCGCTGCACATTAAGTCTTTATCGACAAAAGCAAAAACCACGTTAAGCGGGTGTAAAAACTTTTTGGCGATATTGGGGAAGTTTTATCAAATTTTGATGCTTCCACCCAGCATTTCTAATGTGATACTTCATAATGCACACTACAGTGCATCCGCATCACTATCCTCATCCGCATTCAGAGGGTGCTACCCAAGAACTGCCAGATGCTGCTGTTCCCGGTTACCTTCGAGGAGTCTGTGGAAGTTTGCCCAGCACATTGTGCCTGACCCCCAACGTCATCAAGCTTAAGCGAGAGGAGGAGACATTAGAAACCATCAAAACAGTACTATGTGCTTTGTAACAGCAAGGAGGAGACGTTCCAAGCTCTCTGCAACATCTACGGAGCCATCACCATAGCCCAGGCCATGATCATCTGTCATGTGATTCTCTGCAGATTTTCTTGGCTCACTCTTTCATATTGGCATTGTGTGTCTAGATGTCTAGGTGAAGAAAAGAGTGTAGGCAGGGTGGAGTGGGTGGAGAAGAGTGTCAGGAGTGCTTTGTGACAGAAGGGTACCAGCAAGAGTTAAAGGGAAGGTTTACAAGATGGTAGTGAGACCAGCTATGTTGTATGGTTTGGAGACAGTGGCACTGATGAAAAGACAGGAGGTGGAGCTGGAGGTGGCAGAGATGAAGATGATAAGATTTTCATTGGGAGTGATGAAGAAGGACAGGATTAGGAAGGAGTATATTAGAGGGACAGCTCAGGTTGGACGGTTTGGAGACAAAGCAAGAGAGGCAAGATTAGGATGGTTTGGACATGTGTGGAGGAGAGATGCTGGGTATATTGGGAGAAGGATGCTGAATATGGAGCTGCCAGGGAAGAGGAGAAGAGGAAGGCCAAAGAGGAGGTTTATGGATGTGGTGAGGGAGGACATGCAGGTGGCTGGTGTGACAGAGGAAGATGCAGAGGACAGGAAGAGATGGAAATGGATGATCTGCTGTGGCGCCCCCTAACAGGAGCAGCCAAAAGTAGTAGTAGGAGTAGTAGTAGTAGTACTAGTAGTAGTAGTGTCTAGATGTCTCCCATCATGAGGTGCACTGAAAAACACAGATTACAGTTCATTAGAAAATAAGATTCTCAAACGCTTTTTCCTCAGGCATCAACTTTTACTTGAAGAAGGACATCGTTAACTTATATCCTGTGCTTCTATGCACCCTGTGCAGTGCCTTTGTGCACGGCCTGTTGACACCTATGTCCTGTCGGACTTGAACCTAGTTTTTTGGCACTTACCTGGGTAGTCGCCTCCTGACTAGATCCTTGCTTGTGTTGTGTTAACTCTCAGATGTGCGTCACGTTGGACAAAAGCGTCTGCTGAATGAAAGTGTAACATTGTAACAGTGCTTTGATGGAAGCATATCACACATTAATGACGTTAATACCACGCCAGACTAAACGCAACGTCTTAGATTTCTCATTTTCTGGACAAATGAGCATGCTGTGCTCGGACCCCGTTCATTGCCAAATGGTCTATATTTGCTCCTTTAAATTACTCATTTGCCCTTCATATTAACGTACTACAACAACACAAAAAAACACACACGTTTCGACGCAAACACAACACATCAATAACCGAGTGCACTTGAGCTGCTTCAGTCGGCCGTCAACAACCGACAACGCGGCGATGTTCCTAATTGTGAATAATAAATAGAGCGGTGCTGAACGTGGAGGGCCACACTCAGGAAGCCAGAACGATGCCATGGTGCAGCAGCAAAACACACCCGGTTTTGTGACATTTTGGCGTGTCATGTCAACCTTCCCTCAAAAAGCACTTTCGCTGGGAGCCAGCACTTTTCATTTTTGCCTAATGCTTGCATGACATCAAATAATGAACCTGGAAGCTGAGCTTTGGTGTCAGAAGTGACAAAAGAGATCACATACCACTTACTGGTGAGCGCCATGTCTCGGGTTTTAATATTTGACTCTGATCATTTAAGCCCATAGGCACTCTATAATGCGTTTCTAATATAATTTTTGGCAGAGAGGAATTTACTTCTTCAGGATCAGGAATCAGGAACAGTTTATTGTCATTTCTTACATGTACTTGCATACACAAAGAACAAGATTTCGTTTCCCCCAGCCCGCAGCAGTGCAACACAAGAGACAAAAACACACATCCAACATTTCCCAAAAATGACACCACCAAAAACATACAAAAACAGAGAGAACAAAGCAACAAAAAAAACCCCAAACCATTAACAACACAGATCATTCAGTGCAACACAGTCCAAAAATTGCACTGTCTGGATAATGAACGCCAGCCAGGAGGACTGTCGGAACTGCCGGTCTGCATGGGCTAGCAGTTAGCTTAGCCTGCCCCACTTCCGCATCCTGTTAGACCCCCCTCGGCGTTTCCTCTTCGGGCGCAGCTCCGGGCAGGGCCATAGTCCTGGTTCTTATTCATTTCTGTAACTTCCTTAAGTGCAGACTTTATATTGCAGCAAGCGAAGGGCTGGTAGCATCCCTCAACAGTGTGTCATAGTGTTTTGTGGAGACGCGGTAGGTCAGATAGGACATTTCACCCCGTGGCCTGAGTCAACTGCAGCATGATTAAGCCCGCGTGACTCGGATGGTTATGTCAGTTCTGATGAGCGGCTCCACGTGAAAGTACATCTGTGGCCTGAAAGTATGCTTGACGGCAGCTTAGTCATGTTAATGCAAAGCCCGTCCTTACCAGAATCAGGATCTTTTTCTTTTACAAGCCAAGTAGGTTTGCAAATTAGAAGAAATCCCGGCTCTGTGGTGGGCTCAGATAGAACACATCAGATGGAACACAAGATTATAAGGAAGCCGTACATCTCAGCAGGCAAGAGGAATGAAAAAATACAAAGATGAGAGTTGTGGGGTCACTCCTACATGTGTGCACCACAAGATGAAATGAAAAGTCAAGATGAAAGAGGCAGAGATATATTATCTAAGAAGTTTTCCTATTAAGAATAGAATACACACGAGACTGCTGCTGTACTGCACTGTACTGCACTTACAACTGCACTGTTGAGAAACGTTGACAACATGATATACAGACTTGAGCACTGCATATAGATACAGTACAAGCTGCACAATACTAATAATAATGGCCTATAACTAGTCATAGAACCAGTCCTAAATTGACTATTAATAGCTGAATAATCAGCAGTCAGTGAGGGTGCTAGATAGCAGCATTAGCATATTCATGTCTGTCCTTATGCTAACAGTTCAGGGCTATGTGCAAGGCTGTGTATAATTGAAATTTTATAGTACAGAACGGCAGCATGGACAAAAAAAAACATACAATAAAGCAGTAGTACTGTAAATACTGTATGTCTAGCAAGAGGCTGTGCTGATCACCAGTGTTTCACATGTGTGCTTTGCACAAATAGTCACATTTATACCCGGACGCCCCATTTTTAAACCTCTGCCTGGTTAATCCTGCCAGTCTCAAAGATTAAGCCTTGCAAGTCTAAGTACAAACGGCCGGTATAGAGAAACTGCGAATGGCTCATTAAATCAGTTATGGTTCCTTTGATCGCTCCTCTCTTATTTGGATAACTGTGGCAATTCTAGAGCTAATACATGCCAACGAGCGCTGACCTTCGGGGATGCATGCATTTATCACACCCAAAATCCTCGCGGGGCGCCCCATAAGGTGGCACCCTGGACCGCTTCGGTGACTTTATACAACCTCAGGCCGATCGCCTGCCCTCCACGGTGGCTGCGTCTCATTCGAATGTCTGCCCTATCAACTTTCAGTGGTACTTTCTGTGCCTACCATGGTGACCACGGGTAACGGGGAATCAGGGTTCGGTTCCACATTATAAGTCAGACCCTTTAGTTGACTGGTTAGCACAGTCAACCGTGGTGCAGGCGACTTGGGCTGCCCCCCGAATTCTCTACATTGGTCTCAGCAGTGGGATGGTGAGACATGAGGCCATCGGAAGCGCATGCGCCCAGAGGCGTGAGGGAGCTGGTATGCTGAAGCGCGGGGACGCGCTTCCCGATGGAGCGGGGTATTGGAATGACCACGGATGAATAGACTCACTAGCCCTTGGCTAACGGGTCGGGCCCTTTAGTCGACTGGTTAGCATCTGTGGTGCAGGAGACACGGGTTTGTGTCCCGGCTGTGGCGGTTCCCGGGCTGCCCCCCGCCCCCAATTCACTACATCGGGAAGAGAAATGTTATTTTAAACATTTTTGACCAACCAACAGTATCCAAATTGAGAACCAAATACTTCAAATACCCAATTCCCCCCAAAACAAAAGAAATTCCGTACAACATAACAAGTGAGTCTGTCCTACCAGTGAATTTTTAGGATTAAGATTTGGATTTGAGAATAATGAAAGTGTTTTCTGTAATGGTGATATTGAAACAACAGAGCACCAATTGTTCTGGAAACAATGTGTGGAATGGTTAAGTAGAAAAACCACAACAAAGCATATTATAGATCATAATAGTATTATTTTTGGTGTGTTATTAGCAGAGAAAAGATTGCACCTGCTGATCAATATTTCTCATTTTAGCTAATTTTTTTTATTCATAAGGCTAAATTTAATGAGACTCCACCCATCTTCATATGCTACTATAATGAAACTCAACTCTATATTAAGTCCCTGAAATTAATGAAATCAAAATGTGCCAAAGATCTCTATGGATTACTAGAAAATGATCTGACCAATGTAATATCTTAAAAACTAACAATCGTTTAGTCAATCCTAATTTACCATTTAGTTATTTTATGGTTATTTTACATTTTATTCTGCTTAATTGATTTATTTTATGGTTATTTTATGTTTTATTCCGCTTAATTGTTTTATTCTATTGTTATTTTACGTTTTATTCTGCTTAATTGATTTATTTTATGGTTATTTTATGTTTTATTCTGCTTAGTTGATTTATTTTATGGTTATTTTATGTTTTATTCTGCTTAACTGATTTGTTTCATGGTTACTTTACGTTTTATTCTGCTTAATTGATTTATTTTATGGTTATTTTATGTTTTATTCTGCTTAATTGATTTATTTTATGGTTATTTTACGTTTTATTCTGCTTAATTGCTTTGTTACGTTTTATTCTGCTTAATTGATTAATTCTATGCCTTTTATGTATGGTTTGTGTACACGTTTTACATCTCTTGTGGTGTCTGTTCATTGTTTTCATTCTAGAGGATGAATAGTTTTCAATTGTAGTTTGCCTTCTTGTTGTATATTTATCGTTTGAATGAAAAAAAAGATAGAGGAAAAAAACATTTAGGTAAGTTTGACATATGTCGATGGATTTTTTTTTTCCCAGAAGGAAAGAAATGAAAGTGTCTCTTAAAGCAAAGTGAATGTGGAGGGAAAGAGTGTAACTCATTAATAGAGAGGGCAGGCGTATGGGGCAGAGAGGTAGAGGAGGAAAGATGGATGGATGGAGAGAAAGGATCGTTCCAGAGAGCTGCAAAAGACGGTCATGCTCAGCATTACAAATGCACCGTGCTCCAACAGCAGGCTGCCACTGTTAACAGGCCAGTAATGGTTTTATGTACTGCCTCAGCTCTCATCTGATACTCTGAGCCTTTCAATCCCACACAAAGGAATTACATCCATCAAACATTTAGCTTTAATCATCTCCAGAAGTGCCTCACTAAGTAGTTCTGGGGCAGTTACGGGACTGTGCTGATCGCTAACAGAGCATCGGAGCCGTTTACCTCCTTCCACACCAGCGAGCATGTTCGTTTGTATGTCAGTCTGAGTGTGTGAGTTTCTGTTTACCTACACTAGTGAGGACCAAACGTCCTCATCACAGACCACCCACCTGGTGGGGACATTTTGGTGGTCCTCACAAGGAAAGGAATCATTTCTGGGCGTGGGTTTACAGCTAGGGTTTGCAACTGGAGTTACATTTAGACTTAGGTTTAATGTTAAAGCTGAAATCCAGGTGTCCGGGTAGTGTAGCGGTCTATTCCGTTGCCTACCAACGCGGGGATCGCCGGTTCGAATCCCCGCGTTACCTCCGGCTTGGTCGGGCGTCCCTACAGACACAATTGGCCGTGTCTGCGGGTGGGAAGCCGGATGTGGGTATGTGTCCTGGTCGCTGCACTAGCGCCTCCTCTGGTCGATCGGGGTGCCTGTTTGGGGGGGGGAGGGGGAACTGGAGGGAAAAGCGTGATCCTCCAAAGAGCTACGTCCCCCTGGTGAAAATCCTCACTGTCGGGTGAAAAGAAGCGGCTGGTGACTCCACATGTATGGGAGGAGGCATGTGGTAGTCTGCAGCCCTCTCCTGATCAGCAGAGGGGGTGCAGCAGCGACAGGGATGGCTAGGAAGCGTGGAGGTAATTGGACAGGTACAATTGGGGAGAAAAAGGGGGGAAAAAAAACCACATCCAATCAATCCACTTGTGTTTCCTGCACTGGGGAAGCTTCGTAGCTGCCTAAACTACTTGGTCCAGAAAGTTGAATCAGTTCATCTGGACACAAAGGTTAATGTAGAAACATCTCATCACTCATCGAAGAGTCTGTTCACACCCGGCATTAGAATGTGTCTGGGTGATCTGATCACATGTGGGTAGTTCTAAGTACATCAGTTCACACCCGGCATTAGAATGTGTCTGGGTGATCTGATCACAGGTGGGTAGTTCTAAGTACATTAGTTCACACCCGGCATTAGAATGTGTCTGGGTGATCTGATCACAGGTGGGTAGTTCTAAGTACATCAGTTCACACCCGGCATTAGAATGTGTCTGGGTGATCTGATCACAGGTGGATAGTTCTAAGTACATCAGTTCACACCCGGCATTAGAATGTGTCTGGGTGATCTGATCACATGTGGGTAGTTCTAAGTACATCAGTTCACACCCGGTATTAGAATGTGTCTGGGTGATCTGATCACATGTGGGTAGTTCTAAGTACATTAGTTCACACCCGGCATTAGAATGTGTCTGGGTGATCTGATCACACGTGGGTAGTTCTAAGTACATCAGTTCACACCCGGCATTAGAATGTGTCTGGGTGATCTGATCACATGTGGGTAGTTCTAAGTACATTAGTTCACACCCGGCATTAGAATGTGTCTGGGTGATCTGATCACAGGTGGGTAGTTCTAAGTACATCAGTTCACACCCGGCATTAGAATGTGTCTCCACATGCGTCTCGAGTTGACCACTTGTGATCAGATCTCATTTTCCCGCTCTATATTCAAAAAACACGAACATCATTTCCATTTGCACAGACCAAATGAGTTGCTGTTTTTAACCGGCAGGAGGCAGCGATGGGTGTAGATGGGTGTAGACTGCGGAGTCTACACCCATCTACAGGCCAGTGGCCACTCTTTCAACAATGATCATCGCTTAATCATCCAGTTTGGTATTATTGTAGTTATCATTAAAAACAGTTTCAGTAGCATTTTAATTTAATTTGATTTTAAAAGTTAATTAAGAATTGTTGCAGTCTAATTCAGTGTTAGATTAAAAAGATAAAAATGAGTGTATTTTTTATTTTATTCTTTTTCTCCCTTGTCTGTGTTTGTGTAAATGAGGTCGTTGTATATCTTCCGTGTATTTACTTGTATTTGATGTCATTTCGGAGGATGTTGGGGGGTGGGGGGTCTCCTGGCTGGAGACATGTTAGGGAGCAGGGGAGGGATGAGGACAATACTGGATTTATTTCATATGTTGATTCTGTGATTTGTGAAATGCAAAATCCAATAAATATAAGTTTTAAAAAAAAAGAAAGTTTCAGCTGGTGAACTGAGTGGGGGGGGAAACCTCCTCCGGGCAGCGGCGGCTGAGCCCACTTGTGTAAGGTTAAATATACGAACACTTCTCTTCCACGGTAGTGTTTCAGCCTTTAGTTTAGAAGAGCATTAAGACAAAGCAGGACTGACTCTTTAAAACAAATGACACACATGGTGAAAATACATTTAGGGGGGTAGACTGGATTAAATAGTCTTATGAGTGACTGAGACTGAAGAGCCCATATAGTACATGGCATAAAAAGCTGCACTGGTGGCTGATGTCTTGTTTAACGTGTCGTTATGCTCCTTCAGGGTGTCGCTAGCAACAGTTTCTTACTCCTCTGACAGGGATTATTATTTCTTTCAGGAAACGGCGACGTTCGTATTCGGGCCCGACGCTGGAAAATTTGTCGGCGGCGACAAAATGGTGTCAAAACCGGGCTGAACTGGTGTAGTCTGATCCCGGCGTGGCTTTCTTCTGTCCACACTGAGCTCTTCAGACTGGACTACAGTAGAGTCCTGAATGTGGATCACTCGTGTGGCCTTAAATTCAACATTGCACCTCCATCCAGCCGCCGTGTCTAAGTTTCTGTTGCCCGCTTAGCTCTGCACCTTCACGTCTGCTCCTACGTAAAGCAGATATGACATTCTTTTTCTTCTTCTTCTTCTTCTTCTTCTTCTTCTTCTTCTTCGTAGCTCTTGATGAGATATTCTGAGACAGTTTAGCGCTCCCCAACATGACTCACTTGCTCTTCCACTGCTTCGTAAACTCCACGCAGGAGGAACCCACGGCTGATACAGCCGTCGCTTTCCATTTTTGTGTCTGTCGCCCCTTTTAACCACAGCGCACTTTGGACTTTGAGGCCTCTGAGTCGACAGCATCCCGGCGTTCCTCCTCCTGTTCCCCAGGCAACCAGGAGGCATTTGAAAATGGGAAGTGTTATGTACTTGAAGAAAACTCCTTTTTCCTGCTCGATTTTTTTTCTCCAATCCTCCCACTATTAACCACTACTTAACCACTACTTAACCATTACTTAACCACTACTTAACCACTACTTAACCCCTACTTAACCATTACTTAACCACTACTTAACCATTACTTACCCACTACTTAACCATTACTTAACCACTGGGTCTTTGCTTGAGAAAAACCAAAACAAAGAAACAATTACAAAGAGGGTTACAGGGTTCAGATAGACACAGGAGGCAGGAGATAAGCGGGACAAGGGGGACGGTACTCTAATTCACAGTATAACTTTTCTTTTTAATTAGAACTGGTTGACATTGGGCGTCCTAGTAGTGTAGCACTCTGTTCCGCTGTCTACCAACACAGGGATCACTGGTTCAAATCCCCCTGTTATCTCCGGCTTGGTCGGGCATCCCCCCAGTCCTCTATGGTGTCCGTTGCTCTAATGAACTGATGACCACCTCCTGTTACTGCACTCACATGCTCTTAATAACAATGCAGTGACACTTCAGAAGAAAATCTGACATGGTTTTAATCAGTAACTGTGACTTTGTGTCTTTCTCTCCCATTTTGTTCCTGGTGTTTCATCCCTTCACCCCCCCCCCCCCCGCCAGCTGATCCACACCATCAGCGTGGTGGACCGAGACGAGCCCCAGTCCGGACATCGTTTCTACTTCACCCTGGCCCCCGAAGCGTCCAGCAATCGACACTTCACCCTCTGGGATGTCAAAGGTGAGAGGGGTCAAGGGTCACCGCTGTCACAGATAGGCGGGGGGTCACGGACGAGGCCGCGGTAGCTCTGCGTGCAGTAAAATACCACACGTGATTCGATTTCTGCTGTACGATCGTGTGAGCCGTGTTAAATCAGGTGGCTCTAGTTGTACGCGGGGAGCGTTGATTTGCATTTGAAGTGTGGCTGCACAGCCGTGAGGGTACCGCCAGATTCACGGCCGCTGTGTCACATCATTATGACTGAAGAGAGAGGCTGAGGTGAAGGATAATATCTCACCATTATTTTTCCCGAGAGAATATCTGTGCAGCAGCGGGTCAGAGGGGAACCGCTCGTTCTGCTAATGTGCCGCATACTTGAAACACGTCAGTCTCCGAGCGCCGCGGACCTGGGCGGGATAAAGACGGTCCCATTTGATAGTTTATTCGACCTTCTCACGTGGACCAGATACTAGATGGCGTCAGCCGTGGAAAAAGCATCATGTGGCAGCACTCTTGGTTGTTCGGGAAATCTCGGGAAGCCGGTCGGAAGTATCTGAAAGTAAGGCTTCTGGCACGCTAATGGAAGGGCAGCTCGGAGGAGCACTCAGAACTTTGCTCCTTCGGTTTTTTTGGCTCCCTGTCACTTCTCCCTTTCTAAGGGTCATCAAAAAAAAAAAATGGTGAAAAGTGTAAGCTGTTTTCTCGTGTGTTAGCTCTCACACAGTCCAGCCTGGAATTGGGTCCACGGCCCCTCGAACGTAAACCTTTTAAATGCTTCGGGACCCATTGGGTGAAAGGTGTCCTCCCAGCCGTCAAACCATTTCACAAACCGGTGACCCGTTGCTGAGTTTGAGTTCAAACTGAGCCGAGTTGCACCAATTAAAAATGGGTTGCAGCAGGGCATCCAGGTGGCGTAGCGGTCTATTCCGTTGCCTACCAACACGGGGATCGCCGGTTCAAATCCCCGCGTTACCTCCGGCTTGGTCGGGCGTCCCTACAGACACAATTGGCCGTGTCTGCGGGTGGGAAGCCGGATGTGGGTATGTGTCCTGGTCGCTGCACTAGCGCCTCCTCTGGTCGCAGTCAAGGCACCTGTTCACTCTTCCACTCCAACGCAACAACGTACACTGAGACAGGAAGTAGCATAAGCACAAAGAACACAGGCCTATGAAACCACAATATATCACCTTTCTTACAGTATCACAATATATCACCTTTCTTACAGTATCACAATATATCACCTTTCTTACAGTATCACAATATATCACCTTTCTTACAGTATCACAATATATCTCCTTTCTTATAGTATCACAATATATCACCTTTCTTATAGTATCACAATATATCACCTTTCTCACAGTATCACAATATATCACCTTTCTCACAGTATCACAATATATCACCTTTCTCATAGTATCACAATATATCACCTTTCTTACAGTATCACAATATATCACCTTTCTCATAGTATCACAATATATCACCTTTCTTACAGTATCACAATATATCACCTTTCTCACAGTATCACAATATATCACCTTTCTTACAGTATCACAATATATCACCTTTCTCACAGTATCACAATATATCACCTTTCTCACAGTATCACAATATATCACCTTTCTCACAGCATCACAATATATCACCTTTCTCATAGTATCACAATATATCACCTTTCTTATAGTATCACAATATATCACCTTTCTTATAGTATCACAATATATCACCTTTCTTACAGTATCACAATACATCACCTTTCTTACAGTATCACAATACATCACCTTTCTTACAGCATCACAATATATCATCTTTCTTACAGCATCACAATATATCACCTTTCTTACAGCATCACAATATATCATCTTTCTTATAGTATCACAATATATCACCTTTCTTACAGCATCACAATATATCACCTTTCTTACAGTATGGCGATATGTTGACTGGCAGCCGCTGTATCGTGATGCGTATCGTATAACCGGTGTATCGTGATGCGTATCGTATAACCGGTGTATTGTGATGCGTATCGTATAACTGGTGTATCGTGATGCGTATCATATAGCTGCTGTATCGTGATGGGTATCGTATAGCTGCTGTATCGTGATGGGTATCGTATAGCTGCTGTATCATGATGCGTATCGTATATCTGCTGTATCATGATGCGTATCGTATAGCTGCTGTATCGTGATGGGTATCATATAGCTGCTGTATCATGATGCGTATCGTATCGCCAGGTTCTCGCCAGTACGCAGCACTAGAACGTGGAGGAGCATCAGGGCTAACTCGTGCTGCACAGATGTCGGGTCCCCAGCGATGGTTTTGTATTTGCACTTCCGCGACTTTGTTTTATGCTCGCCCGTGTGTTTGCAAAGCCCGTTCGCAGGGAGGCGAGTGGGAGGCGAGTGGGAGGCGAGTGCCTGCGGTTTCCTGTCTGGAGCCGTGTTTCTAAGTGGATGTGACGTCTGGCTAAATCAAGATTGATCCGACACCGGGGGAAATGTCAGGGGAGCGGCCCGTGCTCGGGAAATGTCACCATGTGGCGGCACTGAGCTCTGCTCCGGTGTCCTCACGTGCACACCGCCGTGTTGAACCGATGTGCACGTGCACACACACAGACACAGACACACACACACACACACAGACACACACACACACACACACACACAGACACACGCACACACACACACAGACACACACATGCTGCACACACTGCAGCCTCATTCAGACGGTGCACTGTCTGTGCACTCACATGGGTTTCCTGTCACTGGGAGACGACCCCGCGGTGTCGTCAGCCAGCCAATCAGCTAGTCACACACAGTTATAGAAGATGCCCTGTCTCTGCATCTCACTCTTCATCATCCTCACCATCCTCATCTTCCTCAACTCGGTTAGGTTGTGTGTGTGTGTGTGTTGCTGGGACAGTGACTCATACAAGCTTGCGCGACATGCATACAAACACAAACAGACACACATGCACACACTTATGTTTTTTTGGGGGGGGGGATTTCCCCCCCCTTTTTCTCCCCCGATTTTACCCGGCCAATCACCCCACTCTTCCGAGCCACCCCAGTCTCTGCTCCACCCCCTCTGCCGATCCCGGGAGGGCTGCAGACTACCACATGCCTCCTGCCATACATGTGGAGTCGCCAGCTGCTTCTTTTCACCTGACAGTGAGGAGTTTCACCAGGGGGACGTAGCGCGTGGGAGGATCCCGCTGTCCCCCCAGTACCCCCCAACAGGCGTCCCGACCGACCAGAGGAGGCGCTACTGCAGCGACCAGGACATAAACCTACATCCGGCTTCCCACCTGCAGACACGGCCAATTGTGTCGAAGGTAACATGGGATTCGAACTGGCGATCCCCATGTTGTTAGGCAATGGAATAGACCGCCACACTAACCCGGACGCTCGCACACACTTAAAAAAACAACGAAAAACTCAAAACCTGCATCACTGCAGAACCAGCGACACATATTCCACCGACAACAAAAATGTAACCCCCCCCCCACCTTCATGCCCACCCACCCTGCACACTCTTCTGTCTCTTTCATGGACACATTTGTCAGCTTGTCACATTCAGTCCGTCGCCTCCTCTCGTCCTCATCAGGGCCTTGTGTTGCATTCTGTCGCCAAGCCTTGACACACAACAATGAAAAGAAAAGGCACCCCACCCCACCCCCACCCCCACCCCGCTAAACTTTTTCAGATGTCACTGGAAGCCTGCAAAGGCGAATTTCACCATACCCTCAAAAAAAGAAAAAAAACCCACTTTTTCTTTGGCATGATAAATTATCACAACATCCCCTTTCAACCTCAAAGAATGGTCTCTATTTTATTATATTTTATTTTTCATATCAAACCACGTCTACAAAAAAAATTCCTACCGTCCGCTGAATCAGGAGCTTCACCCGTTGAGCTTCCCACCCTACAGACACAATTGGCCGTGTCTGCGGGTGGGAAGCCGAATGTGGGTGTGTGTCCTGGTCGCTGCACTAGCGCCTCCTCTGGTCGGTCGGGGAGCCTGTTGGGGGGGACTGGGGGGGAATAGCGTGATCCTCCCACGCGCTACGTCCACCTGGCAAAACGGCTCACTGTCAGGTGAAAAGAAGCGGCTGGTGACTCCACATGTATTGGAGGAGGCATGTGGTAGTCTGCAGCCCTCCCCGGATCGGCAGGGGAGGTGGAGCCACAACCAAGATGGCTCAGAAGAGTGGAGTAATTGGCCAAGTACAATTGGGGAGAAAAAAGGGGTAAAAAAAAAAGAAGTGTGTTCCCTTTGACTGCACTATCTAGTTTATTGTCGAGTGTTGACTGGCGAGTTATTGTCGATTTGATGGCGTAAATCAAACCTTTGCGTCCAGTAGCTTTCGCCGAGCAAATTTCTTGTGGCACTGAAAAAAGAAATAGCAGTGTTATTCTAAACCACAATATTTCCATGCATATGTTCAGTCAGTATGACTTGGCAGGAGTCTTTCCTGAAACCAATGCCTATCAGTGTCGAGGTCGGGGGGGGGGGGGTGTCAAATAGGACGATGGCAGGGGTGTAGCCTTCCCCCAACATATTTGCTAATTACGAAGATTGTGCCACAGAACCGCTGGGGGTTGATGTGGATGAGGGTGATAGATGTCCTGCTAGACGGATTACTCTTCATCCTCTACATGCAAGTCGATTCGCAGAAGCTGCCGAGACGATACTTGTCACGGACTCCTCCTCCTCGATGCCATGTTACATTTGTCTATGTCCCTCCCCGGAGTGTGTGCGGCGGGAGTTTAATTTCAAACGTTGGTTTCTCATCCCTATTTTCTCACCGCCTCCATTTTATTAGTCTTACAGAAAGTGTGACGAATGTTATCAGTACACAGGCAATTAACGTCACTGTTGAAATGAATCAGCCACACGCCGAACTTGACGATCCCATCACCCTTGCCTTAGAGCCCTTGAACTGCATATTATGGTCAACTACTCATTCAGTCCATGTACAAAGCTTGTTTTTCTTTATTATATTATTTTTCTGCTTTTTGTTGTATTTGTTAGGTACTAGCTTGCTTGCTATCCGTTCACTTGTTGTGCACACAGCAAAACAAAACTGCAACAGGCACATAAACAATGCTAATGTTTGAAGGTAATTGTTGTGTTTTGTCTTCTCTCATAGGTTTTAATGGAATCGAAAACCTATTTTGTCTCCATCAAGTCACAAATTGTTGAAAACTATGATTTGTTCTGACTTTCTAGCCCAGCAACACAGGGGTGCACACTCAGCTCTGCATTAGCACAGTTTACAAGAACATTTCTCTTCTGTTTCCTTCCTTTTCTCTCTTCTTCACCCTCGTGACCTCCCCCTGCCCGCCTGCCAAAACCCAGACAACACGGCCGGGATCCGTACTCAGCGGTCTGGTTTTAACCGCCATGAGCAGAACGTTTACTTCCTGCCCATCCTGGTGGTGGACAGCGGGCCTCCGTCACTCAGCTCCACCGGCACCCTCACCATCCATGTCTGCGGCTGCGACACAGGTGAGCGCTGCGAATGGACCATCACTATCACCCACCTCCTGACCGCCAGCATATTTAGAACACCTCGTCACTGTGGCGGTAGAGACATCATCTTAGAGCTGGTTGATATATTATGGATACTACTACTATTACTACTACTACTACTACTACTTTTGGCTGCTCCCGTTAGGGGGCGCCACAGTGGATCATCCGTTTCCATCTCTTCCTGTCCTCTGCATCTTCCTCTGTCACACCAGCCACCTGCATGTCCTCCCTCACCACATCCATAAACCTCCTCTTTGGCCTTCCTCTTCTCCTCTTCCCTGGCACCTCCATAATCAGCATCCTCCTCTCCATCATATCAGCCAGCATTTATCCGGGCTTGGGACCGGTACTAAGAATGCACTGGCTTGTGCATCCTCAGTGGCTGGGTTGTGGATATATTATGGATATATATTATGTGGCTATGTTATGGATATGGTGATATACCTAAAATGTTGTCATTCCCAGGTCTTAAAGGCTGCAGTAGAGTAAAATGATGCAGTTTTCTGAACTTATTCGACTGTTTTAGTGAAATGAACAATGACCTTATCCACATGCCTAATGGTCATTCGTCACCATTCTCTTGTGGGTTCATATTTCATGAAAGCACCGAAAGTCGTCTGCAAAATATTGTCACATTGTCATTACCGAGATATTCAGTCAAACATGGTCATGATTTTTGATTTTATCAATAGTGCCATTTCCTCATCATCTGCTGTTACACACCAGAGCAGTTTTTCAACTAACAAACCCAAAGCGTTACATCACATAGTAAAACAAGCATCGTTCCCGGTCGTCCTCTGTGTGGAGTTGGCATGTTCTCCCCGTGTCTGCATGGGTTTCCTCCCACAGTCCACAGACATGTAGGTCAGCTGAATCGGTCATACTAAATTGTCCCTAGGTATGTTGTGTGTGTGTGTGTGTGTGTGTGTGTGAGCGAGCCCTGTGATTGCCTGGCGGCCTGTCCAGGGTGTCTGCCCACTTGATGCCCAACGACTGCTGGGACAGTCTCCAGCATCCCTGCGACCCTCAGAGCAGGATAAGTGGTTCGGATAATGGATGGATGGATTGCTGTATACACGCACTTTATTTTTTGTGTGTGTCTTTAAGACTGAATCATGTTTTTTCTTTGATCGTGACAACACCAACTCTCTTCCCTGACTGTTTCCTTTCCTTTCTTTTTCTTTTGCAATGCAGATGGAGCCATCCAGTCCTGCAATGCTACAGCGTATGTGATGAGTGCTGCCCTGAGCCCCGGGGCGCTCATAGCACTGCTGGTATGCATACTCATCCTCATAGGTAAGCACATGGATGGATGGATGAAGAAATGAATTTATCAATGGATCAACAAACTGATAGATGGGGAGATGGATGGATGGACAAATGAACAAATGGGTGGATAGATAACAGATGGACAGAAGCATATGGACGGGATGGACGGGCGGATGAGTGAATGGATAGACAGATATACAGAGGGATGGACGAACCGTTGGATGGATGGATAGATGGATGCATGTGTTGGATAGGAGCATTTCAGTGGTCCGTCCACCATACAGGATGGTGTTTCCGTAGCACCACTGGTTGACCAAGCCCGTTCCCTTTAATGGAAGAGTCCACTCCGGAGTTTAAGTATATTTCAAGATGTCCATCACACGTACGGTGGCAGAACAACAAGAAGAAGAAATCACATGAAGAAATAAATCAATTTTTCATGTTTCTGTCACATCAATCTACTCTACTTTTGTGTTTCCCCCCCCCCCCTATTTTTGACACTTTTATGAGGGAAAGCTCTGGCTCCAGCGGGAGCAGCGATGATGGCTCGGCTTTTATGAATGACATCAAGCCACTTTACTCGCTGGAAAGCCAAAGGAGAGATGGAGTGAATGGGAGAGAAGCCGAGACAGGCGGGGGAACGAGAGCAAACAAGGAGAAGCGCTGCCTCAGCACTTGTATCCCTGTGGAACAGCAGGCTTTAAATAGAGAAGGCTTTCCAGACACCCTCTGATATACTACAGAACAAGCACACACACACACACACACACTTACAAGTACAAACAAATACACACCCTCTTTCAGGGGAAGACTAAGTGGCGAGAACCCCTCCCAAACCGAAGTGGGTTGGAATTGTCATCTTAAAAGTTTTATGAGCGAGCCCCTCGCTCAGCATTTCCCCACATCCTGGTAGAGAGAGAGAGAGAGAGCGAGAGAGAGAGACATGCTGTCGATGGTTTCATCTCGCCACCATCTTTACACGTGTTCCACATCGTCCCGCGGCTGTGCGTGACGGGCGATCTGACACCGAGGCGAGCGCTCTCGGCTTCGGCTAACGTCACTTTTGCATTTTCAAGAGCGTTTTACGGCCACGGCAGTTAAAGTTGTCCCTCTCCACCAAGACCTGTACCAGAGCACCGCAAAAGCCAGGCATTATTTATTCATCGAGGCCTTCCACAACAACGCTCTGTAAAGATCCGAGGAAGGCTGCTACCTCGACAATAACAAACACACAAAAAATAATAATAATGGTACGAGGAGGTGGGCGGCATGGTGGCGCAGTGGTTAGCGCCATCGCCTCACAGCAAGAAGGTCCTGGGTTCGAGCCCCGGGGTAGTCCAACCTTGGGGGTCGTCCTCTGTGTGGAGTTTGCATCTTCTCCCCGTGTCTGGGTGGGTTTCCTCCGGGGGCTCCGGTTTCCTCCCACAGTCCAAAGACATGTAGGTCAGGTGACTCGGCCGTATTACATCGCCCCTAGGTACGAGTGTGTGTGTGTGTGTCGGCCCTGTGATGGCCTGACGGCCTGTCCAGGGTGTCTCCCCATCTGCCTCCCACTGACTGCTGGGATAGGCTCCAGCATCCCCACGACCCTGAGAGCAGGATAAGCGGTTCGGATAATGGATGGATGGTATGAGGAGGTTGTGGTTTTTGATGTGCTAGGCTCGGTGATGAACACACACACACATATACTTCTCTGGCTTTCAAACCCTCCGCAAATGCCGAGTGTTTGGGCCACGGTTCACATTTTTGCGGCGCGGTTTCGAGGAGAACGTGTTCATAATAACGTGACTAAATTAAACGGCCTGCGATGGAAAACGACGTCTCGCACATTGCAGCGCGGCGTTTCCACCATTTTTCACTCTGGCAATGTCAAGAGTGTGACACGGGGGAGACGCTATCTGAGCTGAGGAGTCAATACCGATTTCACTGATTGATATTGATTGCCGGAAAATGGACAGAAAGCACCTCATAAAGGCACTAAAGGGACAGGCTAAGTAGGAGCACTCGGGCCCTGCCAGTCATTATGTGGACAGTGATATCCGAGCTGCAGGGACCGGCCCGGGAGCCGAGGCAGACGGGAGCGTGTTAGCAGCTAAAACTATCGAGTTCTGCTGCTTCCACTTTGGGGGGGCATGGCTCAGGAGGTACAGCTGGTCCTCTAGTAATCGGAAGGTCGCGGGTTCGAACCCCAGCTCCTCCAGAGTGTGTGCTGAAGTGTCCTTGAGCAAGACACCAAACCCTAACTGCTTCTGATGAGCAGGTTGGCGTCTGGCATGGCAGCCTCCACCATCAGTGTGTAACGGCTGAATGTGAGGCGTCCATTTTAAAGAGCTTTGAACGGCCGGAAGATTGGAAAAGCACCATATAAATGCATTCCTTTAACCTTTTAAATTGTGGGCAAATGGGCGTCCAGGTAGCGTGGCGGTCTATTATGTTGCCTACAAACACAGGGATCGCCGGTTTGAATCCCCGTGTTACCTCCGGCTTAGTCGGGCTTTCCTACAGACACGATTGACCGTGTCTCCGGGTGGGAAGCCGGATGTGGGTATGTGTCCTGGTCGCTGCACTAGCGCCTTCTCTGGTCAGTCGGGGTGCCTGTTCAGGGTGGAGGGGGAGCTGGGGGGATAGCATGGTCCTCCAGCGCGCTACGTCCCCCTGGTGAAACTCCTCACTGTCAGGTGAAAAGAAGCAGCTGGCGACTCCACATGTATCGGAAGAGGCATGTGGTAGTCTGCAGCCCTCCCCGGATCGGCAGAGGGGGTGGAACCAGTGGCGGCTGGTTCTAAAAAAAAAATTTGGGGGGAGGGGGGCGCGATTTACCTTGGCGCAGCACAACTGACAGCCGCTTTAATGTCCACACAGTCACAGAGTTATTAAGAAGGACAATGTGGCCTGTAGATTTTATCAGGGTTGGTAGACGGTGGATGATTGACAGTCAAGATGAGGTGTCGTGGTTGGTGTGAACATGATTGACAGCCACGAGAATTGTACAATCACATTAGATCAAAGAGCATTAAAACAATACCAATTCACTGCCAATAAAATTGGGAGTGTCTGGGGCGGCACAGAACTGCGCCCCCTGGAAAACCTGAAGAAGCCAATCAGACAGCAGCCTCAGGTCACCTGCGAGGTCACCTGGTCAACCACTCGGCTCAGAGAGCCGAGTGGTTGACCAGGTACAAATGGGGAGAAAAAAGGGGGGAGAACCCCCCCTCCCAAAATAAACAAAGCTTGTGGGCAAACAGGAATTCAGACACAGATAGAGTATGAACAGAGGTACAGTGTGTGTCTGTACACACGTACCTCACTTCAAATACGGTTAACTGCAATGAAATGTTTTCTTTCATGAATTTGTTTGTGTGTTTGTGTGTTTGTGTATGTATGTGGGAGTGATAGTGAGAGCATGGGAGTACCTTCCATCTCTTTCTTTACAAACATAACGATTAGTTAACCAGCCACACTCTCTCTCTCCCCCTCGCTCGCTCTCCAGAGGCTGGACCACTCCCCATTAAATCAATTGTTGGATGATGAGAAAAATGAAAACAAATCTCTGCCTAATTACCCCGACAAACAAACAGTCCCTCCATCAGTTCATTTAAGAGGCCTTTGTGATGAATCCATTCCACTGCACCGCGGCATCTGCACACATCCGTTCCAATTACCTCCCATCTGCCGTGATCAACTCCTGGGCTCGTGCAGCCAGCGCAGCCCAAGGGTAAATTAAACATCTTGTCAGGAACGCTTATCGTAACATCTGCACGCACAGGGACCTGCTTTGTATGTATGTGTAGGTGGAGGCTATGGTATACACAGGTACAGCAACCCCTCCCCCCCCATGCGTGCGCAGTGCGATGCCGACGTTGCCCACAGTGTGTTTCTGGCTGGGCTGACTAGGTTTCCTTGGCCCACGGATCACGTTTCTGTGTACAGAACAGGTGGCGGCATTGGCGTGATGTGAACAAGGGAGGGTTTGTTTGTTGGTGGGTGAGACGCCCGATTTGTATTTGCATTGATAAACGGATGGATGGATGGATGGATGGATGGATAGATAGATTGATCCAAAATGTTTGACGACCTCCCCCCAAAAAATGTATACAGACATACTAACTCTCTCTCCCTCTCTCTATATATATATATATAGATAGATAGATAGATAGATAGATAGATAGATAGATAGCTATATATCTACAGTGCATCCGTCAAGTATTCACACCCCTTCACTTTCCCCACATTTTGTTATGTTACAGCCTTATTCCAAAATGGATTAAATTCCTTTTTTTTCCTCATCAATCGACACACAATACCCCATAATGACAAAGTGAAAAAGGTTTTGTAGAAATTTTTGCAAATTTATTAAAAATAAAAAACTGAATTATTGCATGTACATAAGTATTCACACCCTTTACTCAGCACTTGGTTGAGGCACCCTCGGCAGCGATTACAGCCTCAAGTCTTCTTGGGTATGAAGCTACAAGCTTGGCACACCTATATTTGGGGTATTTCTCCCATTCTTCTCTGCAGATCCTCTCGAGGTTTGTAAGGTTAGATGGGGAGCGTCGCTGCACAGCTATTTTCAGGTCTTTCCAGAGATGTTCAATGGGGTTCAAGTCTGGGCTCTGGCTGGGCCACTCAAGGACATTCACAGACTTGTCCCAAAGCCACTCCCTCGTTGTCTTGTTGAAAGGTAAACCTTCACCCCAGTCTGAGGTCCTGAGCGCTCTGGAGCAGGTTTTCATCAAGGATCTCTCTGTACTTTGCTCCATTCATCTTTCCCTCGATCCTGACTAGTCTCCCAGTTCCTGCCGCTGAAGAACATCCCCACAGCATGATGCCGCCACCACCATGCTTCACTGTAGGGATGGTATTAGCAAGGTGATGAGAGATGCCTGGTGTCCTCCAGACCTGACGTTTGGCATTTAGGCCAAAGAATTCAATCTTGGTTTCATCAGACCAGAGAATCTTGTTTCTCATGGTCCGAGAGTCCTTTAGGTGCTTTCTGGCAAACTCCAAGCGGGCTGTCATGTGCCTTTTACTGAGCAGAGGCTTCCGTCTGGCCACTCTACCAAAAAGGCCTGATTGGTGGAGTGCTGCAGAGATGGTTGTCCTTCTGGAAGGTTCTCCCATCTCCACAGAGGAACGCTGGAGCTCTGTCAGAGTGACCATTGGGTTCTTGGTCACCTCCCTGACCAAGGCCCTTCTCCCCCGATTGATCAGTTTGACTGGGCGGCCAGCTCTAGGAAGAGTCCTGGTGGATCCAAACTTCTTCCATTTATGAATGATGGAGACCACTGGGCTCTTCGCGACCTTCAAAGCTGTAGAAATTTTTTTGTACCCTTCCCCAGATCTGTGCCTCGATACAATCCTGTCTCGGAGGTCCACAGACAATTCCTTTGACTTCTTGGCTTGGTTTCTGCTCTGACATGCACTGTCAACAGCGGGACCTTATATAGACAGGTGTGTGCCTTTCCAAATCATGTCCAATCAATTGAATTTACTACAGGTGGACTCCAATCAAGATGTAGAAACATCTCAAGGATGATCAGTGGGAACAGGATGAACCTGAGCTCAATTTTGAGTGTCATAGCAAAGGGTGTGAATACTTATGTACATGCAATATTTCAGTTTTTTATTTTTAATAAATTTGCAAAAATTTCTACAAAACCTTTTTCACTTTATCATTATGGGGTATTATGTATAGAATGATGAGGGAAAAAAAGAAATTTAATCCATTTTGGAATAAGGCTGTAACATAACAAAATGGGGGGAAAGTGAAGGGGTGTGAATACTTTCCGGATGCACTGTATATAGCTCTCTCTCTCTCTCTCTCTCTCTCTCTCTCTCTCTCTCTATATATATATATATATATATATATATATATAGATAGATAGAAAAATCCAGTGAGTCAGGTAAATTCTTTGAGAGAGACAGTACAAGCCTTTCTCATGCCATAAGCAATCATCAGCTGTCAATAAAGCTACTGTGAGAGAACATACCATTTACTGCCTCGTCATGCACATCACGTGCACATCGTCCAATGGGGAAGGGAGAGGTGCGACATTCAAAAAGTCAAAAAACACGTGATCGCCAGTGGTCCAATGGGGGGTGGTATTTGTCTATTGGCCTAATTTATTTATAATTACAAAATAAAATAGGTGCTTATATCTATGTCTGCAACTGCTGGCCAATTCATTCCTGTTATTCAATGTGGACATTTCTGGCCCTGTGATGGCCTGACGGCCTGTCGCCTGCCACCCCATGATTGCTGGGATAGGCTCCAGCATCCTCGCGACCCTGAGAGCAGGATAAGTGGTTCAGATAATGGATGTATGGATGGACATAGATTGCACGTTACTGCTGGTTGAATATGCTTTGTTCTTTGAGAGGATTTTCCACGTGGTTGAATAATTGATGTTTCTGCCCATCAATGACCAACTATAAGGGCTTAAAGATGTGACATTCTTTAAACGGTCTTTTCAAAAGCTACACATGTGAGCATTAAACTTCTTTTTGAATGTTCCCTCTGTTAGACCGAGGTATGTCTCTATTTTGCCGTTGTCCTCTCTCATCACCGTAGCTGGGTAGATAACTCCCCTCGTCTGGCATTTTCCCTCGAGGGGGCATGAGTCGTTCACAATGCCATTGCAGTTGGGGGAGTCCGGTTGTTCTGCTACACTTGTTGGTTTGCTGGCAGTCAGTGTGTAATGGTGGGTTGTACTTGAGCTTAAAATTGTAGTGCACTTTTGTAATGCATCTTGGTATGGGGGTGTAGCTTCATTGAAGGTGGACACACTAGATGACAATTTTGAGAGTCTTCTATTAATGCTTTCTGGGATGTTCTTCAAGATGGAGGGTGGGTGGTTGCTCTCTCTATGGACATACTGCAGCGTGTTGTTGGGCTTCATGTACGGCTTGTATGTGCCGCTCCTAAGGTCCACTGAGATATCCAGAAAGTCCAGTTGTTTTTTGTTTGCTTCAATGGTGATTTTTAGCCCACTGTTTGAGAATATTTTGCAGATGGTTTTCTTAATTTGCTCGACCTCTTGGTGTTTTGCTACAAACTGCTAGCAAACCAAGAAATTGTCATCCCTATAGAGTCCCAACATTGATGTCCAGATCCTGTAGCTGAGACAACAAATACTATATTCCAATTAGTTGACAAGTTTCCGCCCTGTCGAAGCTGCCCATGGCCACATCAAATTTACTACTACTTTTTTTCTGCTATGGGTTTCCCTTGTGGTACAGAAGTGATTCCTTGGCCTGGTATATAATGTCTCTGTCTAGCTCGGATATCACAGTGTGTTTGGCGGCAAAATCAATGGCTCTGGATAGTAACTCTTTGCTTATGGAGAAGTAGAACTCACAGCTATCAAAACATATGCATTTGCAGTTCTTGTCATCTATGTTCCTAAACCATTCTAATACTTGGTCCGTGTTTTTCCTTTGGTTTACAGGGACTTTTTCAAGATCTGTATTTTTTTTGGGGGGGGGGTGAGTTGTTCCCTTATCTACAATAAAATCTGCATTAGTATTTTAGCCCAGATACGATTTATTGAATTTAAAGCACTGTGTATGTGTAGAACAATTCAAAGCAAGGCTTGCACCTCCCGTTAGCCCCTCATCAGTGTGAATCGAGAGTAATTGTCTCACTGAATGCTTGGAATTGCGACGCATGGCAGTTTCCCATGAACCATGACCGGTTCCTTGATCCGCCAGGCAATTAATTCGCCCCATTTATGGAAGAGGAGAATAAACACAATGAATTGTACATTATAAGGTGGTAATATCACATAAAAGCCCCCTCGGACAACCAGCAGAGCTCATACTTTCCACTTCAGCGTGGCTCGCAGGTGAGGAATTCACAGGCCGTTTTGACTCCACGAGTTATTTTTCAGCTCATTTACACCAAATAAAGACAATTATGGGGACCTGCAACACGTCGTTTGTACAGATTAATATGCTTGTCAGATGGTTTTTCCTCTCTTAGTAAAAGTAAAGGAAAAGCTGAAAAAGAGAGATCAGAGATAAAGCAGGTTAGAAGTTGTCCTGACTTCTATGCTCACTTTAGGAGGAAAAGATTTGCCTGTCTCGTTCATGACCTAGACAGTACAATACTGTTAACACAGCATGTGCTTTAAAGTATTCTTCATGTACACAGCACGTACATTACTATATGGAACGTTTATTTTATTTTTCACCCTTTTTCTCTGCCCTGCCGATCCAGGGAGGGCTGAAGACTACCACATGCCTCCTCCGATACATGTGGAGTCACCAGACACTTCTTTTCACCTGACAGTGAGGAGTTTCGCCAGGGGGACGTAAAACATAGGAGGCTCACGCTATTCCCCCCCCCCTCCCCGAACAGGTGCCCCGACCGACCAGAGGAGACGCTAGTGCAGCAACCAGGACACATACCCACATCCGGCTTCCCACCCGCAGACACGGCCAATTGTGTCTGTAGGGACACCTGGTCAAGTCGGAGGTAATGCGGGGATTCGAACTGGCACTCCCCGTGTTGGTAGGCAACGGAATAGACCGTTACGCTACCCAGACGATTACAGTAAAACATTTAAGCTTATATAGTTCAAGTTCTGGGCATGCCTCTTTTTCACAACATGAGTTTAATCATCTGATTTGAGAGAAACAAACATCCATTGCAGTTAATTACCGTTGTATTAATATGCCCTCTTTGGCACTGGTTTGGTGTTTTTGCTTACGGATGCTGCAGAAACAGGAAATTATAAACGGAGTGTTATCCAAGCTGGACCACCTCTCCCAAGTTAGTGTAATTATGTGCAATAACTAATCGAACAGACAGACTTTGAAATATTAACACAATTCAGACCTCTTCCTCTGGGAACCTCTCCATGAAGCAGATTTAATATCTACAAATTCTTTCCTCTGCTTCCAGCAGCTGGTCTAATAAAGCGGACTATAACTGTGCATGAGAACATGTGCACCTGTACCACAGATTGCTCATATCACCAACAGTGAAAATAGCAATATGGTAGAAAGAGAGGATTGGGTGAGTAGGAATTGCTCAATGTTTTATCAAGAAGAATATAAATTCAATCAAAAAGCTACATAGAGTCATCCATCCATCCATCCATTACCCAAGCTGCTTATCCTACTTAGGGTCGTGGGATGCTGGAGCCTATCCCAACAGTCATTGGGCAGCAGGTGGAGAGACGCCCTGGACAGACCGCCAGTCCATCACAGGGCTGACACACACACATTCACACCTAGGGGCAATTTAGTACAGCCAAGTCACCTGACCTACATGTCTTTTGGACTGTGGGAGGAAACCGGAGCACCCGGAGGAAACCCACGCAAACTCCACACAGAGGACGACCTGGGATGATCCCCAAGGTTTGACAACCCCGGGGTTCGAACCCAGGACCTTGTTGCAATGAGGCGACTGTGCTAACCACTGCGCCACCATGCCGCCCCCTATATAGAGTTATACAGTATGTAAATGTATAAGGGAGTCAGTGACTGACCCCTAACGAGTGCAGTCAGGTGCTATAAAATAAGCTGAAGAAAATTGTATTAATAATTGTTAATAATACATTATATTCATCATACACTTTTTGTTATGAACACATTTCTGTGAGTTAAAAGTTTCTGCCACAAAGAGCTGCAGGTTAAAAGCGATGTTAAAGCACCGAGAAAGTTAAAATTGATAAAATGAAAGAAAGGGACTACAGGAGTCAGGGCTGGCGTGGGTTGGGGGGGGTCGTGTTATGCCAGGATCAGACTACCTGATATTTTTGTCTTTCATGATGATCACCGTGTCAGATATTAAGCAATCATAGTGGCATAAATTCTTGCCGTGTCTCGGCCGGGAGACTGGCAACATGATTGACCCCGGCCAATCATCGTAGGCTGCCTTTCACCATCTTGTGCGTGTAACAGAGATAAGATCGACATGTTATAAACCTTAAGTATATTATTGTTATTTTTATATTGAGTTTCTCTTGTGCTCTCCATATTCAAACCCGGCATTTTACACTTTGCGCGTCCTAGTGGTGATGGTTGTGGTCAAGTGCAACATCTTTGTCCCTTCTTCACATGGCGGGGAGAGTTGGTATATTGTTCTATAGAGCTCACTCCAAATATGGCTAAAAAGGTGTTATAAAATTGCTAAAAGTGCACTCCAGTTACGGCAATCAATGTATAAATGTATACATAACATTTTTTCATGGTATGCTCTTTTTTTGTGTGTGCGTTTCTTTTGTTAAACTTCAGGATAGATGAAACGTTCAGTCAAGCTAATGAGGTGTGTAATGGCTGCCATTGTTCTCCGCTAGCTTACATTTCTCTATGAATAGGTCTGGAGTTGCGCTGACAATATATAACCACAACATCTATCTGTTCATTTTCTTTTTTTCCCCAGATATGTTGTTTTGCTAATTGCTAAATGTGGGTTTAGAGAAAGCATATGACAGGGTGCCGAGAGAGGAGGTGTGGTATTGTATGAGGAAGTCGGGAGTTGCAGAGAAGTATGTAGGAGTGGTGCAGGATATGTATGAGGGCAGTGTGACAGTGATGAGGTGTGCGGTTGGAATGACAGATGGGTTCAAGGTGGAGGTGGGATTACATCAAGGATCGGCTCTGAGCCCTTTCTTGTTTGCAGTGGTGATGGACAGGTTGACGGACGAGATCAGGCAGGAGTCTCCGTGGACTATGATGTTTGCGGATGACATTGTGATCTGTAGTGAGAGTAGAGTGCAGGTGGAGGAGAGCCTAGAGAGGTGGAGGTATGCACTGGAGAGAAGAGGAATGAAAGTCAGTAGGAGCAAGAATGGAATACCTATGTGTGAATGAGAGGGAGGACAGTGGAATGGTGAGGATGCAAGGAGTAGAGGTCACGAAGGCAGATGAGTTTAAATACCTGGGGTCAACTGTTCAAAGTAACGGGGAGTGCAGAAGAGAGGCGAAGAAGAGAGTGCAGGCAGGGTGGAGTGGGTGGAGAAGAGTGTCAGGAGTGATTTGCAACAGAAGGGTACCAGCAAGAGTTAAAGGGAAGGTTTACAAGATGGTTGTGAGACCAGCTATGTTATATGGTTTGGAGACAGTGGCACTGATGAAAAGACAGGAGGTGGAGCTGGAGGTGGCAGAGATGAAGATGATAAGATTTTCATTGGGAGTGATGAAGAAGGACAGGATTAGGAACGAGTATATTAGAGGGACAGCTCAAGTTGGACGGTTTGGAGACAAAGCAAGAAGGACAAAACTGAGATGGTTTGGGCATGTGTGGAGGAGAGATGCTGGGTATATTGGGAGAAGGATGCTGAATATGGAGCTGCCAGGGGAGAGGAGAAGAAGAAGGCCAAAGAGGAGGTCACTGAGGATGCACAAGCCAGTGCATTCTTAGTACCGGTCCCAAGCCCGGATAAATGGGGAGGGTTGTGTCAGGAAGGGCATCCGGCGTAAAATCTTTGCCAAATCAAATATGCGGATCATAAGTCAGATTTCCATACCGGATCGGTCGAGGCCCGGGTTACCAACGACCACCACCGGTGCTGTTAGCCAGCAGGGTGCCAGTGGAAACTATGCTACTGTTGGGTGAAGGAGGAGAGGGGGAAGCCATGTGCAGAGGCAGCGGGAGAGGAGGAAGGGTAGGAGTACGGAGGTGAGAGTCTGGACTTTGAATGTCGGCACTATGACTGGTAAAGGGAGAGCGCTGGCTGATATGATGGAGAGGAGGACGCTGATTATGGAGCTGCCAGGATAGAGGAGAAGAGGAAGGCCAAAGAGGAGGTTTATGAATGTGGTGAGGGAGGACATGCAGGTGGCTGGTGTGACAGAGGAAGATGCAGAGGACAGGAAGAGATGGAAACGGATGATCCGCTGTGGCGCCCCCTAACGGGAGCAGCCGAATTTAGTGGTAGATGTTGTTTTGCTAAATATAATTTTCTATGATGTACATATAGTTATAGTCATTTCATATTAATACAAAACGCGTTCAGGGAATGCCATTTTGTAAAAGGTCTATATTAAGTAGTGAAAATTAATGCTGTTGTAAACTATACGATCGAGTTTTATTTTTGTTGAACCAATTGTAATTGTTGTATTTGATTTTGTGTTTATTATGTATGTATTTATACATCAGCAGTAGAAAAATGGCCCTTCTTCACATGACAGCGACAGAGTTGGGCTGGAGTTGAGCTGACAATATACAACCACAAATAAATGGGCCTGCAGCAGCCACCCTGAATTCAGAAGACTGGTGTGGTTTCTACAGAGTATAGCCAGAACAAGGTGGTTACACATGGGTTCATAGGTCGTCGGGGAGGAAGGTCAAGAAATTGTCAATCATGGCTACAGAAACGCTGTGTGATGCTGGCGGTCTTGTGTTCTGCAATGAAGGGGGGGGGGAGAGTGTGGATGCTGTTGCGGCTAGTGCTACTGGGGAATGATAACTTAGCATAGCTTAACCAGCTAGTCACCGGGTTGCTGAAGTGTACCCACTACTTCTCGCCAACATTTAGCCTATTTTTTTTTAACTCTGTCAAGGTCCTTCCTCGAGGAAACGTCAAAGAGGCCTGCATGGGTATTGTGACTGCTCAGCGAACCTTTCCTCGGTTTCATCGTTCCACCTGACAGCAACAGCAGCAGCATCGCTTTGTCTTCGCCATGTTTACATATGTGTGCCAGAGAGCACTCTGTCATCCTATTGGTCAACGTCAAGGAACACGTCATAGGAGCTGTCAGACTAGACAGGAAAATACAGAACATTCTGGATTGCTAGACTTCTTGTCAGGGTTTTGTGAGGCGTCCCAGACACCACATCGCTGTTTTTTGATTATGTCAAACTACATGGGGTAAAGACGCCTGTTCGTGGTTCATAATTGAGCCCGACACTGGAAATTTGTTGGCGACGACAAAGTCGGGTCAAAATCAGGCTGAATTCATGTAGTCTGATCCGGGCTGTAGCAGTCATGGAAGAAGCAAAAGGCCTTCTTGAACAGGAATGAATTAAAGGGACATATCAGTGTTTTGTGTGTGTTTTAGCCCAGTTACTACAAATGGGGACCCTTTAGTCGACTGGTTAACATAGTTGTCTATGGTGTGGAAGACCCGGATTCGCATCCTGGCTGCGGTGGTTCCCAGCTGTCCCCTGAATTTGCTAAAATATGTAGTCAGCAGTGGCGGCTGGTGCTAACAATTTTGCCCTGTGATGGCCTGGCGGCCTGTCCAAGGTGTCTCCCCGCCTGCCACCCAATGACTGCTGTGAAAGGCTCCAGCATCCCCGCAACCCTGAGAGCAGGATAAGCAGTTTGGATAATGGATGGATGGATGGATACTACAAATGGTGTGTAGACCATTACACCGTACACAAACAGATTGGTCAAGGCTCCATCCATACCAGATCGGTTGAGGCCCGGGGTAACAAAGGCCGCCATTGGTGCTGTGCCTTTACAGAATACCGACAGGGAATAAACCAAAAGAAGAAGAAGACTACAAATGCGGTACAGAAATGGTGTAGAGCAGCAGCCAAAGTAACACTGGTTTGAATCTTATGCAGTGCAACGCTGCTTGTTCCATTCCCCCACCCCAAGCACTTAACTGATGGAATGTATCTTTAGTCCATTTGTGAGAATCAGGTTTGCTGTATTTTTACAATTTTGGTTTCTCAGACTATTTCATTATACCCATAATACAAATTTTACATCCAAAGAATGTCAGCCCCCAATCTTGCTTCTATTATTCAATAGATGATTTGGAAGATTCATCTTTCATGCTTGTCCTGATTACGTTGTGCATCGTCTCACTCATCATCCCCCGGTATACCTCATTTATGTGTTTTCTTTCTTGTTATTGGAAGTGACATTTGATGTTGTTGCGAGCCTCAGACAGAGCTCACTGAGGTTTCAGAAAATGGGAACAGCCCTGAGGAGAATTGGGGAAGTAAGGGGGGGGGGGGTGTCTCTGCTAAGTGAGACTTGTCTAATCACCAATGTAGGCAGTAATTAGAATAACTAAGCAGAGATTAAAGCCTCATGGATTTATCTTGATGCATACAGCCTTTGTTTTCCCCTCGTCTCATTAGTCTATTAAGTGATCCATTTCACTTGTTTTCCCTTCCTAATCCACACTTAATTTTCCTGGCCGTTTTCCCTTCCCATTGTAGGTGGTTTGCATGCCTCTGGTTGTGTGCGGTAATGTGACCTCGAAGCCTACGGTGTGTTGGACTTGAATTAGTATTGATAGACGAATTGGACTCCATTACGCCATTTGAAATCATATTTCTGGGCAAAAGCAATCAGGACTGTAGAAAATCAATGCTCATGCATTCGTAATGTAAACCTCGATAGTATATTATCTTTCCCCACAGTGCCTTCGTCCTTAGAGGTGGATTCAAAGTTACCAAACTTCTTCAGACGGGATAGTTGGAAACTTACTTGTGGAGAAGTACATGAATTCAGCCTCCAGAAATTCCACATTCAGTCGTGCATCAGTGGCATTTGCACAGTCGAGTATAACCATGTTCACTTGAGAGACTTTTAACTGAAGGGCCTGAATTGCCACAGTTTGCGTTCAAGTTTTTTCTCTATTTTTAGCATAATGAACCAGAATTTGTCTCTGGCTTGCGTGCTCCTCAACCACACAGCCTTACAGCTCTTAATCCACGTCTAACACGGAGCGCCGCGACTCTTTTAAAGCCAAGGATTTTCATGACAGTTTCCAAAATCCTTTTGGCTGGGAAGCCCTCCCGTCTCGTGGGTTTTGTCTCATTTCCATGTTCACACTGATGTGACGTAACAATTTGGATGAACTCATCTACAGTATTTGTGTTACGCTGCACAAAAGCATGCATCTTCAGCTTTTATGGGTCCCAACATCAAACTATCAATGTCTGATATGTGCGCGATGGTAACATTAGCCCTGTTCTCTCTTTCTCTTTTTCAGTTCTAGTTTTGCTGATCCTGACCCTTAAGCGCCACAAGAAGGGGCGGCGGATGGCAGAGGATGAGGAGGACATGAGGGACAACGTCATCAAATACAACGACGAGGGTGGCGGTGAGCAGGACACCCAGGCGTATGACATGAGTGCCCTGAGGAACCTGTACGACTTTCCCGAGGCCAAGAGTGCCGACTCCGGCCTTGACATACGCTCGCTGCCACAGTGGATCCAGGCCGGCCACATGGCCGGCGCAGAAGGAGGCGGCACCACAGCGGACTTCTCCCTGTTCAAAGGCTACATATGCAAGAAAGTGGAGCAGGCCGACGCCGACCTGTCAGTGCCGCCGTACGACTCCTTCCAGACGTACGCCTTCGAGGGCACCAGCTCGCCGGCGCTCTCGCTCAGTTCCATCCACACACTGTCCACCACATCCGAGCAGGATTTCTCCTACCTCAGTGACTGGGGGCCGCGGTTCCGTCAGCTAGCGGGCTACTACGCCCCGGCTAACCACGAGGAGGAGGAGTCCTAGCATAACCCGTTGGCAGAGAGACCTCTATAGTTTCTCCTCCGTCCTCCTCCTCCTTCAACTCCTCTCCCCTTCTCCGCTTCATCTGGTCACCTCCCAGCACTCGATGCTCTTCCCTGCCAAGGCCGAGCGTTTCCTCTTTTCCGCTCTCCGGGAAAAACAAAAACAAAAAATAAAACAAAAAAGGACGAGACAAAACAGACATTGTCAGACTTTGAACTCAACTTTGGTTAGAAGCTTTCTTAAAACACACAGACACACAAAAAGAAAAAGAAATATACTCTTCTGTTCTTGTGTTATGTTTTCTGTCAAGAGTTCTTGGGTTTTCAGACGCCATCATGAAAGCTGGAGGGGTGATATGTTGTTGAGAGACATGAAGGAGCGAGACATTCAATCACCCAGTCCGCAAAAAAAAAACAAAAAAAACAAAAAAAACAAAAAAAAAAAACTGTAAGAAAAAAACCAAAAAAACAAAGCCAGACTGCCGAGTGTTTGCAGCAAATGGTGCAGGAGGATACTGCCGGTCCGTCATGAGGCACCAACATGATCACTGACTATGTCTCAAAGCCAGACGTTCCGGTTTCTCCAACCGTGGACAGTCTCTCTTTTCTTTCTTTTCCTCATTTCTTTCTGTTTTTTGCAGCTACCAGACTGTTTCAAAGCGTCACAATATGGAGACTACAGACCCCAGCGGGGGGGGGGGGGGGGGGGGGGGGGCAAATGGGTGGGCGGGAGGGTGTCTGAGGGTTTGAATGAGCCAAGGCAAACTATATAACAAAAAATAAAGTAAAATAAAATAAAAAATGTATTTATTTAAGCAGAAATATTTATGTATTTATTCACGTCTATGTATTTATTTATTTATTAATTTCGACCGCGGCCATCGGCGTGACATCGGACTTTGTGGCTGCAAGTGGTGGAGGAGGAGGAGGAGGAGGAGAGGAGGACGCAGAAAATGGAGCATGGGAGTAAAGTCGGAGGTGAAAAGAAAGGAGGACCCCCGTGGAGGGGGAGGGGGGATGGGGCTGTTAAAGGACTCCAGAAAAAACTGTCACAAATACGGTATCTGGGTCAGGGCGAACTACAGTCTCGGAAATATTTGTATTTATTTTGTAGGAAAAGCAGCATTTTGTAAAGCTAATCAACTTGATACTGGTAGATAATACGGCACGAGTTTTCCTAAGAGGAGGCACGGAGGGAGGCAAGGGGACAGGGAGGGAGGGGAGTGGAGAAACAGTCAAGGGAAGACGAGACAGTTCGGTCTGTGATTGGTTGTGTTTGACATACTTTTTCCTGTATTTTCCTCATTTCTAAAAGGGGTTTATATGAAAGTCATATACTGCGTGAGTTCTTCTTCTTTTCTTATCCTCTCGCCACGGCCATTTATGTGGCAGGAAGGCACAAACCACACAAAGTGAGTTAAGACGACACAAAAATGATTTGAGTTTCGTGGGGTTGGCCGGCTTCCTCCCACTGAGAGCCGGTGTTCATTCCAGATGTGTGTGTCCGTGTGTGTCCGTGTGTGTCCGTGTGTATGTGTGTGTGCATGCATGCGCGTGTATGGACCGCGGAACACATTTCGAATTGGTCGGACCCATCAGCCACAACTTGAACCAACTTGCCTTCTGGAGCCACGTCACTACTAGCACCACTAGTACTACTACTACTACTGCTACTACTACTTTCAGCTGCTCCCGTTAGGGGGCGCTACAGCAAATCATCCGTTTCCATCTCTTCCCGCCCTCTGCATCTTCCTCTGTCACACCAGCCACCTGCATGTCCTCCCTCACCACATCCATAACCCTCCTCTTTGGCCTTCCTCTTCTCCTCTTCCCTGGCAGCTCCGTATTCAGCATCCTTCTCCCAGTATACCCAGCATCTCTCCTCCACACATGTCCAAACCATCTCAATCTTGTCTCTCTTGCTTTGTCTCCAAACCGTCCAACCTGAGCGGTCCCTCTAATATACTCCTTCCTAATCCTGTCCTTCATCACTCCCAGTGAAAATCTTATCTTCATCTCCTCCACCTCCAGCTCCTCCTCCTGTCTTTTCATCGGTGCCACTGTCTCCAAACCATACAACATAGTTGGTCTCACAACCATCTTGTAAACCTTCCCTTTAACTCTTGCTGGTACCCTTCTGTCACAAATCACTCCTGACACTCTTCTCCACCCACTCCACCCTGCCTGCACTCTCTTCTTCACCTCTCTTCTGCACTCCAGTGGAGCCACTTTTACTATGGTTACAGTATTACAGCCACACATACTTAAACTGAAGAATAAGTCCTATCATTAGAATTTTAAAAGAATCATCAGACTCACCCCTGCTCTTTAAATATTACCGAAGAACCGTCTCCATCTGTCGCGAGCTGGGTGAAGTCCCTGGCAACCCCTAAAACATCCACTGTTGCCAAAAAAAAATCAATGAGCGTGTGTGGGCACATAAACTATTTAGTCCTTTTGGGGGTCATTGTTGACCTCAGACATGTTTTTAAATGAGGGAGGGATGAGAAAGCTCTCTCAGTGCTGGTGGTTTATATAAAGATGGTGTAGAACAACAGCTTGTGCACCTCTGGCAACGCAGCTTTGTCACAGGAAGAGTCCTCACAGCGCTCATGGTCGGCTGGAGTGACAGCAGTCCCCCTTTCCTACTTTCTTTAGTACTGCCCCGAAAAAAATCTCATGTTTCCACGTTTCATTATTCGGTAGCAGGCGGCACGGTGGCGCAGTGGTTAGCACGGTCGCCTCACAGCGAGAAGGTCCTGGGTTTGAGCCCTGGGGTATTCCAACCTTGGGGGTCGTCCTCTATGTGGAGTTTGCATGTTCTCCCTGTGCCTGCGTGGGTTTCCTCCGGGGGTTCCGGTTTCCTCCCACAGTCCAAAGACATGTAGGTCAGGTGAATTAGGCCGTACTAAATTGTCCCTATGTGTGTGTGTGTGTGTATATGTCGGCCTGTCCAGGGTGTCTCCCCGCCTGCCGCCCAATGACTGCCGGGATAGGCTCCAGCATCCCCGCGACCCTGAGAGCAGGATAAGCAGTTCGGATAATGGATGGATGGATTATTCAGTAACAGCTAACTAGATAACCAAAGAATCAAGTGGCGGTTTAACGTTAACTATGAAAGGAGCAGCGTTGGCCTGAACGTCACATGACACAATTGGCAAGATAACAGGATCCACTGCATTCGGCTGTTTGGGGGCACACAGGGAAGCAGTGTATGATATTGTAGCGAGTTCAGGGGGGGCATCCGGGAACCGCCGCCGCTGCCGGGAAGCGAACCCGGGTCGCCCGAACCACGGGCGACCAGTCAACCAAAGGGTCCGACCCGTTAGCCAAGGGTTAGCGATTCTACACATCTGTGGTCGTTAGACTACCCCCCTACTTCCGGAAGTGCATCCCCACGCTTCAGCATCCGAACTCCCTCACGCCTCTGGGTGCACACGCTTCTGACGGCCTCACGGTCTCACCATCCCACTTCTGACACCAGTGTAGCCAATTCAGGGGCAGCAGCCGGGAAGCGAACCCAGGTCTCCCACAACATGGGCGACTGCGCTAACCAGTCAGCTAAAGGTCCGACCTGTTAGCCAAGGGCTAGCGAGTCTAGTCATTCGTGATCATTACAATATAATGTATGGGGCTACCGATGGATTCGAATACTTTTACATGTTTGATGCTCAGAAGTAGGTAGGACCCAGGCCCTACTGGTTCCGCAGTCCATGTGTGTGTGTGTGTGTGCGTGTGTGCGAGCTGTGCTGTGTTTTCAACTCATTTTATATCCTCAGGCTTTCGACTTTACCTTTGGTATTTGGTTCGGATGGGGAGGGTCAAGTAGAAAATGAGCGCACCAGCCCCCTCCACCCAGTTACCCACGACCTATTCAATGTTGACCTTAACTTTGAAATGTATATGGAAAATTTAAAGCAACTGAAAATCAATAAATATTTAATTTTGGGGTACATTTCCTATGTGTCACTGCCTGCAGTAAAGTAAATCAGCAGTTTTAGTACGATAATGACTGCGGTGTACAAGTAACGTCATGACCTGTAATCCCAGTTAATGTTTGCCACTTCATTATCTCCGCCAGGCGGCCTGAAGGGCATTGTGTGTTCGGTCGCGCACACGAGCAAATGCCTGTGGGTAATCTCGCATGCTAATGAACCTATCAGCCCACATTATTTTTGTGTGCAGTGATGACTGTATGATGAAGAACCTCTCATGACTGCGATGATTCAAAACCTTCAAAAAACGTTTGTTCTTGCTATCACCATAGGGGTGTAAGAAAATATCAATACACTCAAGTATCGCGATATTTTCTGTGATACTGCATCGATTCTCAAAACCACTATGTCGATTTTTTATTGTTTACATGTAAAGGTTCGTGACAAACATGTTGTGTTGTGTGTAACCCCACGACCGCTAGACAACAGTGTTGTAATCTATCTTCAGCCATTTGACTCTTCCACTCCAACGCAACAACGTACACTGAGACAGGAAGTAGCATAAGCACAAAGAACACAGGCCTATGAAACCACAATATATCACCTTTCTTACAGTATCGTGATATATTGAATCGTAACTCCTGTATCGTATCACCAGATTCTTGCCAGTACACAGCCCTGTATCACCACTCGTCCCCCTCACTCACCCTCTAGCTTGCTCAACCAGCACTGCTGTCTATCGCTACCCGATCTGGGTCAAATGTGTGCATGTGCAACTCACATCTATGGTTGAGTCAGATCCGGCAGCAATATTGTCCGAACCAAAACATTTCGTATTCTGGTATGAGTCTTGAAAGTAAATGAGAAGTTGATCGTAATTTGCAAGCCGGCAAATCATTCACTGCTGATCTCAGCACAGGAGAACCGGAGGGACACTGGCTGACCAAAAATGATTCACCTTATTCACCTCGCCACCACGCGGAAGTGCTATAGTCTCCAATGTTAAACCTCTGCTATGAAAATACAATTTCAAGAGTAGGATTAATCACAGTCACAGCTGGGGAATCATCTCAGTAGCTACAATAAAACATTTCCATTGGCTGAGCTATGTTTTCTTACCGTTTTATGAATGAAAGCCAATAATTCGTTTTATATCATGAAAACCGTGACAGTTACACACAACTTGAGTCTTTTAACAACCCAGATAGCATCCGGATGTGGGCCATTTCAGGCAATGATGCGGCACTGATGGCCTTCTTCTGGCTCTGGATGTGAGCCTGAAGTGGCCCACATGTATAATAGCAAATATGGCACAAATATGCCAAATCAAATGTGGGCCTTTTTTTGGCAAAGATGCGGTGCTCTCGGCAACATGTGATCTGGATGTGACCCTGAAGTGGCCCGTGTGGTAAATGGTGAATATGGCCCAAATATCACAACACAAATATGGGCCACCTTTGGCAAATATCTGGCACATGCGACATTGCTATGGCTTGGTTCTGGCCCAGATCTGACCCAGATCTGGCAATGTGGGCCAGATGAAGTGTCGGGTGTGGGACGGGTCCGGGCCACAGCAACTTTGCTATCTGGGGAGGGTTTTGATATTGTGATAGCCTGACTGCTGTCATTTCATGTCAGACTTGCTTTCATGGGAGGGTCCACCTAGGAGGCTGCACATCCACAGACTGACACGCAAAACCTTTTTATCAGGTAGAGTTTTTTAGCTTGAGTGCTGCATATTAAAAAGGTATTTTTTTCATTATTTCCCGTTCAATCGACTTGGGTGCCGCGCAAACATCTTATGATGGCAGGAAAGACAGGGTTTTGTTCCATCTGTGTGTGTGTGCGTGTACAGAGAATGGGGGATATGTACACCTTGTGGAGATCTGCACACTTCTGAGTGCACTCCTCTATATGAAGATGTTTCCTAAATGATGAACGCCTGACTGCAAGGATAGTTTGCATTTACACCAGAGGTGGAGATGAAGGATAAACTCAGATGGACCGCATGACAAGTAAGCCAGAGTCAAACAAGTGAGATTCCCTCGGTTTTGGCAGCATTCTCTGTAATTGTTCTCGTCACGTCTCGTCAGGATGCTGGGGCGGAAAAGAAAAGGGGCTTTCATCTTTATGGTCTGCTGCAAAAACTGCCTGACTCTTCTCTGACATGGACTCAGTCATTTGCTTTTAGATTGAGTTTCAAAGAAATCCTTTTTTGTTTTGTTTTGTTGCATTTTTTTTGTTTGTCTCCCGAAAGGTTTCATTGGCTTTTCTTTCAAAGGCTAAAAAGTATTTCTGACACACAAAGGGCAGCTTTACACAGCAGGCTCGTATTCTGCAAAGGACTCCGAAAATCCTAAGTGGCTACAATTTAGAAAAGTACTCCCAATTACCCGACATACTTCTTTATGCAAAAGTATGTTTTATGATTCAGTTGTTGCACCGGAGTTTCTGCTGTCTTCCCAAACATTTGATTTTAGATGAGAGAAGGCGTGGTTTTAGAGGGTTCAAGTCGGACTGAAGTTGAAACGTTGATATTTTCTAACAATGCTCTTTACTTCAAGCATCATGCATTTTGCATTGTGTTCTTTCTACTGAAAAAAATTAAGCATAAAAGGTAATATTCAGGAATCAGAACAATGTAGTTGTCATTTCATCTAATGTACTTCGTCCGCAAAAGAAAAGAAATTCCGTTCCCCCCGGCCCACAGCAACACAAGGCAAAAACACATATCCAAAAACAACACCACCAAAAACACAAAAACAGAGAGAACAAAGCAACAACAACAACAAAAAACAGCCAACAACACAGATAGTCGTCATGTTTCGCGAGGATGTCTGTGATCATCAGTTTGGTTTGATGGCTGGGAGAGCTGGCGCTGGACTGGTTGAGAGAGCTTGGTCTGCTGCATCCTGTGGGCCCAGGGACCACCGCCCTACCCGGAGCTGCGCCCGAGAGGAAACACCGAGGGTGGTCTGGCGGCGGCCTCGCCCAGTGTCGACTGCGTCTGTGTTGGTGTCGTCGTGTGGAGTGCGGGCAGGTGTGTCGAAGGTGTCTGGCTGGGAGAGCTGGTGTTGGATCGGCTGAGGGAGCCTGGTCTGCTACATCCGGTGGGCCCAAGGGTCACGGCCCTGCGCGGAGATGCGCCCGAAGAGGAAACACCGAGGGCGGTCTGACAAGACGTGGAAGCAGGGGCGGGCTAAGCTAACTGCTAGCCCATGCAGACCGGCAGTTCCGACAGTCATCCTGGCTGGCGTTCGTTCTCCCGGACAGTGACCCTTTTGCACTGTGTTGTTAACTGTTTTAGTTTTTTGCTTTGTTCTCTCTGTTTTTGGGAAATGTTGGATATATGTATTTATCTTTTGTGTTGCACTGCTGTGGGCTGGGATAAAGGAAATTTCGTTTCTTTTGTGCACGCAAGTACATGAATAAAATGACAATAAATTGTTCCCGAGTCCTGGTGTTGGTCCTACTTAAATGCCAGCTGACAGGTGGTGTAAAACATTCCAGTTTAAAGTAGTTTTGCAGAAAACAGCTGAACTCTGACCAGCCACTGAAAAAAGAGAATTGTCGGACCTACTTTGAAAAAATCGCTTCAACTGGTAACACACAAATGAATTAAGTTCTTCCGAATCAAATTAACAAGCTAGAGTAACACAGCTGCTTTAAGTCATTTGTACTTAACAATCTGCTCACTTTCAAATCATCAGTTTGCGTTTATGCAAGTTAAATTTAAGGCAAGTCAACTTAAAGTTTCCAGCTTTCCAAACTCAATTTTATGCTTTACCCAAAAGTGCAATACTGCCCCTTATCAACCTCGTAGTATGGTTTCAGTAAAAGTGGTTTTTGTAGTAATCTTAGTGTGCCATTTTCGTTTGTTAAACACTGTCCAAACGGTTAACATTTTAAGTTGGCTAGGAAAACATGAGCTCAAATCTAATGTTTTTTAGACTCTATTATATAAATGTTAAAAAAAAACATACCGTTAACTTTACGGTCACCACCACGGCTTTTGGACCAATACATATGCATAAGATGCAGAAAAAGGTCAGTGTCATTTGTGTCCTTTTCTCAAAAACAAATGTGCACAAAAGGCATAACAGTTGAGATTTGAACAGCACCAAACTGTTCCTCTCAAGCTCGCAGGGATGCGGGAGCCTGTCCCAGCAGTCATTGGGCGGCAGGCGGGGAGACACCGTGGACAGGCCGCCAGGCCATCAGAGCAGGATAAGCGGTTTGGATAATGGATGGAAACGGTTCCTCTACCGCTCATGTAGCGTTACTCCATCGACCTGTACTGCTGTTTGTGCTCAGATGTGAGTGACTCGAGAGGTGAAGCGGCAGGGTGGGGATAGCTCACGATCACTATTAATCACATGCGAGATAAAGACATCCGCTGTTTGGATGCTATGTGCTTCCCAGTCACGGTCATACAAGGAGACAGCTCTCTGGCTGGACGTCCACGTGTCCGTGCCTTAAAAAAGAAACGCTCCATCAGGAGGATGTGTCATCAGGACAGAGCCGTGTGACTAATCTCATGAAAGCAGAGGTCAAGGAGTAAGTACATCTTCAGGGGAGGGGTGGAGATGAGGGGGGTAGAAAGACCCCCGCCCCCCAAGGCTCCCTGCAGTCCCTCCAACTCGTCTTTCTCTGGCAAACGAGTCTTGATTCATCTCCCTTTATTGTCACAGCAAAGGCCATTCCTCAGTGATAGCATGTACATGTGACGGTATTAATGTACTGCCATAAATCAGAACATTTCCCCCCAACTCCAAGGGCAACATGAGCGCCTTCATTTGTAATGCGGATGTGGGGTGGCGGGTGATTGACAGTTCTCTGGGGGGGGACAGCCAACTGCGCATTAAATAATACCCTCCTTCCTTCTCTGCACATCGCCGGATAATGACAATTGATTAAGCATTGTGGGAAATATGACTGTGCACTGCGGAAAATATTCATCACGTGGAAGCCTAATGACTCAACACCATTAGGTATGCGGGTTCTCTAGACAGGCTCAGAAACAATGCTTTTGTGTTTTTGTTTTCTGTTTTTCAGCAAGGCTGCAGCGAATGTCAACATGTCCTCCAACCCATTCGACCACATAGGTGGTTTGTTCCTACCCGGCAACGCTGCTAATTATCAAGTCCTCGTCTGAGGACACCGGGACTTCATTATTGTTCATGCAGAGTGAAGGCTTGGGGAGACTTGTGAAGAAACCAACAGTTTACAAGAGCATAAATACTTCTTGCACGCCCCGATCTCTTGGCTCGTCGCATTTTGATTGGTAACGAAGGTCAAAAGTCATAAGACGACGAGGCACCCGAGACACCAGATTGTCGTTTTTACACAACCGCTAGAGGTCGCGTAACTTTAAAAGGTAACTATAGGTCGTAATGAGCTGCTTGTACAAATGACCTATGGGAACAAGTTTTGGTGGACGACTGTCCCCATAGGTCGTTTGTACAAGCAGGTTATGCATTCACTACGCATTCACATGTACTATGATCCTGTGGCCAGCTGAATGTATGGAGATGAGCATGATAGCTACACAACCGCTGACATTTTAAATGTCTGCATTCGGATAAGAGACTGAATAAAATGACTCATTTACAAAAGGACACTGCTCATTTGGCACTCACATCAAAACATAAACGGTAGTGACATTTGATACTCTAAACTGTGGGCTATAAACAATTCAGGGCAGCATGATGGCGAGGGGTTAGCACGGTCGCCTCAAAGCAGGAAGGTCCTGGGTTCGAGTCCCGGGGTAGTCCAACCTTGGGGGCCGTCCCGGGTCGTCCTCTGTGTGGAGTTTGCATGTTCTCCCCGTGTCTGTATGGGTTTCCTCCGGGGGCTCCGGTTTCCTCCCACAGTCCAAAGACATGTAGGTCAGGTGAATTGGCCATACTAAATTGTCCCTAGGTGTGAATGAGTGTGTTTTGGCCCTGTGATGGACTGGCGGCCTGTCCAGGGTGCCTCCCCGCCTGCTGCCCAATGAACAGTGGGATAGGCTCCAGCATCCCCACGACCCTGAGGGCAGGATAAGTGGTTTGGATAATGGATGGATAAATGATTCAGGCTTTGTGATAGACAGACAGACAGACAGATAGACAGATAGACAGATAGATAGATAGATAGATAGATAGATAGATAGAGCATTTTGGATTGGACCATTATGCCAGAAAACACCAATGCAAGTCACAATATTACATCCGGTGTAACAGCTCAAGATATACCCCGTGGCCAGACTATACCCGGGGCTAAAGTGGGCTAGCCTGTTTTTATACCCCAGGTGTATTCTGGGCTAGTCCAGTTTATACCCCGGGGTATTATTTAGGCTAGGCCAGACTACACCCGGGTATAGTTTGGCGGGGGGTTAATCTGACCTGCTACACCCGGGATGAGGTTGTACTTGTAAGGCCAATGCTTATGAATGTTTCACCTTATATCTTCTGTGACGGTCCTTTAGGATCCTATCAAGTTCCAGACAGAGATGCCGAGGCCTTGCACCCACATGTCAAGTTGCCAAGTCTTTAGATCGAAGTACCGCTGGTGTAAACGGGAGGCAGGGTGTGTGTGTGTGTGCTTTGGATTGATTAACTCTAGGAGGGAAATGTCACTTGGATGCATGGCTAATGGCTAAAATGAACACGACCATACACCTGTGCATGTCCCTGAAAATAAAATGCTGCATTTTTTTATCACTTACTTTTGGAAAAGTTCCCTTAAAAATACGTTCAACTCCCTGAAGGTGGAGGATTTTCCCCCTGTTTGGGCAGTTTGGAACTGACATTAACAGCTTTGAATCCATTTGAATTGAATACAGAGTAGCACCTGATTGTTTGGTTGCCTTTGGGATTCAAGATAAAGTAGAAAAAAAAGAAAATGAAGCTTGTGACAAAGGTTGTACATGTTTGTTTAGCGTGAACCTCTGTCTCACCTCCATCACCCCCCCCCCCCGCCCAGGGGCAGTTGCAAATTAGAATTTGGTGTTTGTTGCCTTGCCGAAAAAGTGATTTGTGGGGTGCACAACAACTCCCAACTTTTTTTTCTTTACATTATCATCCTCATTGATAAGAAAAATGTCAAAATATTGTAACGACCACTGTTAACTAGACTCGCTAGCCCTTGGCTAACGGGTTGGACCCTTTAGCTGACTGGTTAGCGCAGTCACTCATGGTCCGGTTCCCAGCTGTGGGGCGATTCCCGGCTGCCCCCTGAATTTGCTACATTGGTGTAGCATCGGAGGCCATCGGAAGTGCGTGCACCCAGAGGCGTGAGGGAGCTGATATGCTGAAGTCTGAGGACGCGCTTCCCGAAGGAGGGGGGTAGTGTAACAACCATGTATGAATAGACTCGCTAGCCCTTGGCTAACGGGTCGGACCCTTTAGTTGACTGGTTGGCGCAGTCGCCTGTGGTCCACCGCAGCCAGGAATCGAACCCACATTGCCTGGACCACGGGCGACCGCGCTAACCAGTCAGCTAAAGCAGCGTTTCTCAAACCTCTCCTGGAGGACCACTTGTCCTGCATGTTTTAGAGCTCTCCCTGCTCCAACACAGCTGATTCAAATGATCAACTCATTATGAGCTCCCGAAGCTGCCTAATAAAAAAACTGATCATTTAAATCAGCTGTGTTTGGAGCAGGGAGAGCTCTAAAACATGCAGGACAAGTGGTCCTTCAGGAGAGGTTTGAGAAACGCTGAACTAAAGGGTCGGACCCGGTAGCCAAGGGCTAGCGAGTCTAGTCATATATTTTGCATCCCCACCATTATTCTCACTTAGCCTCTCCCTTCTATTCTATCACTTTATTGTCCATTCTGTTTCACTTGAGGCTGATTTTCACAGAAATGTAATTAACAGATGCAAGTCAAATCAATCATTTGATAAAAGTTTTTAAGTGGGCTCTTCTTTAAAGTTTTTTTTCTCAGGCTTGTCATCTCGTGAATCCTAAGGCAACGAGTTAAACTGATGTGCAGTGACAGACTGGGATAAAAAAACAGCCCTGGCATTTGCGACATATACTGGCCCGGCATCCATATATCCAAACCCAGCGCCAACCTCAACTGCACCTTTGGCCAAGTAATACTACTCGGGGTCGAGTACGACTGTCCTTTGGGACGCCTGCACGTGACAGCTTTTTACGTGAAGAGGCTGATGTGCCTGCAGCAGTCCTTAGCAGGGGGTGGCCAGAGTCCAATGACATGGAGAACGAAGACGATTGGGGACCACCCTCTGTTGCAGCCTTCATCCACCTTCACTGCTATTGTGACCTGAAGACATCTTCTGCCAGTTCCACCGTTGAAGTCTTTGTTGGATCGCGCTTCGTCTGGAACCTCCCCCTTGAACAGTCCACTTTGGGTGACTCTACCAGGAGCCAAGCTCCGGATGGCATAGCTCTTGGGATCATTAGTCAAGCAAGTTAGCAAGCTTCTCCACCACGGCAAGGTGGCGATCCAGGAGAAGAGGCTCATTACTAGGACTGTCGCAGTATATTCAGTATTACTGTAGGATATGCCTTACTGTCAACACGGGTATTGTTTTTTACCAACAAAAACAAGAGGAAATAAATGGTGGCACGGTGGCCCAGTGGTTAGCGCTGTCGCCTCACAGCAAGAAGGTCCTGGGTTCGAACCCCAGGGTTGTCCAACCTTGGGGGTCATCCCAGGTCATCCTCTGTGTGGAGTTTGCATATACTCGCCATGTCTGCGGTGAGTTTTCTCCAGGTGCTGCGGTTTCCCCCACCATCAAAAAGACATGCATGTTGGGGGCGTCTGGGTTGGTGTGACGGTCTATTCCGTTGCCTACCAACACGGGGATCACCGGTTCGAAACCCCGTGATACCTCCGGCTTAGTCAGGCGTCCCTACAGACACAATTGGCCGTGTCTGCGGGTGGGAAGCCAGATGTATGTGTCCTGGTCACTGCACTAGTGCCATCTCTGGTTGGTCAGGGCACCTGTTCAGGAGGGAGGGGGAACTGGGGAGAATAGCATGATCCTCCCACGTGCAACGTCCCCCTGGTGAAACTCTTCACTGTCAGGTGAAAAGAAGCGGCTGGCAACTCCACATGTATCAGATGAGGCATGTGGTAGTCTGCAGCCCTCCCTGGATCGGCAGAGGGAGTGGAGCAGTGACCGGGACGGCTCGGAAGAGTGGTGTTGAGTTGGCCATGTACGGTTGGGGAGAAAGGGGGGGGGGGGTTTTTGAAAAAAGACATGTATGCTAGAGTTAATACTCCTGTCTGTGCCCCTGACCGAGGCATGACAAGACAAACTGGAGTTGGTCCCCAGGTGCTGCATGGCAGCTGCCCACTGCTCAGAGCATAATTTCCCTAAGGGGATTAATAAAGTACATCAAAATCAAAAAATAAAATAAAAAAGAGTAAATAAGAATAAATGAATATAAATTAAGCATAAATGAATAAATGAATAATAATATTAAATGAATACAAGAAATTGTCTAACATAATTATGTGTTAATCATCAATCAATGAGAGTAAAACAGTTTGTATCTGAAGAGCAGAGTTTTGAGTTGAATTTTGATTTTGAGATGCTTTATTGATCCCTGTGGGGAAATTACACTCTGCATTTAACCCATCCTAGCTGTGTAGCTAGGAGCAGTGGGCAGCCACCGTGGACCACCTGGGGACCAACTCCAGTTCATCTTGCCATGCCTCGGTCAAGGGCACAGTTGGGAGTAGTAATCCTAACATGCATGTCTTTTTGATGGTGGGGGAAACTGGAGCATCCGGAGAAAACCCACCGCAGACACGGGGAGAACATGCAAACTCCACACAGAGGACGACCTGGGGTGACTCCTAAGGTTAGACAACTCCGGGGTTCGAACCCAAGACCTTCCTGCTGTGAGGTGACAGCGCTAACCACTGCAACAGCATGCCGCCTCGATTTTGAGTGCTGAGGGGCAGACACTGCTTGAGTCGTATTTACATGTATAGATTATTTTTATGATAGCTAGATTGTAATGACGCACAAAAGGAAGCTTAAATTCTATGATACCGATATAGACCAATGTAAACAGCATCATGCAAGGACGCTCCACCCGTAGAAAAATTAAACACTGTGACAAGCGCACAACCATGCACCGGATGGCCACAGTACATAACAGGAGCTATACAAAAACATGTAAAGAGCACGTGCACAGCCACAGTATAGCCTAGGATAATAAACTGTCTTACCGTCATGCAGTTAACAAGCTACCAAGAAGTTTGCCCTTCTCTGCGACCCTGTCAATCACGTCGCCAGAGTCAAGCAATGTGGAAAACGTTCTTTCACGAGCCACTTTAGTGCAGTTAACAACAATTTGTGCCACAAGTACCGTGTCAAAATCCAACTCAGCTGGCTCTTCCTCTTGTCTGTCAACCTGGTTGTCTGTATTTGCCACAAGTTGGATGTCTATGTTGCTAGTGCTAGCTAAAGTGCTAGTGCCAGCTGAAGCAGAGGCAGCACCATCAGGGATCTTAGGCCTACTGCCGACATTACCGGCTGCTGCTTGTTTTGAAAACAAATGTAAACGGAGCACATTGTTCATCCTCAGCCAGCAGTTTTCTTTGCCATTTTCTCTTTTTCTCGCCACCCCCCCCTTTTTTGTGCATTTAGCACCCCAACTCGTTTTCTTGAAAAATGTCCACCTTAGCTAGCGCTAGGTGGACTACTGTTACACGTTCTGTCGCATAGGCATACAACCAACACACACGTGTAGAACCAATGGTTGCACTACATTGCGTTGCAACAAGGAGATTCATGGGAAATGTGTTTATTCGTTATTTTGAAAAAACCAAAATAAATCAATCAATTAAAGACAAAATATGTGTGTGTGTGTGTGTGTGTGCATGTGTATATATATATATATATATATATATATATATATATATATATATATATACCCCCCACTATAACAATTCATTCTGAGTGGCCACAATGGCCAATGGTCGGCCGCGGTACTTCTGGCGTTTGCCCAAATTCCAGATGGCTAGTATGTCACTGCTAATGAGGCTACAAGCTAACCGACAAGGCAATGAGCTAACATTAGCTTTCTTGAACCACTGCAAAAGCATTTTTTTACGATGTAGACGTTGAGCATCTCATCAGCATATGATGTGAATAATATGTAATGCTAGCTACTTCGTTGAAAATGTAGTCAGTAATTATAAACCTAAGACAATGTTCCGGTACAGTTCCGTTCGTGACACATTTAGCCTACACAACAGGTGTGATCCACATCTGTGACAATATTTGTCCTTGCTAAATTCTGCACTCTGCAATTTAGATAAATCTAAGACATGGAAATAAAAGTGAATAAGAAAATTAGGAAACAAAGGAAAGGTCGCTGGAGAACGACGAGTCCCCGAACACTACACCGATCTACACCCACTATCCCTCGGGTAAGGGTGGCCTGATGAAGACCTTACCCCGGGGACGCTCTGGCCGTGACCGGTTACGGCGGGTCTGGGATACAAACCTCCCAGCCACATGACGAGCGGGTTGCAAGTACGGCGGGTTATTCCGCTGGGCCATCAGAGCAGCCCAAAATTAACCTTTTAACAACTTTAATACTACTTTTCAAACAATTTAAAATCACTGCTGTCCAACACCTGTAAATACTGCAACACCTCGGTGGTATTCATGGTGCATCTGAAACGGCGTCTGTAACCAAACACGTTGGAAATAATCAAAAATGAAGTTTAGACTATTTCTCTTGCTGGAGGACGCTAGTGTGTTTCTAAGACAAAGCAACGAACTTACGAAGGAAATGACGCAACCAACAAGTCATAAATACTGACATGACACGTACGATGATGCGCAAATTATGTGCGGCCTTTTTGACCGCTCATTGTCGTTTTAGGTAGATCAGTGGTGGCTGGCCAGTACAGGAAGCTGGGGCGCCGCCCCCTTCAAACATCAAGAGATGAAAATCTACTTAAACATGTTAAATATAATTTAGTTGTATGATGCAAATAATGATGAAATAAACGTGTGTTCAGTCTGTGAGCGCCTGTCAGCAGCAGTAAATATTGGTTCAAATGGTATTTGGTTGGTTTCTGTCTGAATACATATACTACCTGGGTGAGGGGCGCCAGCCAAACCATACCTTATGTAAGACCTCAAAATTTTGGCAAGCAGGTGACCTGAGGCTGCTGTCTGATTGGTTTCTTCAGATTTTCCACTCCCACTTTTATTGGCAGCAAATTGGTGTTGTTTTAATGTTTTTTGATATGATATGATTGCACAATTCTTGTGGCTGTCAATCATGTTCACACCCACCACGACGCCTCGTCTCGACTGCCAATCATCCACCGTCTACGAACCCTGATAAAATCTATAGGCTACATTGTCCTTCTTAGTAACTATGTGGACATTAAAGCAGCTGTCAGGTGTGCTGAGCCAAGGTAAATTGCGCCCCCCCCCCAAATATTTTTAGCACCAGCCGCCGCTGGATCGTATCGTAACTTGTTTTTGTGCAATTGATCTAAAACACATTTTAATGCAAATACACGTAATTTTAGGAGCATTCAGGGAGCGGCAGGTCTGTGTCTTGTTTTTTCGCAAAGTTATTAAACTTTGAAAATACAAACCGGTCAAAATGACCTTCACTGATAAGTGAGGCAAACTGTCCAAACTGAACTCAGAGGTCATTGTTGTCTCCACCACTGTGTAACTCAATGCACGCCAGCCTGGTAACAAACAACTGACTTGACACCGTCTCTGTGTTACTCGGTTTGAGTCTGCATCCACAGCAACCCTGTCACTTTAAATAAAGGACAGCCGTGCAACACCCGAGCCCCCAATTCGCAACAGGGGTGGGGGCATTTCTGAAGTGTATTGCCCCTGCGGCTCTTTAGGTGGACTGTGAAGTGCATTATTTGCTTCATGCTGTTTTTATTTCACAGTTCATAATGGTGTGTAATGTTCGGATGTGGGGCTCAGAAAAAGAAAAAAAAAAAGAAAGGGGAGAAAGTGGGAGAGAGGCAGAAAACCAATTGTGGTAGAAATGAAAGGCTGACCCCCCCTTCCCCTTCCACCAGGATAAAAGACAACAGCAAAGGTGAGAGGGAATATAATATGAAAATAAAAATATATCAAAAGTTCATGTTTACCTCGGTGTTTTCTTAAAGGCTACTGTAATGAAAAATTAATGTTTCAATTCACCATTTTTGTGTCATGCTGTTCGAACACCAGGATAATAATAAAAAAAATGGTTAAAATTCAGAATACTCCTCAGTTTGGATGTGAAATTCAATTCACGGACAGCCTTTTTTTTTCCCAGTCTGAAACTTACCCAGCCCGCCGTCTTCCCTTATTTTTTCCTCTCCCTCATTTCCGGCAAACCAGCAAAATCCCCCTTTGCCGGTTGCCGAGAAAAGCTGACAATCTGACTAGCTAGTTTACACAGTTGAAAGGTAGCTTGATCCTCTGCCATGCCTCTTTGTAGATGCCCTTGAGACCTTATTTCTGTGGGCTTGCACTATCCCGGGCTCCACCGGAGCCGTTAGATGATACCTTCTTCCCCCAAGGCCATCGCTCCACCTGGGCTGACATCAGCCGTCATCCCTGTCTCTTCTGAATGTCTTTCGCAAAAAAATAAAATAAAATAAAAATTCAGCTGTCACTTGGTTCAAGGTTCCCCCGAGGTATCAATGTTTCAAAAACTGAAAATAAAGAGAGAGGGGGGAAAATTCACAAAAAACACTGCGTCCAAAAAAGTCAAAGGCAGCCCCGTTTTGATTACGTATGCACGCACAACGAAAGGCGGCTAGTTTTTTTTTTTGGTTTTTGTTTTTTTTGTTAAGCTTCAGGAGGCGCAGTGCAGCGGTGAAGAGCTCATGTCCTGCAGACACTCATCCTTCAGCCTGCAACAGCCGGCGCATACTAATACAGATGCTTAATTTGACTTCTTATTAACCGGTACCTTTGAGAAGGCTCTACCCAAACAAAACATGTAGGGCGGTGCTTTAAGTGGGAAGAAATAAGTCCAGGTACTCTCCTTGTAGACTCTCTGGCGTGCAAGTCGGTATCCTAACCCTCGGGTATTGAGTTCGGAGTTCCTGCTGTGAATGAAAGATGCTGAGATATTGGTGATGTTCACAGCGTATATCTTTACAGAAACAAAAGATGTAGGTTCAAGGGCGGCACGGTGGCGCGGTGGTTAGCGCGGTCGCCTCACAGCAAGAAGGTTCTGGGTTCGAGCCCCGGGGTAGTCCAACCTTGGGGGGTCATCCTGGGTCGTCCTCTGTGTGGAATTTGCATGTTCTCCCCGTGTCTGCGTGGGTTTCCTCCGGATGCTCCAGTTCCCCCCCATAGTCCAAAGACATGTAGGTCAGGTGAATGGGCCGTACTAAATTGTCCCTAGGTATGAATGTGTGTATGTGTCGGCCCTGTGTGATGGATGGCCTGGTGGCCTGTCCAGGGTGTCTCCCCGCCTGCTACTCAGTGACTGCTGAGAGGGGCTCCAGCATCCCCGCGACCCCGGGAGCAGGATAAGCCGTTAAGATAACGGATGGATGGATGGTTCCCAATTGTAAACTGTAATTAGCAAATCAGTCTACTGACCGTAATATCATTTTGCCATGGTACGTCTCAAAATTCGAATTATACTGAACTTTTTCATTTACATGCTACGTGTGTGCTATATATGAGCCATAGAAGTGAGTGGGATTTTACTTTATAATGTTAAGTATGTCCTCATTAGGCCAGTGAAAATCACAGGTCACAATGTGAATGCTTGTCTATTACATGCCAATATCAATTTCCATATGAAGCATCACTGTTCAGGATAACAGAATTGTCAGAACAGAAAATTCTTCCGGTGTGGGAAGATGGCGGCGCGAACTCACGTTTGCGGCGGCCTCACCCAGTGCCGACTACGCAGTGTCTTTGTCCACGTCTACGTCTTAAGTTTGTGTTGTCGTGTGAAGGTTTTTTTTTTTACCGTCGATTTTGTTTAATGACTGGCAGAGCTGGCGTTGGACCGGTTGAGAGAGCTTGGTGTGCTGCATCCTGTGGGCCCAGGGACCACGGCCCTGCCCGGAGCTGCACCCGAGAGGAAACACCGATTCGGTCTGGCAGCGGCCTCGCCTAGCGTCGGCTGTGCGGTGGTTTTGTCTGCGTTTGTGTCGTCGTGTGGAGTGCGGGGGAGGTGTGTCAAAGGTGTCTGGTTGGGAGAGCCGGTGTTGGATCGGCTGGGAGAGCTTGGTCTGCGGGGTCCGGTGGGCCCAAGGACCACGGCCCTGCCTGGAGCTGCGCCCAAAGAGGAAACACTGAGGGCGGTCTGACAGGACGCGGAAGCGGGGCAGGCTAAGCTAACTGCAAGCCCATGCAGACCGGCAGTTCCGATAGTCGTCCTGGCTGGCGTTCCCTCTCTGGACAGAGGAGTATTTGGACTGTGTTGCACTGGGTGGACTGCGTTGTTAACTGTTTGTGTATTTTTGCTTTGTTCCCTCTGTTTTTGTATGTGTTTGGTGGTGTCGTTTTTAGGAAATTTTGGATATGCGTTTTTGTCTTTTGTGTTGCGCTGCTGTGGGCTGGGGGAAATGACATTTAATTTCTTTTGTGTACTCAAGTACATGAAATGAAACGACAATAAATTGTTCCTGATTCCCGAGAAGCCAAAGCAAATCAAGAGCATTCAAAGAGCCAATGCAAATAGTCACCACATGCAGCAGTGAGATCGTATGGGGATTCTCCATACAAAAGTAGATTTAGTCCAGGACTAGGTTTAATTTGTGTCTGGGGAAACCGGCCCTGCGTGTACCCGGACCTTATGAGAAGTGGCTTTGCACAAGAAAAAGTTATTTTTCTCATAAGCTCAAAATGTGAAAGTGTTAGTATGACGTAAAGCCCCGTTCCAGACCACAAAAAGCAGCACATCTGAACAGTCTCATAACCACACAGAAACGTCTCATCTTGTTTCATCATTTACCCCACTATCTCAGATTATTCATCATGATTTGAGCATATTTAACTTGAGCCATCAACTCAGTTATTTCATCTTAAAAAGCATTTTTAGAAGTAGAATAAAGCTTCTTTTTTTTGTAGAGGACTGCTTTAAAGATACAATCCTCAATTCAAGTGAAAGGGGCTCCCTGCCTCCAAAATACAAAACAGGATTGGAAAATGCAATCCCTCCCACCTTGATCAACGGGCCTCTTAAGGGCTAACACTAAACAACGTCTAAATCTCGAGTTTCTAATGTGTTCTGATGCTGTAAAAGGTTTGCTCACATCAGAGTAAAACAGGCCCATATTTTCAATTACCATCAATTTGAGAGAGATTCAAAAGGCTCTTTTTCCATCTACAACTCAAACTCCCCCATTATGTATCTAAATATGCCTCAATTTTATATGGGCAAATAAATCCAAGAGTGGGCTTTAAGTGGTTTTGTCGATTAACTGACTAAACTATAGCGTGGCTATACTTAACAAATTATTCATTTAGCCTTGATAAAATATCTTAAAATCGATGCATTTCAACCTGTTCCAAGATTTTTGGGCTTTCAGGTAAACAAGAAATCTTACCTAGTTGAGAAATCTTGCTGCACCAACAGATTAGTTTCTTGTTTTGGGGGATTTTCTTACTTGGAACATTATAAATTTGGTCACAAACTCGACGTGGCATTTTTCCGGTGCAGGTGCCACAGTGATAATTCAAGCTCCTCGCCGTTGATGTCCACCTTAAAGATTCATGGCTGAATTAATGGGCACCTGGGCAAGGTGATCCCACCGCTGGGATGCGATTTTAAAGCGGGAGCCCGTCTTCCTCGCAGGGATGGTGAAACGGAGGCCTCCAGAGCCTGGAGACACACTATATTAGCCTTTGTGTCATGCACTGCAGCAGCACATTGAGCGTGTAACGCGGCTGCAGCCTGCATACACAAGCGTTCCCTATACCGTCCTCTGCGATGCCGGACGGATCAATCGCCCTCTAAACGAGGAGCGTGATTCAGCCGGAGGTCGACGGAAGGCTCAGCCCCCTGGAGAACGCGTAAAACAGTCTGCTTCTGTCTCGGAGAAAATTTGTCCCAGAACGTCTATTCTCCGTCTCAAACTGCAGGCTCATTTTCTTTTCTTTTGGTTTTTTTGTTTCTTTGTCGGTGCCGGTTCGGAACATCTTTTGAGTTTCTGACAGTTCTCCTGACTTCTCCTGAATTCTAAGATATTTCTCTTATGCTCTTTACGCCACGAGAATATTACTTAAGAGACCCAGACGGTGTGGTTGCAGGAGTCAATACTTTCCAAACCGTTATGAGAAATCTCATTTATACGTTTATTTGCTGGCTAAAAGCCTCTGTAAATGAGATCACCTTGGTTTTATCAACCATAAGGTTTTATCAGACTTAAGGTTTAGTACCACACGCTGCCAATCCCAGCTGTGGAGGCACTGGTACAGTTGTGTCTTTGTAGGACATCCATCCATCCATCCATCCATTATCCAAATCGCTTATCCTGCTCTCAGGGTGGCTGGGATGCTGGAGCCTATCCCAGCAGTCATTGGGCAGCAGGCAGGGAGACACCCTGCACAGACTGCCAGACCATTACAAGGTAGACACACACACACACACACACACTCATACCTAGGGACAATTTAGTACGGCCGATTCACCTGACCTACATGTCTTTGGACTGTGGGAGGAAAGCGGAGCCCCCGGAGGAAACCCACACAGACAGGGGCAGAACATGTAAACTCCACACAGAGGACGACCCGGGACGACCCCCAAGGTTGGACTACCCCGGGGCTCGAACCCGGGACCTTCTTGCTGTGAGGCGACCGTGCTGCCCCTCTTTGTATGACATTATTAACATATATTTCCTCTTTCCTAAACATTGATCTTTTATGGTGCCTTTCTATGTATTGACCTGTCTTTCATCTGGACCCCGAGTCTGAAATAAAGTCTGAATGAATGAATTCAATTCTCATCATGAAGATATGTTGGTTTCAGTGTGTGTGTATGTTGTGACGTGTGTCTATGGGTTTGTGTTCATGGGTTGTGTTGGTGTCCTTGTGTTTAAGTGTGTCAGGAGGTTATGTGTGTGTGTGCGCGCTCGTATGTGTGTGTCAGGAGGTTTATATGTGTGTGTGTGTGTGTGCGTGCATGACTGCAGACATGCACGTCTCCACATGCGAGGCGTTACCTTCACCGCTCTAAGCGAAGTGATAGATGGAAGTGTTCGCTTCACACCTCCCTCTCCATTCACCTCTGACATTTTAACCATGAAGACAGTCTGAAGTGAACACTTAGCCCTCGTTCATTATTAAGTGAAAAAAAAAAATGCCGGGGAGATGTGTGGCTCCAGCTCGCAGAGAGATGCTGCGGTAGGTCTCGAGATGGGATTCCTCTGAAGTACTGTCATGGCTGGGCCCTCAGCTGTGAGTTGGAGGGAATGTAACAGGCGCGGTATGGAGAAAGACAGGCAGCCATATTGTGTGATGTCAAGGTTATAAGTGGTATTTGTCGACCCGAGTCATTTTAACAACCCATCAACCAATTGTCATGCCTCCCCTTCATTGCACTGGTTCACACACAGAGCGAAAGACCTGTTGTGAATCTGATCGAAAAATCAGTCAAGTGTAGTGAAGACGCTCGAATAATTTCCGCACGTTTTTCTCGTATCTATCTGCAACAGGGATGGCAGATGAAAAACACCTGCGCTTGTTCATGATCAGCTCTGTGTCTCTGACACAGAGGACTCTGTTTCCCGTCCGCCAAGCGCTGTATCATGGGTGCCATGCTCTTGTTCCGAGGGCCCATTAGCAAGGGCGGCTGGCCAGTACAGGGCACTGCGGCGCCGCCCCCTTCAAATATCAAGAGATGAAAATCTACTTAAACATGTTAAATATAATTTAGTTGTATAATGTAAATAATGATGAAATAAAAGTGTGTTCAGTCTGTGAGCGCCTGTCAGCAGCATTAAATATTGGTTCAAATGGTGTTTGGTTGGTTTCTGTCTGAATACATATACTTCCTGTCTGAATACATATACTTCCTGGGTGAGGGGCGCCGGCCAAACCATACCTCATGTAAGCCCTCGAACTTGTGGCGAGCAGGTGACCTGAGGCTGCTGTCTGATTGGTTTCTTTAGATTTTCCAGGGGGCGCTGTTCTGTGCCGCCCCAGACACTCCCACTTTTATTGGCAGTGAATTGATATTGTTGTAATGTTTTTTGATCGAATGTGATTGGACAGTTCTCGTGGCTGTCAGTCATGTTCACACCCACCACCACGCCTCGTCTCAACTGTCAATCATCCAGCGTCTACCAACCCTGATAAAATCCATAGGCTAGATTGTCCTTCTTAATAACTCTGCGACTGTGTGGACAATAAAGCAGCTGTCAGGTGTGCTGCGCCAAGGTAAATTGCTCCCCCCCAAAAATTTTTAGCACCAGCCGCCACTGCCCATCCCAAACCCCAATAGTCCGAAAAATGTCCCATTGGACCAAAAGCCCATTTGTTCAATAGCCCGTTATCCCATAAGCAAGTCACCACTGCTCTGAAAATACACTCCCCCTGCAGTCGTTAGTTCAGAGACTGCCAGTGTTGTATCAAACTCTGTTCCCCCGTTGAGATCTGTTTCCCTGTAGTCAGCATTCGATACATCAGGATGCTTGAATAACCTGAAGTTAACCTCAACCTAACCTCAACCTAACCCTAACTTTAACCTAACGCGTACCTTACCCTAATCGTAGCCGATAGCTAACCTGTTTCTCTACAGGAAACAGATCTTGACAGGAAACAGTTTGATACAACGCCAGCAATTTCAAGTTGCATCCCGTCTCGCTGCGAATCATTTACTTGAACTGGCCAGAGATAAATACAAGTTGATATTTCTGGTGAAGTAGAGATGACATTCTCACAAGTGCTTTTAACATTGCACCTCCTATTCATGCAAATTAGTAGTAAACTGCATCTTCAAAAACCACGATGGCGCAAATCTCATCATCTCAAACCCGATTACCTTCAGTACAGAAGAACTGCGTCACATAGGCAGTTAACTCCAGATAGTTTTTCCACCAGTTTTCACAAACCTAGAAAGTATTTTGGGATCTTACTTGAGGGAACAGTGGCTCTCTGTGAGACATGAAGGCGATGCAGGTGGGGGAAGCGGGCTGGTGCGCTGGTGAGGCTCTGACAGTGGCGATTTCGATCCGAGCTCCCAGCGAATCACCTGGTGAATCTCGGCTCCATGCCCAACAAAATGAGCGAGCTGTTTCTCCTCAAAGGAAAGAACAAAGGACTTTGCACATTCTGCTGCCCTTTGATTCACTGAAACCTGGCTCAGTGAACCCAACCCCGACAGTAGATTACACTGCCAGGCTTCCACCTACACTGAGCGGATCATGCTACAGTGCTATTGGGAAAGCGAAGGGCAGAGGAATTTGCTTCTACATAAATGAAAGTTGATGTACAGATCTCACAGTGTTAAGTAAATACTGCAGCCAAAACCTGACATTGTCCATAAACTGCAAGCCATTTTATTCACCGCGGAAGTTTTCATTCTTGATCCTGGTCGGTGTGTACATTCATCCGTGAAGGCCAGTGTGAATGGCGCACTGAAAACCCTGGCTGACCAGATTACCGACTTGGAAAAGAAAAAAACAAAAAAAAAAACATACAGACTCACTTTTCATAATCATTGGGGACTTTAACAGAGTAAAATTAAACCATGAACTACATAAATACAGACAGCATATTAACTGTCCCACCAGGGAAAATAACACACTGGGCCACTGCTATACAAATCTTAAAGATGCGTATCGTCCTGTCCCCCAGGCAGCTTTGGGGCACTCTGATCACTGCTTGGTTCACTTTAAACTAAAGAAACTAAAATCTGCAAACCCTGTGGTTAAAACAGCGAAGGAATGGACCAGCAAAGCAAAGCAGGGATTGCAAGACTTTGACTGCACTGACTAGAGTGCTTTTTAAGCTGCAACTGGCAACCTGGATGAACTAACTGACACTGTGACATCTTACATCAGCTTTTGTGAAGACATGTGTGTGTGTGCCTATCAAGACTTTCTGCACGTAAAACAATCACAGCCAAACTAAAGACGACTTTGGCAGGCCAGGCAGGATGCGTACAGTAGCGGGGCTACAGCCCTGTACAAGAAACAACAAACTCACTAACAAAGGAGATCAGCGTGGCTAAAAGAAGCTACACTGAAAAGCTGAAAAACAGGTTTTCAGCTAAAAACCCTACGTCAGTGTGGAGGGGCCTGCAAGACATCATAAACTACCAAAGACCATCCCCGCCATGCTGAGGAATACAAAGACCTGACTGACAACCTGAATGTCTTCTACTGCAGGTCTGAGAGTGACAAATTCACACCCCTCACCAGCTCCTGCCCAACAACAATAGCCCCAATCACACCTCTGGCAACCTCTCCCTCCCAGTGCTCAGGCTGCACTCAAAATATGTGTATAGGATACGAGTCAGCTTTTCTAGAGACAGTAGACTAGGAAATCACCGGGTCCAGATGGTGTCTCTTCATCCTTTCTTAAAGCCTGTGCTGACCAACTGGCTCCAATCTTCACACAGATCTTCAACAGATCCCTGGAGCTGTATGAAGTCCCCTCCTGCTTCAAACGCTCCACTATCATCCCAGTCCACAAGTAACCCTCCATCACTGCACTGAATGACTACAGGCCTGTCACTCTGACATCTGTGGTCATGAAGTACTTCAAGGACTGGTGTTGGTGCACCCGAAGAAAATCCCAGGACACCTGCTGGACCCCCTGCAGTTTGCCTACTGGGCAAACAGGTCAGTGGATGATGCAGTCAACATGGGACTGCACTAAATCCTGCAACACCTTGACTGCCAAGCGACATATACAACAATCGTGTTTGTGAACTTCAGCTTGGCGTTCAATACCATCATTCCAGAAATCCTTTCCTCCAAACTCTCCCAGCTCACTGTATCCCCCACCATCTGTCAGTGGATCACCAGCTTCCTAGCAGACAGGAAACAGCAGGTGAGGCCGAAGGACGTCACTTCTGGTATACAGACAGTCAGCACTGGTGCTCCCGAGGGAAGTGTCCTCTTCCCACTGGTCTTCTCCCTCCACACCAACGATTACACCTCCAAGGACCTAGCTGTTAAACTCCTGAAGTTTGCAGATAACACTACGGTAATCAGACTCATCCAGGATGGCAACATGTCTGCATATTGGCGGCAGGTTGAGTGACACTCATTCCACCCTGCCTGCACTCTCTTCTTCACCTTTCTTCCACACTCCCCATTACTTTGAACAGTGGACCCAATTATTTAAACTCATCCACTTTTGTCACCTCTACTCCTTGCATCCTCGCCATTCCGCTGTCCTCCCTCTCATTCACACATATGTATTCCGACTTGCTCCTACTGACTTACATTCCTCTTCTCTCCAGTGCATACCACCACCTCTCCAGTCTCTCCTCAACCTGCATCCTACTGTCGCTACAGATCACAATGTCATCTGCAAACATCATAGTCCACGGAAACTCCTGCCTGATCTCGTCCGTCAACTTGCCCATCACTACTGCAAAAACGAAAGGGTTCAGAGCTGATCCTTGAAGTAATCCCACCTCCGCCTTGAACCCATCTGTCATTCCAACCCCACACCTCACCACTGTCACACTGTCCTCATACATATCCTGCACCACTCCTATATACTTCTCTGCAACTCCTGATTTCCTCATATAATACCAAACTTCCTCTCTCGTCACCCTGTCATATGCTTTCTCTAAATCCACAAAGACACAATCTAACTCCTTCTGGCCTTCTCTATACTTCTCCATCAACATTCTCAAAGCAAACGTCACATCTGTGGTGCTGTTTCGTGGCATGAAACCATACTGCTCATCGCTAATCGTCACCTCTCCTCTTAACCTAGCTTCCACTACTCTTTCCAATATCTTCATGCTGTGGCTGATCAGCTTTATACCTCTGTAGTTGCTACAGTTCTGCACATCGCCCTTATTCTTGAAAATCAGAACCAGTAGGCTTCTTCTCCACTCCTCGGGCGTCCTCTCACTTTCCAAGATTGTGTTAAGCAATCTAGTTAAAAAAAATTCTCTTTAATAATCACTCCATTATTAATCATTCATTTTAGATAGGACAATCATTCTGCCTGCTCATGATGTCTTAATAACAGTTCTTCTTAGTTTGCATCGTATCTGTCAAAGGGTCTGTACTGATGACAAATGTTCCTCATTCATATTACGCTTTTTTTCCCACCATTATTATGTAGTACTGTGTGGTTGAATATCCTAAAGAGGGAGAATTAATACCCAATGCAAATCTAAATCTGACTTACCCTATGGATTTCACTTGGTTGCACATCAAGTAAACCCCACACCCCCACCCCGAAATGCTGCCGCCCCGTCTCAGAGCAGCTCCCCTAACAGAGATACAACAAATAACACAATAATTAGACGAGATTATGTGTCGAAGCTTGCCATGCATTAGCATGATAACAGAAATGTAATTAGCAGTAACACCTAGGAGGAGGGGAAGGGAGGGGGTTGTGATGGGAGTTGTGGGGGCATATTCCAGCGCCAGCGACTCGACTCCAATCGCGGCTGTGGTGAAGGCCCACAGTGGCTTTGAATGAGCCTTTGTGGCTTTGTCAGATGAAATAATACCAAACGCCTATCTTGGTATTTGTCCGCGCCGGAACTATGGGTTTATTGAGGCCGTTTAATTGCGTTTTTATTGTTTCGTTATTTCACCTCTCTCACTTCCTCTGGTGGTTTATACCCCCGACCGTCCTCTAAGAATAGTCCTTTCTTATTTTCTGTTTTACAGTAAATTTGATCCCCCCCCCTTTCATTTCTCCAATCAATTCCATTCCAGCCAGAAAACGGGGACGGGCGAGACAGACACGTACACAATGAGACAGAAAATGAGAGAACGAGAGCGAGAGAGAAAGCAGAGAAAGATGAAAAGAACATACATATGAAATCAAAACAAAAAGGCCTTTGGAATGAGGCATAACATCCTCAGCGGACCTCGTTTCAATAGAACAAAAAAACCTCCTCTGTCTTGCACACCTCCTGCGTCATATATAGAACATTGATTTTAGAGCATTACCTGCATTGGCCCTAAAACAATTGCACTTCCTGGCCAAGCTGGTGGTGGTGGTGGTGGTGGGGGGGTTGTTGGCGAGGTGGGGGGTAGTAAGAGACAGATGGGCCTTTGGGATAAACTGTTACCGAGTCCATCTTGTACAGTAAGTCAACATTATAAATCTTGTCGGAAATAGCGAAGCGGTATCAGCCAACTCTAAAAGCCAATTACTTCCTCAATGACCTGCCTCATGCAATATTAATACCCGGGATAGCAGGTTCGACTTGCTCCGAGCCCATGAAAGTTTGATGCGCGGAGTTAATGGTAAAAAGAAAAATGCATCTTACCGTCTTAATGAGTCCTGTCCATCCACCGCGGCAGCAGCAGCGGCTCCAGCATGACAACACACTATCTAAAGAGGAAATTAGATTTTAATTGTTTTCAAGTGTACTTTCTCGTTGACTGGGTTGATTTTTCTTTTTTTTTTTTTTTTATGGAAAAGTTTACTTTTTGAAGAGGCCAAGACTTCTCTTTCAACTGTGAAAGCGCACACACGCACACACGCACACACACACACACTGCCTATGATTTCAATGTCATAATTCCTATTATTTTCGCCCTACACCCCTGATAAATTTAATTTCAAGCCCACAATAAAGGGGTTTGTGTTGGGGTTCATGTGTTCACATTGATGCTTCATGTTTCAAGTTAATTTGTCATATAGGGGGCGTCTGGGTAGCGTAGCGGTCTATTCCGTTGCCTATCAACACGGGGATCACCAGTTCGAATCCCCGTGTTACCTCTGGTTTGGCTGGGCATCCCTACAGACACAATTGGCCTTGTCTGCGGGTGGGAAGCCGGATGTGGGTATGTGTCCTGGTCGCTGCACTAGCGCCTCCTCTGGTTGGTTGGGGCATCTGTTCGGGGGGGGAGGGGGAACTGGGGGGATAGCGTGATCCTCCCACGTGCAATGCCCCCCTGGTGAAACTCCTCACTGTCAGGTGAAAAGAAGCAGCTGGCGACTCCACATGTATCGGAGGAGGCATGTGGTAGTCTGCAGCCCTCCCGGATCGGCAGAGGGGGCGGAGCAGCGACTGGAACGGCTCGGAAGAGTGGGGTGATTGGCCGGATTTAACCGGGGTGGAAAAAGGAGGCAAAATCAAGAAAAAAGGAACAGAAAAAAGGTGAGTTGCCATACAGTGGCATACACGCCCCTGTTAAAATGGTCAGTTTTTGTGATGTAAAAAAAAAAAAAAAATGAAGGTGTCTCCCCACCTGCCGCCCAATGACTGCTGGGATAGGCTCCAGCATCCCTGCGACCCTGACAGCAGGATAAGCGGTTTGGATAATGGAAGGAAGGAACAAAATGACACCAAGAGAAATCATGTCAGAACTTTTTCCACCTTCACTGCAACTTCAGTGAAATTGCAAATTGTAAAATTCAAGTGGACAAACAAGCTGAAACATTTTAGGGAAAAAACTATAAAAGTTAAAATAACCTGGTTGCACAAGTGTGCACACCCCTATACTGATACGTTGTTGAAGTACTTTTTGATTTATTCGGTCTCTTTCGGTGAGAGTCTACTAGCTTGACACAACCTGGCTTGGCAGTATTGTCCCACTCTTCCTTGCAGAAACGTTCTAGATCCGTTAAATTGCAAGGACATGTCCTGTGCACCGCCCTCTTCAGGTCACCCCACACCCCGAAAGTTGAGCTAACCAGAAGCCTATCTCCAACCTCCCCTTCCTATCCAGGGTCCTGGAAAACAAACATTGCAGCTCAGCCACAGCATCACCTCAACCACAACAGTCTGGTTTCAGGCCTGCTCACAGCAATGAGATGGCCCTCCTCAGGATCACCAACGACCTTCTGCTGGAGGTCGTTGGTGACCTCCAGCTCAGCGTTTGACACCACAGACCAGGGGTCGGCAACCTACGACACTTGTGGCCACAGTGGCATGCGAGGCCATTAACACAGGCACGCGGAGCAAGTCAATGCAACCTACAAAGAGACTCACCGGCCGACCGCCAGGGGGTCAGCCCCCTTTAGCCGAGCGATTAGCGATGTCGCCTCGTGGTGCAGTACAACAGCGGGCGGGAATATGCTCAGTTACATTGGTGGGATCCGGAAGTGTCCGGAAGCATGCAGATCCTCTGAAGTCTCTTCGGAGAGCGGGAATAACGAAGCACGAGGGCGCTCTTCCGGGAGAGGGTGACCACTGTAACCTACAAGAAGACTCACCGGCCGACCGCCTGGGGATCAGCCCCCTTTAGTTGAGCGGCTGGCAATGTCGCCTCGTGGTGCAGTACAACCCCGGATCGAATCCCACAGCGGGCGGAAATATGCTCGGTTACGTCAATAATTTTTGTTTTTAATATACCTTTTTTTAGAAAAAAAAATAATTAATAATATAACGTTAAAATCACCTAATGGTGAACTAAACGAATAAACTGATTTAAAATAATACTTAAATATTTGATAATTTACATACTTAATTTACATATGGATTTACAAATATTTCCATACATAATTAATCCTCAATAATTGATTATATACATCACAAGGCCTGTCCTGGCGGCCTGTCCAGGGTGTCTCCCCGCCGCCCAGTGACTGCTGGGATAGGCTCCAGCATCCCCGCGACCATGAAGAGGATTAAGCGGTTTGGATAATGGATGGATGGATAATTGATTCGTTCCAAAACACACCGTTGTTTTTGACAGCAAGAGAGCGCCCACAACTGACGTGGTCTGTCATACCCCTCCTCCCCCACCCTCTGATCTGCCCACGAGCGCAGCATTACAGCAGTAGTGAAAACGTAGCATAGCTAGCTCACAGGGCGGCAGCCGCCCGCCAGGGACTGAGTCACCCACCTCCTCTTTCTCTGTTCCCCTCCAGCAGCTGAGTCCGCGGCCTCTGTTCCCTTGTCTCCAGCCCTCCAGGAGGCGCATCCACGAAGGCAGAGGAGGCCTCCAAGTCACTTCAGAGGCTTTGTTTGACCCCTCTGGGGAATGGAAATAGCAGCGAGACCCTAGGTTACTGGAGAGGGCAAGAATGCGCCCTGGTCATGACGGTATCTACCCTGCTCTTCCTAGTTAAAAAAAGAAACGAAAAAAGTAACTGATGTATTAAGTTTACCAGGGAATCTTTTGAGGAGACTTTTTGTCCCTCGAGGGCGAAGAACTTTGTAGTGTGTGTGTGTGTGTGTGTGGGGGGGGGGGGTGTCTGATTAGCAGAGTCAGTCTATCGTCCCCCTGCTCTCTGCCAATCAAGGAAATGCATGTTATATCGGTCAGTGTGCATGTCTGTGGTTGGTGGGGCGGCTGGCCCGCTGGTTTCTGATTGGTTTTGTGGTTTTTGGAGGGAGACGCTGTTGCACCTCTTAGCGTCCTCTCCCCGCAGTTTTGAATCGTTTAATAAACCCAAACAATTCGAGACTTCAACTCTTGTCTCTGACTCATAATTGACACACTGAAGTGGTAAGGTATTTCAGGTATCGCTCTCTACAACATTAGAAATGCAACGGTAATAGATAACGCGAGCCCTCGGCTTGACTACATTATCAGTCAGCTAATAACGTGTTGCTAATGTTAGATAAACCTTGGTCCCGCTCGCGAGCTCTGACAAATTATCCACCTTGTAAAGATAAACACTCGGATGTGCCGTTAGGAAGAAACGCTTTGAACACCATAGGAAGTCTCTGTCACGCCTTACATGTCCATCCCCAGATAGCATCTGGATGTGGGCCACTTCAGGCAGTGATGCAGCACTGGTGGTCTTCTTCTGGCCCTGACAAAATGGATGTGAGCCTGAAGTGGCCCACATGTATAATAGCAAATATGGCCCAAATATGCCAAATCAAATGTGGGCCTTTTTTGGCAAAGATGCGGTGCTCTGGGCAACATGTAATCTGGGTGTGACCCTGAAGTGGCCCGTGTGGTAAATGGTGAATATGGCCCAAATATCACAAAACAAATATGGACCACCTTTGGCAAATATGTGGCACATGTGGCATTGCTATGGCTTAGTTCTGGCCCAGATCTGGCAAACAGGAGCGGACCGCCCAAGTGCCATCATTCTACATGGTATGTGGGCTGGATGAAGTGTCGGGTGTAGGACGGGTCCGGGCCACAGTAGTTTTGCTATCCAGCCTGCAGCCTCTCTCTCCCTGCTTTCCATCAAGCTCATCATCCCCAGCAGTATAAGAAACCCAACAGAAGACATCTTCAGTTGACTGATTGTTGTTTGAGCTACGACGTTAGTCTCATGGGCTCGGCCACCCTGCAAATCTTTCAGAGTATTTTCCCAGTGTTGTTGCTTGTTACTCTAATCACATTTTCATTGCGTTTAGTATTACCTCTCTCCGGTCCATTTGCCTGCCTGCCAGCCTGCCTGCTGGTCCCCGAGTTCAGTGCAGTCCAGCCACGTTCGCTCCTTCGTCTACTGGTCCGGCGCAGCCCAGCTCAACGCCATCACCTTTCCGCTGCCTGGCATCCTAAGTAAACCCCTTCTCCCAACTCGCCCTCGTCTGTGTCTTGTAACTGGGTCCACTAGTCTCGGCCTTAGCAGTCTCTGGTGAAAGAGAGAGGAAAATTAAACTTACCGGTTGACCAACATGTTGGCTCGTACTCACTGTGTCCCCAGGATAAATGGTTGTCCCAGTGACGGGCTTCAAGATAAGTTCTGTGGCAAAACCCGTCTGTTTCTGTGATACATTTTCAAAACAGTGCTCTTGAAAATGGCTACTACAAACCCGTGTTTTCTCCCCAGGTTTAGCTCCACCATTTCTCCTTTTGCAAATTTGCAGCTGGAAACAAAACACGTCTCTGCCATCGTTTTGAGAGTAGTGAAATTTACAGCTGGCAAAATTATGACACGTAGCTGCACCGCTTGCATCACCGAAGCAGGTGCATATATTATGTAAAGCACCATCCGCATCCATTAAGGGGATTGGTTCTTTAGGTTGGCGATGTATGAAACCCTGCCTGTCAGAATCGGTTTTTTTGAGACCGTCCTTGGTAGACTGTAGTTTCCAAAGAGATATGTTCAGCCATGGCATTGACTGCATATTTTTTTCCCTGATATTGTAACATTACCATAACACCACATGGACATGTCTTGGTTTTCATCGGGGGGAGGGGTCTTTAAATCTGGACAAAAATTTCAATTTATGACAGTATTCACAATTCAGTTTAAGCTCGGGGCATCGGTAAACAGGCTGAAAACTTTTAAGTCTTTTTGTAAAATTTTAGTCTTCACTGACTTCTTCACTAAATGGGTGGAAATCTAACGTGTTGTGGCAGCACGTAAGTTCGTCTCTGAGGTGTTCGCAAGACACGGGGCTCCCACACACCTGGTTTCGGGCAGGGGTGCCCAGTTTGTGAGCGACTTCTTTGAGGCAGTAGTTGCTGCCCTCAGCTCAGCCCACAGGCTGACTACAGCATATTAGCCACAGTCTAACCAGACAATGAGTAAACTGTACTATCAGGACTGCAATCCACGCTTACGTGGGACAAAAACATAGGGACTGGGACCTCCACTTACCTTTGATATCCTTTGTGTTGAGGACAGCGCCACACCTGAGTACAGGGGACACCCTGGCATTTCTCTCCTATGGCAGAGACCTGAACACCCCTTGATTTGTGGATGGAAGCCCCGGTTGCATGGCTGACTCCTTCTGATTACAAGGTGGAGCTCACTTCAACCTTGCAGGAGGCGAAACATTGCGACAGAAAATGCCGCAGGGTTTTGTTTCGCATTGGTGACTTGGTTAGGCTGAAAGCTCACCCTCAGTTGGACGCCTCAGCTGGTTTTTCTGCCAAGCTAGCTCCAGTCTACAAAGCCCCGCACAGGATTGCTGAAGGGATGTCAGATCTGATTACGGGCTGACCAGAGTGGGCGTTGGTCCCAAAGGTGGTGTTCACCATGTTTTTAACCTGCCCCCCTTTTTCACTGGGGACAAAGATGGGGAGGATGTGGAGTTTGCGCCCCAACAGTTGGCTGAAAGTGATGTAGGACAGAGTAGTTGATATCCCTGATGATCAGGAGGAGTATGGGTTTGACTTTATGTTTGGGGAACCAGGACCCCATGACCGGTTCATGTCTGCTCCAGCCGGGGTGGCACAGGCTCACTCGGCTTGTGATCCCGCCCCCAACTTGTTCTTGCCACTCACTGGCGCTCAACTCACACAGCCATGTGTGCATGTAAACACACTCATACTCCCTTTGCCCTGCAGATGATTCTCATCTCACACATACACGGCCCGCCCGCTCACACAGAACCACACTCATACTTCCTCCCCCCTAAGCATACAGAGGGGCAGCACGGCTAAGGAGGTAGAGCAGGTCGTAAAGTGATCGGAAGGTTGCTGGTTCGATCCCCAGCTCCTGCGGAGAGTGTGTCAGTGTCCTCGAGCAAGACACCGAACCCTTCACTGCTCCCGATGAGCAGGTTGGCACCTTGCATGGCAGCCTCCGCCATCAGTGATGTGATTGTCAGGCATACACGGTAAAGCGGTTGGAGTAGTCGGTGGACTAGAAAAGCGCTATATAACTGCAGTCCATTTACCATACATCAAGGGCTACCTGTAACTGGGATGTTAACAAATAAACAAATCCTTATTTTGCTTCTTAATGAGTATTGAAGGGATGTGGGGTTGTTTTTTTTTCATTCTCTTTTTTCATTTTCATTTCATTCACTGCTTTGTTTCTGAAGTACTATGTGTGCGAGCCTCATAGTTTTGTTTTGGCAGTCTATTGACTTACAAGGGTGAACATTCTGAGTGGGTTAATGTAAAAATATGCCCTGCTTTGTTCTTGATATACTGTTGATGCCTGTGTGCCTCAAGGTTTACTGTTGCAGTCCTCTTCCATGCAAGAGTGAAGGGTTCTGAAGGTGTTAATTCAGTGCAAATTAAAAAAAAAATGCTGTTCTGGTTCTGAAATGTTGGGACTATATTGCATGGAAGAGGAGAACGTACCAATGCCCCCCCCCCCCTTTATTGTTCACAGTAGTTGAGTTTGTGTTGTGCAGCACAACTTGCATTCAAATTGAACTATACAGTACAGTGGGAACTGAGTTTGAAATGTATAGTAGCTGAATTAACTTAAAACAGCACAATTCCTTTGTGTCCATCTGAATTATATCAACTTTCCTGAGAAACTCATGAGCCTCAATAGCCGGATCCACACAGTATGTGTGTAAGGGGGGTGTGTATAGAGTACCTTTGGTCTGGTTGCACACCCTTTAAGCGGTCTATTTTGTCTGCGTTGTGTTCTTGTTCTGTCCATGTTGAATAAGAAGAGCTGAGGTGGCTGTCACTGGTCAAATTTAATCTGCACAGATTAAATAAAAGCAAAGAGTTTTAACATGCCGTGGCTTCCCGTACAGCACAGATCATCATGTTCCCTTCTCCAAATCAAATACGGACTGAACATGGTAATGATTAAATAAAATGGTACAGATGTACTATAAAAGTTACACATGAATGTGCTTTTTCATTAAATCAAATTGTATTTCATTAAAAAAAAAACATAATATACAAGGAATGTAAAAATAAACATTATACAGTCAACTACTACTACTCTCGCTGCTCCCGTTAGGGGTCGCCACAGCGGATCATCCGTTTCCATCTCTTCCTGTCCTCTGCATCTTCCTCTGTCACACCAGCCACCTGCATGTCCTCCTTCACCATATCCATAAACCTCCTCTTTGGCCTTCCTCTTCTCCTCTTCCCTGGCAGCTCCATATTCAGCATCCTTCTCCCAACATACCCAGCATCTCTCCTCCACACATGTCCAAACCATCTCAATCTGGTCTCTCTTGCTTTGTCTCCAAACCGTCCAACCTGAGCAGTCCCTCTAATATACTCGTTCCTAATCCTGTCCTTCTTCATCACTCCCAATGAAAATCTTATCTTCATCTCTGCCACCTCCAGCTCCACCTCCTGTCTTTTCATCAGTGCCTCTGTCTCCAAACCATACAACATAGCTGGTCTCACTACCATCTTGTAAACCTTCCCTTTAACTCTTGCTGGTACCCTTCTGTCACACATCACTCCTGACACTCCTCTCCACCCACTCCACCCTGCCTGCACTCTCTTCTTCACCTCTCTTCTGCACTCCCCGTTACTTTGGACAGTTGACCCCAAGTATTTAAACTCCAATGCCTTTGTCACCTCTACTCCTTGCATCCTCACCATTCCACTGTCCTCCCTCTCATTCACACATAGGTATTCCGTCTTGCTCCTACTGACTTTCATATTCACAGTAATACAAAATATTTACATATAACCAATGTTAATTATAAATATGACATTTTGTACTTTAAATAGTGAATAAATAAATACCGAGTTCAACATACCTGCACAGGTTGAATAAAAGCAGAGTAAAACCGGCAGAGGCTTCCGGTGCACCACGGGTCACCGCGCTCCCTGTTGACGCGGCGTGGGAATCCCCGTAGCAGAGAGGAGCGTACGTCAAGACAAAACGCTCGCGAAGTACATTTTCCTACACCGTTTGCCATCACGTGGCAATTTAACTGCGTGCAAACGAACTCAAAAATAACATATTTCAACCAAAAAGCTGCCACATTTATACAACATGGCAGACTTGAACGCAGCACAATGACGACATCGAGAGGCGACACAGTTAACGACACCGCGCAGGCGCCGCAGCGAGTCAAATGGACCACGGGTGAATATCATGTTCGTCTTATGACGGTTTTGGTGACATTTCCAACACAATAAATTAAATGTCATTTTAACCCGTTGACGCGTTGTAACGCCGGGTCGGTGCAGGCGGACAGAGCTAGCTAGCATGCGGCTAGCTAGCATGCGGCTAGCTATCAGCATGCGGCTAGCTAGCAAGCGCCCCGGGATAGCTGATTAGCTCAGAGTCGACGCACAACGAGACGGGGACTCCCACCCCGCTACTTTACTCTGTAGTACAGACGTCGACCGCACGATGCCAGGTCTCCCCGGCACCATGGTCACCGATCATACACCAACAGCAAAACGTAAAGATTATTATAACCTGCGCCAACCTGTTCCGGCGACACCTCCTTCTTGGGGACGTCGGTCGGAGCGGCGCTGAGACAAAGGGGTTTGAGAACAGCGCGGCACTACTTCTTAGCGGCGCTGAGACAAAGGGGCTTGAGAACAGCGCGGCACTAGGCTAGCTAGCTAGCTGCGCTGAGACAAAGGGGCTTGAGAACAGCGCGGCACTACTTCTTCTCCGTTTACTGGCGGATCGCAAACAATTTTACGGTGCGTACCGCCACCTACTGTACAAGCGTGTGTAACAGCATGACATTTTACCCTATTTCTTAAATTCAACCCATCAACCTCGTGTTTCTAGCCCATTTTTGGGGGTGCTGCAGCACCCCTAAATTGAACCCCAGCACCCCTAAAATTGAAGAGATTTTTTTATTTTTGCTGTATGTCCATGTTTAATAAGCTGAAGAAATGTCAAAACCATATCCAGTATATGGTTTAAACGTAATATTTTAACAACAAAAATACAGCACCCCCCCATGCTTCGAAAATGGTTTGATCCACCCCCCCCAAATTTATCTTGCCTGGCCGGCCAGCACTCTGGGTGCTCAGCACCCCTAAAGCTCTGATCCTAGAATCGCCCCTGCTCGTGTCACTTAATTTTTTTTCCTTTTTTTCTACATAGGCTGATCGTTAGCCTCGTGTCACTTAATATGAAAGTACGGCTCCACTTTAGTGCGTCACAACACCGCAAAAAGGAGGCGCCGCCCTGTGGCGCTATCGGGTATTGCATTTATATTTACCGGACTCCGCTTGTAACAATGTGCGCGTATCAGGACATGCCCACACAGATGGCTGTGTTGTTAACACACCATCTCACCCTTACAAACCTCACCCCCCCCCCACACACACACACACACAACGAAAACTATGAATGCCACTTGCAAGATTATTAGTCAGCTTTCGTGTGCCATTGTTATCCCTCCTTTGTTTCATTTTTTGATCTCTGGTTCTCTTTCTATATGGTAAAAATAACGAGGATGCCATTGAGGATACATCAAATAGCAATCCAGCAACATCCTATTGATGGTGGAAGGACACGTAATGTATACAGAGTAGGCAAACTAAGGGCAGTTTTGTTAATAGATAGTTACAGGTCTCTATCTATCTATCTATCTATCTATCTATCTATCTATCTATCTATCTAGCTATCTGTCCATCCATGAATCAATCTATCTATCTATCTATCTATCTATCTATCTATCTATCTATCTATCTATCTATCTATCCATCCATCCATCCATCCATCCATCCATCCATCCATCCATCCATCCATCCATCCATCCATCTATCTATCTATCTATCTATCTATCTATCTATCTATCTATCTATCTGTCCATCAATGAATCTATCCATCCATCCATCCATCCATCCATCCATCCATCTATCTATCTATCTATCTATCTATCTATCTATCTATCTATCTATCTATCTATCTATCTATCTATCTATCTATCTATCTATCTGTCCATCCATGAATCTATCTATCTGTCCATCCATGAATCTATCTATCTATCTATCTATCTATCTATCTATCTATCTATCTATCTATCTATCTGTCCATCCATGAATCTATCTATCTATCTATCTATCTATCTATCTATCTATCTATCTGTCCATCCATGACTCTATCTATCTATCTATCTATCTATCTATCTATCTATCTATCTATCTATCTATCTATCTATCTATCTATCTATCTATCTATCTATCTATCTATCTATCTATCTATCTATTTGTCCATCCATGAATCTATCTATCTATCTATCTATCTATCTATCTATCTATCTATCTATCTATCTATCTATCTATCTGTCCATCCATGAATCTATCCATCCATCCGTCCGTCCGTCCGTCCACCCACCCACCCACCCACCCATCCACCCACCCATCCATCCATCCATCCATCCATCCATCCATCCATCCATCCATCCATCTATCTATCTGTCTATCTATCTATCTATCTATCTATCTATCTATCTATCTATCTATCTATCTATCTATCTATCTATCTATCTATCTATCTATCTATCTATCTATCTATCTATCTATCTAATCTATCTATCATCATCAAAGGTTCATCAAAACATTTTCAACATTTCATGTATTCTTCTGTCTTCATCAGTTCTCCATCTGGGACACTGCTCATCACTCTTGTGTTGAGCAGGTTTCTGGAAACTGCCAGTCAGTGTTAACAAATGCTGATACAGGTTCAGTTATGGCATTTCCACCTATAGTCGATACACACGAGTCATCGGTCAAGGCTTTGCCGTGTGCACATGCATGAGCAGACCTTTGTTTTACAGTATCCTGTATTCACGTCCAGCTCTCGACCTTTCCCCACACCCTTTCTTCCTCTCCGTGACACTGACGCTCTCTAATTACTTGCAGCCTGGCGATTTGGTGTAGAGATTTAATCTCTAAACGAACCCAGATAGCAATATTGCTGTGGTCCGGACCCGTCCCACACCCGACACTTCATCCGGCCCACATACCGCGTGGAATGACGGCACGTGGGTGGTTCAGTCCTGTATGCCAGATCTGGGCCAGAACCAAGCCATAGCAATGCCGCATGTGCCACATATTTACCAAAGGTGGCCCATATTTGTGTTGTGATATTTGGGCCATATTCACCATTTACCACACGGGCCACTTCAGGGTCACATCCAGATCACATGTTGCCCAGAGCACCGCATCTTTGTCAAAAAAGGCCCACATTTGATTTGGCATATTTGGGCCATATTTGCTGTTATACATGTGGGCCACTTCAGGCTCACATCCATTTTGTCAGGACCAAAAGACCACCAGTGCCGCATCACTGCCTGAAGGGGCCCACATCCGGATGCTGTCCGGGGGAGAAGGAAATAAGGACTAAAAAAGAAAGGAGGGAAGAAATGTGACCGCTGGCGATTTTGCTCCTTCCTTTAGTGTCATGTCTGTCCTGTGAACAGAACCAAAAGAGATAATGAAATAAATAGTTTGCAAGAGTAAAGGTCACATTACACAAAGCATTTTTCACACAACCTTAATTGCAGCGCCCAGTTGTGCGCGATAGCATGGTGCGTAACTTAATTGTGACTCAGAACAAATTTGTTCCAATTTAAACGGAAGGCGGTGACCAATCAGACTAATCACACGTGTAATCCCATTCAGTACGGCGACGCCGCTGGCTTGCTGCAGGGCCGACGCTTACCGAGAAAGCCACCACGAGGCCGAGGGTTCACTTTTTGTGACATTTGTGCACGTCTTGAGCTTTTAGAGGCCACACGATTTTAGCATACACAAGTCCACTCTCCTCTTCCTTTCACCTGAGAGAGAGAAAAGGGAGTTTGGACATGCGGCTGATCGATGAAATTTCATATTTCCTCAGCTGTTTCCGAGCTCAAACAAAGAGGCGGCTACGTCGACGTCCGCTGAAAACACTTCAACGCTTTGCTGGATGAAAAGAATATTCTAGGTGGAGGGAAACCGTGCAGACTCGCCCTTTCTTGCCTCTCGCTCGACAAGACTTTCCTTTTCTCTCTCTGCAGGGTTATTCACTCCTGTTTTCAAGAGTTGTGTCCCCTCCTATGAGACGCTAGACCCTCTGGTCGTCAAATGTACGTTATAAATCCTCTATCAATGGGTTTTTTTTTGACATTTATAGAACCCGGCAAGGCCTCGGCCTCAGCTGACACGAAGAGGATAAAGAGGGGCCAGTATTGATTCCCACGAAGAAGAAGAAGAAGAAAAAGAGGAGAACGAGACTGGCGGTTTTCTTCCTCTGTGGAAGAAATATGAAAGCACTGAAAACAAAAAGCACCCGTTTGGATTTACGTGCATCACCCGTTTCGTCCAAAATTCAGAAGATCCACGTTGTGACGTTGCCGTTTGTTTGTCTTTTAGCCTTTTAAAAGAAGCCGCTCCCATCGATCACGTCGTAAAGGCGCATCTGAACCGCTGGGCACCTCGACTTCATCTGGCGTGTCTCCTTTTTAAAACAGGTCTCGTGAGTTTTCACCTGACCTGCAGGCTTTTGGACTGCGGGAGGAAAGCGGAGCCCCCGGAGGAAACCCACGCAGACACGGGGAGAACATGCAAGCTCCACGGTGGCGCAGTGGTCAGCGCGGTCGCCTCACAGCAACAAGGTCCTGGGTTCGAGCCCCGGGGCAGTCCAACTCCTCTGAGGGGAGTTTGTATGTTCTCCCCGTGTCTGAGTGGGTTTCCTCCGGGGGCTCCGGTTTCCTCCCACAGTCCAAAGACATGTAGGTCAGGTGACTCGGCCGTACTGAATGGACGGGTTTCCTGTTTACAAACATTACTGGCTGCGTGGGCGACCAGGGGGCAAACCTGCTTTGGTAGCTCTCAGCAGCAGTGGCGCCCCCAGACATTTTTCATCGGGGGGGCCACTGAAAATCTTGGGGTGGCACACCAAAACCAAAAGCCATGGCTGAATTTCGGGAATTCTATGCTGCTGTTGTAGTATACTGTATAGGCTAGTTGAAAACTGTCAATATGAGAGTTAAGAAAAATATACGTTGTTGATTTAAATGAACAGCACCTCATGTAAGATATCAGATAGAAGCATATTATGCATAATCAAGAAGCATATTCTGCATATGCGACTCGTGGCTGGGGGGGCAGGGATAGTATCAGGGTGGCCGTGGCCACCCCTGGCCACCCCTTGCGGGCACCACTGCTCAGAAGGTTATGAGATGCATAATCTACCAAAGCGGCTCAACAACGAAAATGTTCAACTTTCCAAAAGGGGTCACGTGACCCCTTTGGAAAGTTGCCCATTTTCCACCCGTCCTTTTGGCGGTTTGTGCAGTTTATTGCACAGCAACTGCGCATCACCTCTGCTGTGTCTGAGCTCTATCTTAGGTAAAATCTCTGCGCTGTAGCTGCTTTCTGCGCCCTGGTTGCGCACGCATCTCTGTGATGATGTTGCACGGAAACCCTCCTATTGTCCCTAGGTGTGTGTCGCTCGATGGTGTTTCAAGCCCCCAACGTAGTCTTCCAGGCAGCGCTGCATGGATAACAGCACGGGCGCTAACCGTAACCCTAACCAGTGCTGTGATTGGATGAGAGCGTTGGGGGCGGGGAGTGCCTTCCATGCAGCGCTGCCTGGAAGACTACGTTGGGGGCTTAAAACACCATCGAGGGTGTGTGCCGGCCCTGTGTGATGGTCCGGCGGCCCGTCCAGGGTGGTCTCCCCGCGACCCTGAGAGAGCAGGATAAGCGGTTCGGATATTGGACGGATCTTGTGGTTGTTTTTCTCCGGGACTGCTTCTTCACCTCCATCCACGCCTCATCTCACCGTGTAGCCAAACCCCTGCTGACAGAACCGTTAAGGATTCTCAGAGGCAGTCTCATTAATGGGTCTCACAATTTATGTAAAATCTCTAGGTTAAAATGAGCTCAGATGACTCTTAAAAAGAAACATTTCAGCTGTCGGGGTAAGAAGCAGGACACAGAAATGGCGCGCTCGAGAAGAAGATTCTTTAATTTGCTTGCAAGCCGACGGGGAACGGGTCCACCAATGAAGGTCACAACCTGCAGCGACGAGCCACTCCTTCGCAGTTCGTTTCTATTAAGGTGGCGAGGGTACAGATCTTATTTCAAGACCTCTTCAAATGTATATTTCACTTCATGTGTGGAAACAAAATCAATGTCAAGAGCGTTTCCGGCGTCAGTACGTCCTTCTACGGAGACTGCTGACTGCTTACTGACTGCTGACTGACTACTCACTGACTACTTACTGACTGCTCACTGACTACTCACTGAATACCTACTGACTGCTCACTACTTACTGACTGCTCACTGACTACTTACTGACTGCTTACTGACTACTCACTGAATACCTACTGACTGCTCACTGACTACTTACTGAATACCTACTGACTGCTCACTGACTGCTTACTACTTACTGACTGCCTACTGACTGCTTACTGACTACTCACTGACTGCTCACTGACTACTTACTGACTGCTCAGACTGCTTACTGACTGCTCAGACTACTTACTGACTGTTTACTGACTGCTTACTGACTGCTCACTGACTACTCACTGAATACCTACTGACTGCTTAGACTGCTTACTGACTGCTTACTGACCACTTACTGACTGCTCACTGACTGTTTACTGACTGCTTACTTTATTAGCCTGTCTATGAGGCGTTGTAAAAAGGACGTCAAGTAGATAAAAACCCACAATGCACAGAGGCGAAAAATATCGGTGGCATATCTCCTGCCGCCGGTAGGGGGCGCTAATTTAGGAAACGCTCCCGTAGGTCGTATTAGAGGGTATACGACGTATGTGGTCGTATGGGTTGGAGGACTTGCAGCTACGCTGAATGGAAACTGTTTGGTTTTTCTTTCTTTCTTCCCCCTCCCCCTTTTTTTCCCCCTCCCCGACTGCATCCAGTCAATTACCCCGCTCTTCCGAGCCGTCCCAGTCTCTGCTCCACCCCCTCTGCCGATGCGGGGAGGGCTGCAGACTACCACACGCCTCCTCCCATACATGTGGAGTCGCCAGCCGCTTCTTTTCACCTGACAGTGAGGAGTTTCACCAGGGGGACGTAGCGCGCGGGAGGATCACGCTATTCCCCTCAGCCCCTCCCCCCTCACCCCGAACAGGGGCCCCGACTAGGGTTGCCAACCCTTCCTTAAAATAAGGAATCATTCCTTATTATACATAAAGTATATATATATATATATATATATATATACACTCACCGGCCACTTTACTAGGCACACCTGTCCAACTGCTCGTTAACGCAAATTTCTAATCAGCCAATCACTTGGCAGCAACTCAATGCATTTAGGCATGTAGACATGGTCAAGACGATCTGCTGCAGTTCAAACTGAGCATCAGAATGGGGAAGAAAGGTGATTTAAGTGACTTTGAACGTGGCATGGTTGTTGGTGCCAGACGGGCTGGTCTGAGTATTTCAGAAACTGCTGATCTACTGGGATTTTCACGCACAACCATCTCTAGGGTTTACAGAGAATGGCCCGAAAAAGAGAAAATATCCAGTGAGCGGCAGTTCTGTGGGTGAAAATGCCTTGTTGATGCCAGAGGTCGGAGGAGAATGGCCAGACTGGTTCGAGCTGACAGAAAGGCAACAGTAACTCAAATAACCACTCATTACAACCGAGGTATGCAGAAGAGCATCTCTGAACGCACAACACGTCGAACCTTGAGGCAGATGGGCTACAGCAGCAGAAGACCACACCGGGTGCCACTCCTGTCAGCTAAGAACAGGAAACTGAGGCTACAATTCGCACAGGCTCACCAAAATTGGACAATAGAAGATTGGAAAAACGTTGCCTGGTCTGATGAGTCTCGATTTCTGCTGCGACATTCAGATGGTAGGGTCAGAATTTGGCGTCAACAAAATGAAAGCATGGATCCATCCTGCCTTGTATCAACGGTTCAGGCTGGTAGTGGTGGTGTAATGGTGTGGGGGATATTTTCTTGGCACACTTTGGGCCCCTTATTACCAATTGAGCATCGTGTCAACGCCACAGCCTAGCTGAGTATTGTTGCTGACCATGTCCATCCCTTTATGACCACAGTGTTCCCATCTTCTGATGGCTACTTCCAGCAGGATAACGCGCCATGTCATAAAGCTCGAATCATCTCAGACTGGTTTCTTGAACATGACAATGAGTTCACTGTACTCAAATGGCCTCCACAGTCACCAGATCTCAATCCAATAGAGCACGTTTGGGATGTGGTGGACCGGGAGATTCGCATCATGGATGTGCAGCCGACAAATCTGCAGCAACTGCGTGATGCTATCATGTCAATATGGACCAAACTCTCTGAGGAATGTTTCCAGTACCTTGTTGAATCTATGCCACGAAGGATTAAGGCAGTTCTGAAGGCAAAAGGGGGTCCAACCCGGTACTAGCAAGGTGTACCTAATAAAGTGGCCAGTGACTGAATATATATATATATATGTGTGTGTGTGTGTGTATAGTGTAAGGCACATTATATTTGTTATGCCTGCGCCGCCCCGTCCATCCAACCCCCGTCCCTGTCCCCTGTTCCTTACTTACATTTCAAGGAGTTGGCAACCCCTAGCCCCGACCGACCAGAGGAGGCGCTAGTGCAGCGACCAGGATACATACCCATATCCGGCTTCCCACCGGACCGAGCCGAGAAGGAAGGACGAGGTGGAAAGAGTCACCGCACAATTCATTATCAGTGTTTGTACATCATTAATTTTTATTAAATCCATCTGCAAGTCTTGTACAGTGAGAAGATTCCTTTCATGCTCGACTAAAACACGATAAACAAATCATTAACTGTGCACTGTCTGAATAAAGACAGAAAAAAAGTTTAAAAAAAAAGAAAGCAATGCAGGGGACCCTGTTTGCAAAGAAATGTCACAATCTCTTTATGTACGATTTGATATCATTTGCAGTGATCTTCATCATCATCATCATCTCTATCGATTGCAGTGACACTAAACTGGGACCTGTGATGGAGATGTCAGAGCAGACCAAACCCTGACTCAGACAGGGACGGACTGGGTAGACCCGCATTGGGGGATCGATAGCGCGCTTCTCGTCTCGAGGCTGCAGGGTCTGTTGGACTGCAGCCAAGCAGAGCCGTTCAGCCTTACAAGTGTGCGGTTTATTAGCCCAACTGCAAGTATCATTTCATTAGTACAGCATGCTGGCGTGGCCTCTGCTGATCTCACAGACCGCCATCTTCATGCGGCGAATTCAGGGGGGCAGCCAGGAAGCAAACCCGGGACCCGGGTCGTCCGCACCACGGGCGACTGTGCCAACCAGTCAACTAAAGGGTCCGACCCGTTAGCCAAGGGCTAGCATGTCTACACATCCGTGGCCTTTACACTACCCCCCTCCTTCCCCACAGCATCCGGATGTGGGCCACTTCAGGCAATGATGCGGCACTGATGGTCTTCTTCTGGCCCTGACAACATGGATGTGAGCCTGAAGTGGCCCACATGTATAACAGCAAATATGGCCCAAATATGCCAAATCAAATGTGGGCCTTCTTTGGCAAAGATGCGGCGCTCTGGGCAACATGTAGTCTGGATGTGACCCGGAAGTGGCCCGTGTGGTAAATGGTGAATATGGCCCAAATATCACAAACAAATATGGCCCACCTTTGGCAAATATGTGGCACACGCGGCATTGCTATGGCTTGGTTCTGGCCCAGATCTGGCAAACAGTAACGGACGGCCCAAGTGCCATTATGTGGGCCAGATGAAAGTGTCGGGTGTGGGACGGGTCCGGGCCACAGCAATTTTGCTACCCGGGCCCTGCGTGTCAGCTCCCTCATGCCTCTGGGTGCAGGCGCTTCCGATGGGCTCACCATCCCACTTCTGACACCAATGTAGCGAATTCGGGGGGGGGGGTAGCCGGGAATCGCCGGAACCGGGACGCGAACCCCGGTCTCCCGCACCACGGGCGACAACGTTAACCAGTCGACTACAGGGCCCGACCCGTTAGCCCAGGGCTAGCGAGTCCACACATCCGTGGTCGTTACAAAAATATACAGCTTGTGTTTCCACACACACTTCATTTTCCTGTTATATTGTTTGTTATTTAGGCCACTGACCGAACACCGACACCATCCACCATCTCGTTCGTGACTGTTCTCGTAAAGGTGTAGATGTTGCTTCATCATGTCATCCAGTTCCCCCATGGTTCACTGACCCTGCCGACCACAGCAAGGCGGTGCGCCAATCCGTGCTTAAATTCCAGCGGAAGTCCTCCTCTGAGTAACTGTGTTATACTCTCTCGGGTTGGTGAAACATTTACTAATCTTTGCTTTTGGCGCGTAAAAATCACCCCTGCTGCATTGGTCTCATTACTGTGAGAAGTGACGTTAATAAGAAGCACCCCCCCCCACCACCACCACCACCACCCGTCTCTCTCCCTCTCTCTCCTGTCAACCCAGCTGTTTCTGTTAAGTGTCCTTTCTGTCCGTCGCCAGACACAAATGTAACCCAGCCAGAAATAATGGGTTAAAGAAAAAGAAACTTATTCAAAACCTATATAAGTTATAAATGATTTGTTTTAAGTTCATGTTTTATTTTATTTCATATTATAGTTATGATGTATTACTTGGTTAAAATCGGTTACCTCTATCGGCGCCATTCTTCCCCGCCTCGATTGGTCGAGTCTAGGATAGAGGGCGTGTCCGTGTGACTAGAGGAGGGAGGGCGGGGACACGAGACGAGGGCGTGTCCGTGTGACTAGAGGAGGGAGGGGCGGGGACACGAGACGAGGGCGTGTCCGTGTGAATAGAGGAGGGAGGGGCAGGACACACGAGACGAGGGCATGTCCGTGTGACTAGAGAAGGGAGGGGCAGGACACACGAGACGAGGGCGTGTCCGTGTGACTAGAGGAGGGAGGGGCAGGACACACGAGACGAGGGCGTGTCCGTGTGACTAGAGGAGGGAGGGGCAGGACACACGAGATGAGGGCGTGTCCGTGTGAATAGAGGAGGGAGGGGCAGGACACACGAGACGAGGGCGTGTCTGTGTGACTAGAGGAGGGAGGGGCGGGGACACGAGACGAGAGCGTGTCCGTGTGACTAGAGGAGGGAGGGGCAGGGACACACGAGACGAGGGCGTGTCTGTGTGACTAGAGGAGGGAGGGGCAGGACACACGAGACGAGGGCGTGTCCGTGTGACTAGAGGAGGGAGGGGCAGGACACATGAGACGAGGGTGTGTCCGTGTGACTAAAGGAGGGAGGGGCGGGGACACGAGACGAGAGCGTGTCCGTGTGACTAGAGGAGGGAGGGGCAGGGACACACTTACAGCACGAGCCACGGGCTGTGAAGGGTGCCATTTTAATGAGGTTATCGCATCCCACGTGTCTTGGTAAGCTAGCCTAGCAATCGGGCTATTCGGCTAATCGTCGTAGGCTAGCAACAAGGCTGTTAATGTAGCATTGTGTTGTTAGCATGTGAGTGTTATACATCCTGATGTGAAATGTTGGTAAATTGTTCATGTATATTAAATACGTAAATAATTCCAGTATTTGGGATTAATTTAGAATATATTTTAGAATCTATTATTTCACCAGTGTAATACACTCAGTGTTATTTTGAATGTGGATTGTTGAATGTTGTACAGCATAGATCAGATAAGTTTAAGAAATTGAACCTGTGTTACATGTACAGGTCAGGTTTTGTTGTTATGATCAGAATCCTGAGAAGCCATTTGAGAGCTGATAGATGGCGAGCCACCAGAGTAGCAGTAAGAAGCGGTTCTGAACCTCTGCAGGACGACTCTACTTACCATCCAGTGGGGCAAGTTGTGCCAGTCACCCAGACTGGTGTCCTTTGAACAAAACCCCAGAGTGCACTCTGACAATTAACTCTGACAATTAACTCTGACTAGTCTTTGACTCATTGAAGTGTAGAAAATCACACCTCAGGACTATTTCTTTATTTTAAGGGCCCAGTTTATTATTTTCATTGAATTGTAAATTGTATTTGTATTTTCCAGCACACTAAAGGTGCAGTTCAGACTAATTTGTGTGTGTGTGGTTATTACACTCTGCCCTTAGCTCCTCCCCAACCTAAAGCATTGCGCATCCCAAAAGTGGGTTACACGAAGTTTCATTGTTTCGTGGGATGTGAAAGACTTCCGGTGCCATTTGAAGGTCTCCAGATCACACTCTCCCACTGTAGTGACACATGGAGGGAAACGGTTTGTATCTTTGGCGCTGGGTACAGGAGAAAGGATGCAGAAAAGTGGCAACTTTTAAATGTTGTAGTGGGACAAGTTAAGTTTTCGCTTTATAGAAGCAGGAAAAGTGGAATTAATACTGGTTCAGAGGAAGATTTACTTCTTGTGTTCATCGCAGGGGTGAAGGAAGGTGAGAGTCTGAGTGGATTTCAGTTTCTTTACCCTGACGGACAACTTGGGATGAGTTTATTGCGCGGTGGCATTTCATTAAAGCCATTTGCTCAGTCAGTGAAGGGCAGTTGGTAATTAATTCTGTTTTTGCACAATATTTTTTGAACCCTATGTGACTTGAACCACTTTTCTTTTTATAAAAGGCCTTATTAGATGTTTAACGTAAAGGAGTTGCGTATGTTGATGTTGGGACACGGACATGTCATTGTTGAAGTTTTGTTTTATGTAAAATACAGAGTTGTTCAATTCTCAAAATTCAATTCTCTTCATCGACTTCATCTTTTCTTTAAATCTCCCTCTTTTGGGCGTCCGGGTAGTGTAGCGGGTCTATTCCATTGCCTTCCAACACGAGGATTGCCGGTTCGATACCCAGTGTTACCTCCGGCTTGGTCGGGCATCCCTACAGACACAATTGGCCGTGTCTGGGGGTGAGAAGCCGGATGTGGGTATGTGTCCTGCTCGCTGCACTAGTGCCTCCTCTGTTCGGTAGCTGGGCGCCTGTTCAGGGGGGGAGGGGGACTGGGTAGCGTGATCCTCCCATGCACTACGTCTGCCTGGTGAAACTCCTCACTGTCAGGTGAAAAGAAGCGGCTGGTGACTCCACGTGTATGGGAGGAGGCATGTGGTAGTCTGCAGCCCTCCCTGGATCGGCAGAGGGGGCGGAGCAGCAACCGAAACGGCTCGGAAGAGTGGGGTAATTGGCCGGGTACAATTGAGGAGAAAAGGGGGGGGTAAATAAATTAAAAAAGTGTTACTCTCTCCATGTGGATGATGGAGTCAGGCTCCATAACACTACTAGTCATCGTCACCGTGGTTGGAGACTCGCTGCAGTCTCCGTGTACCGCTGTTGAGAGGTTTTCGCCGGGTAGGACGAACAACACATACATGTAGGAAAAAAGACCCGAGACATCATATTGGTTGTCATGGACGTGTGTCCATGACAACCAATATGACTGTACAACAGTGTTCCCATATAGGGTGATGTTGTTTGTAAGACAGTAGACTGTCTGTATTAGCTTTGGTCCCAGGATCCAGTTTTACAAGGGAGGAAACTGTTTACTGTTGAGCTGACGGCACACCAGCCACAGTGACTGCTACACCTGGTTTGTAGTCCTGCTACGCCTGGTTTGTATTCCCAGAAAATCAGAGTCAACAGGTCTGTTTCTCTCTGCCTCCTCCATCCGTCTACATCACCACACTGTTCTACTGGAAGACTGACTGTCCAAAACAACCACCTCATCACCATCATCACCACCATCATCATCATCATCATCATGTCAGATGGATAAAATAGCAAGAAAAGTTACAGATTGCAGCTTTAATTCTCTCTCTTGCACTCTCTCTCTCTCTCTCTCTCTCTCTCTCTCTCTTGCACTCTCTCTCTCTCTCTCTCTCCCTGCTTCCCCTAATGATCCTCTCATTTGGGCAGATAGATCTGCTGTAGATTAGTATCCGGGACCAGGAAGACAGCAGAAATAAATAATGGTCATTAGAGCTTGCTCACCAAACGCAGCACTGGGAACTAACTTGTTCCTTTTCAGGGATCTGTAGCTCCTCGACTCCCCATTTTTTTTCCTCTCGTGTGAGATTTATTGAGGAGTAAAAATAGGGCTGTGAGTCTGATCCATCACAATAAAGCTCCTTGGCCAGCTCTTGCTGCCACCCCTGCCCAAAGTCCTTTCGATTTCGGGGGAGGGGGGGACTTCATCTGGCACCCAGCCACCACCTACAACACACCCCCTCCCCCATTAACACCCCCCTCCACCTCCTCGCTCAACCCTCCACCTCTATACACCCCCTCACCCCTACCCCATTGCGAATCTTCTTTGGTGTTATGTTGCAGTACTACTTTCCCTCAGTTATTGTGTTGTACTGGGAAGTACGTACATCCCTAGAGTTATAGTGAGGTTAGAATTATGGTTTTGTTTGTTTTGTTTTGAATCCTCGTTATGGTGTCTGGAACAAACAGTAGTCAGTGCGTTTACATGGTGTTAGAAAAAGTGGATTTATTCGGTTACTCCGACTAAAACTGGACTTTTTTTTTTAAATGTATTTCTAGTTTTTCCCCTTATCCCACCCGATTAACCCAATGGCATATAGCCGGAACTCTTGTCGAACAACTCCCCTGGCTCACGTTTCCACAGGAAGGAGATAGGCGTAACACCAGCTTCCTTTAAACTCGTGTCGGCTGCTCTCGCTAGTTTACACGCTGAAGCCTCCTCGCATGGATTGCATCACCTTCAGGCCGCGAAGGAGACGTAGGGAGAACGCTTTCGGTTGCTTGGCTGCAGGCGCCCGGGTGGGCCAGAGGGGTCGCTGGAGAACGAGGAGTCCCCGAACACTACACCGATCTACACCCACTATCCCTCGGGTAAGGTAGGCCTAATGAAGGCCTTACCCCGCGGACGCTCTGGCCGTGACCGGTTACGCCGAGTCTGGGATACGAACCTCCCAGCCACATGACGAGCGGGTTGCAAGAATGGCGGTTTACTCCACTCGGCCACCAGGGCGGCAAAACTGGACTTTTAAAACACATGTAAACGTGTTAGTCCGACTGAAACCGTACTAAATCTAATTTCTGAAAGGCGAACTAACACACCTAGATGATGCGGGTGGGGATGGATTTACTCCGGCATGTATACGCTTCAATCGGCCCTGAACTGGCCCAGGCGTTCTGCGCATGCTCCATAGCTCCCACGGCGGTCTTTCATAGCAACCAGCTGAAAGGGGGCATATCGCCACCTACCGTACCGGGGTCGGACATACTTCCGTCAATAAATCGATTCCCCCCCGGTTCTTGTCTACTGGGACAACGACGGTAGTCCAATTACTCGAGCTATAACCGTAGCTCGACTTAACTGTGCATGTAAACGTACTGACTGTAGGACCACGGCTGTAGACTCGCTAACGAGTCTACATCCGTGGTCGTGCTCTGTCACACTAGGTTAGAGATGCTTAACATCAGGTATCAACTCCCATATTTTCGTAATGCGTGTGTGTTAGTTAGTTAGTTAGTGTAGATAGCGGGACCGAAAACTAAAGCACTTATGATCCTAATTCTTTTTGGAGGTGGTAGGTATTGTCTCAGAGAGTAAGGGAAAAATCTCAAAAAATTAAAATTATGCATAATTATGCATAAATATGCAAAATTATGCATTTTTCTAAAAATGGCTAAAAAAACCCACTTTTCTCGGCATTTCAGGTGATTCTGAGCATCTTTGATTTTTCCCCTATATAAAAAAAAGTTTCTGGGACTTAGAAATGTTTTGGCATTATGCAAAATATGCATTTTTGCAAAAACGCACTTATGATCCTAATTTTTTTCTGGAGGTGGTAGGTATTGTTCCAGAGAGGACCAGAAAAATAGCAGAAAATTAAAATGTAATTATAATAATTATGCATAATCATGCAAAATATGCATTTTCTAAAAATGGCTAAAAACCACTTTTCTCAGCATTTCAGATGATTCTGAGCATTTGGGGGGAGGGAGTTGGAGTGGGGGGGGGTTAGGGGCAGGGGGAAGGCGGTTAGCTGGCAGGATGAAGAGGAGGGAGATTTAGACGGGTGGAGAACCAAACCGCTACATTGTAGCGGGGTTCTTCTAGTAGGGTAATATATGGTTATGTTTAAGTGTTGAGTTTAGGTTTGGTTGTTAACCATAATAATCCCCACTGAGCGTAAATAAAAGTACATCTGAGCAAATGTCCTCAATTCCATCCTCACTCATCGGTACGTTGACATGCACCGTATTTGTATGACGGAGCGTTGTCAGTCATGGTGTTTTGGGAACCACAAACAACTTTAAATGCTAAAACCCAGCCACTAGGGATGCACAAGCCAGTGCATTCTTAGTGCCGGTCCCAAGCCCGGATAAATGGGGAGGGTTGCGTCAGGATGGGCATCCGGAGAAAAACCTCTGCCAGATCAAATATGCGGATTTCCATACCGGGTCAGTCACAAGAGATGCAAGACTGAGATGGTGTGGACATGTGTGGAGGAGAGATGCTGGGTATATTGGGAGAAGGATGCTGAATATGGAGCTGCCAGGGAAGAGGAGAAGAGGAAGGCCAAAGAGGAGGTGTATGGATGTGGTGAGGGAGGACATGCAGGTGGCTGGTGTGACGGAGGAAGAAGCAGAGGACAGGAAGAGATGGAGACGGATGATCCGCTGTGGCGCCCCCTAACGGGAGCAGCTGTAGGAGGAAGAAGAAGAAGAAGAAGAAGAAGAAGAAGAAGAAGAAGAAGAAGAAGAAGAAGAAGAAGAAATAAGTGTAAATGTTGGTCAGTGAGACTGGGTTCACTAAAACATATTCCTGTTGATGTTCCATCCTGTAACTGTACTCTAGATCAGTGTTTCTCAACCGGGGGTCCGCGGACCCCTAGTGGTCCGTGGTGTAATTGCAAGGGGTCCGTGAAAATAAAATATCTTTAAAAAAAAGATCCTATGACATTTATAGAAATAGGATTATTTTACTCAAATGTGACTGAGACCTTTATCTACCTAAACTATAAAGGGTAACAGGACTTTTTTCTCTAATCACATCTGTTTCATAAGTGTAATTTATTGTATTTTAATAAGAGATCTCGCTCCCGTTTGCATTGTTAAAAGTTACTGCATAAGAATTCTGTTTTGAGTGAATAAATGCTATAATGCAATTTAAAATGCAGTTTCTACTGTTTCTATCAAATTGCAACCCCCCCCCCCCAAGATCAGGTGGAGGGGTCCACAGGGTAGATCAAAAACTACGCAGGGGGTCCAGGACACCAAAAAGGTTGAGAACCACTGCTCTAGATTATTCTCTAAAGAAACTCGGGGGTGGTGCACATCAACAACAGCAGTCTGTCATTAGCTTCTCTGGTTGGTTGACTAAACAGGAAAAGTCCTGCGTCACACCTAGTATGTCTAATACTCCTCTTATTTTATTTTTGTATACCCGAGCAAGCTGCAATAGTCCTTTTTTCCCTCCTCTCTGACTTCCAAAACACTAGTTGCAAACACGGCTCAGTGTGCGAGGATGTCGGGCTAATGTGCAACTTAAAAGTAAGGAGCCACGTTTCACCGCACAACAAGCCGTCGGTGCAGAACAGCACTCCACTCTAATCCGGACCCGGGAGAGGCCGGCCAGGATGAATGCCTCTCATGACACAGCCGCTCTCCCAGCGACCAAGACGCACTTCCTTTTGACTTACTAGAAAGCCAGGGGAGGGAAATATATTAAGCAAATTAATTGAAAAGTTCTCCCTCAAACAAAAACAACAACAAAAAAAAGGGGGGGGGAGGAGGAAGGGTAAGGGAGGGAGAGATATGTAGCCACGTTCTCCTTTGGGGACCACGCTGTATTGAGAAAACAAGGAAGAGAAAAACTAATTTTCTTTCAATTATGTATCAGGCAATTGTTCCACCGGTGGTCTCACATGACACCGGAGGCTCAGGATTAATTTGCACACGGAATCTCCTCAAAGTGACTCCATTTTCTTTTCTGACAACGTTATCCTGCTGCGTGAAAACGCACACGGCGTTAACAACACGGATGACAGATTGTGACACTTAACTGCGCTGTGCCGAAGAGCCGCAGAAGACCCAGTCACGTTTTCAGGCTCTGCATTGTATGGTAATAAGGTTTTATATATATATATATATATATGTATACATATACATATACATATATATATACACACACACACACACACATATATATATATATATATACACTACCGTTCAAAAGTTTGGGATCACCCAAACAATTTCGTGTTTTCCATGAAAAGTCACACTTATTCACCACCATATGTTGTGAAATGAATAGAAAATAGAGTCAAGACATTGACAAGGTTAAAAATAATGATTTGTATTTGAAATAAGATTTTTTTTACATCAAACTTTACTTTCGTCAAAGAATCCTCCATTTGCAGCAATTACAGCATTGCTGCAAATGGTACTATTTAATGAAGATGCCAGTTGGGGACCTGTGAGGCGTCTGTTTCTCAAACTAGAGACTCTAATGTACTTATCTTCTTGCTCAGTTGTGCAACGCGGCCTCGCACTTCTTTTTCTACTCTGGTTAGAGCCTGTTTGTGCTGTCCTCTGAAGGGAGTAGTACACACCGGTGTAGGAAATCTTCAATTTCTTAGCAATGTCTCGCATGGAATAGCCTTCATTTCTAAGAACAAGAATAGACTGTCGAGTTTCAGATGAAAGTTCTCTTTTTCTGGCCATTTTGAGCGTTTAATTGACCCCACAAATGTGATGCTCCAGAAACTCAATCTGCTCAAAGAAGTGCCCATCCAACCAATCCAACTTGTGGGAGCTGCTTCTGGAAGCGTGGGGTGCAATTTCTCCAGATTACCTCAACAAATTAACAGCTAGAATGCCAAAGGTCTGCAATGCTGTAATTGCTGCAAATGGAGGATTCTTTGACGAAAGCAAAGTTTGATGTAAAAAAAATCTTATTTCAAATACAAATCATTATTTCTAACCTTGTCAATGTCTTGACTCTATTTTCTATTCATTTCACAACATATGGTGGTGAATAAGTGTGACTTTTCATGGAAAACACAAAATTGTTTGGGTGATCCCAAACTTTTGAACGGTAGTGTATATATGTATCTACTCCTGTATTTTCACAATGTGTGTCTGGCGTGTGGTGTGTGTCTGTGTGAGAGTCTATAAACGGCCAAACTAAAACACTTGGGGCCTTGATTCTTTTTGGAGGTTATTGGGGATGATCGGGGGCACCTATAAAAAATAGCAGAACATGAAAATTATGCATAATTAATTATGCATAAAAATGCAAAATGTGCATTTTTCTAAAAATGGCTAAAAACCACTTTTCTCAGCATTTCAGACGATTCTGAGCATTTTATGATTTTTTTTCACCTGTAAAAAATTTTTTTCTGGGACTTAGAAATGTTTTGGCATTATGCAAAATATATGCATTTTTGCAAAAATGCACTTATGATCCCCATTTTTTTTGGAGGTGGTAGGTATTGTTCCAGAGAGGACCAGAAAAATAGCAGAAAATTAAAATAATTATAATAATTATGCATAAATATGCAAAATATGCATTTTCTAAAAATGGCTAAAAACCACTTTTCTCAGCATTTCAGATGATTCTGAGCATTTGGGGGGAGGGAGTTGGAGTGGGGGGGGGGTTTAGGGGCAGGGGGAAGGCGGTTAGCTGGCAGGATGAAGAGGAGGGAGATTTAGACGGGTGGATAACCAAACCGCTACATTGTAGCGGGGTTCTTCTAGTGAATAATATATACACAGAGCCGGCCCAAGGCATAAGTGAACTAAGTGGTCGCTTAGGGCCCCCATGCCAGCAGGGGCCCCACAGGAACGCTTGAAATGTCAAACACGATACGTTGATAAATATATATATTTGTGTGTGTGTGATATATCATATCAGTAGCCATCACCAAAAAACAAAAACTAAATATTTTGATATCACGTTAACAGACGGACAAATTAAAGCTACTGGTTTAATCATTTCTGCTGCCTCTGTCAGAGCCGGGGTCAGGTTCATGTGCGCTATTGTTGTATTGTTAGATGTTAGAAGTTCCTCTGTTCATTGTATGCCATTATTTAAGTTTCTATTTAATTTATGTGATGTTGTCTGTTTTTGCATTTGCATTTTATGTAAGAAAACAATTTATTTCTTTGTGACTGTTCTGCACTTTTGCACAGTTCAAAAGCAATTAAAATAGTAAGCTTGTTCAGCAAATGCATTGTCTGCTGGTTTATTTTAAGACGTTCCAGCACCGTAGTAAGTCATGACAATGGTATGGTAACGACCAAGCATGGACGTAATATTGTCGGTGGTGGGAGGTTGGTTTAGTGTGTGTGTGTGTGTGGGGGGGGGGGCAAATCAAATTCTGCTTAGGGCCCCATAAAGCCTTGGGCCGGCTCTGTATATGTATATGTGTGTGTGTGTGTGTGTGTGTATAGTGTATATATATATATATATATATATATATATATATATATATATATATATACTAGAAGAACCCCGCTACAATGTAGCAGTTTGGTTATCCACCCGTCTAAATCCCCCTCCTCTTCATCCTGCCAGCTAACCGCCCCCCCCCCCACTCCAACTCCCTGCCCCCCAAATGCTCAGAATCATCTGAAATGCCGAGAAAAGTGGTTTTTAGCCATTTTTAGAAAATGCATATTTTGCATAATTATTATAATTATATTTTAATTTTCTGCTATTTTTCTGGTCCTCTCTGGAACAATTCCTACCACCTCCCCAAAAAATTAGGATCATAAGTGCATTTTTGCAAAAATGCATATATTTTGCATAATGCCAAAACATTTCTAAGTCCCAGAAATTTTTTTTTATATAGGCGAAAAAAATCAAAGATGCTCAGAATCATCTGAAATGCCGAGAGAAGTGGTTTTTAGCCATTTTTAGAAAAATGCATATTTTGCATATTTATGCATAATTATGCATAACTTTAATTAATGTTCTGCTATTTTTTATAGGTGCCCCCGATCATCCCCAATAACCTCCAAAAAGAATCAAGGCCCCAAGTGCTTTAGTTTGGCCGTTTATAGACTCACACACACCACACACCAGACACACATTGTGAAAATACAGGAGTATATATATATATATATATATATATAAGATAGATGTAAAAAAAAAACCTTTAATACACAGCAAAACGAGCTTGTTTGGTGTGCCGCGCACTCATCAGCTGCCAATGTGGTTAAACAACAAAGACAAAAACATACACAGCCAATAAATACTACGCTGCCCCGTGTCACGCCCCCTAGTTATGGTGCACAGCACCCAATTTGGGGGGGGGGTAGAAAACATTTGAAAAATACAACCAATGGGGTAGGTAGTTATGATGCACAACAACCAATGGGAGGATAGAAAACATCTTGACTATTTTTGAAAAATAACCCCAGAAACATTACAACCAATGGGGTGGGGGCTTGTTTTGACAACGTGAGGACTTGAAGGGCCAGTCCTTGCTTTGTCCAAACAGGCCCCCACCCCATTGGTTGTAATGTTTCTGGGGTTGTTTTTCAGTATTTTGACGAGAATCGTGCATATTAGAACGTGAATAGGAATAGAGAGAAAGGATTTATGCTGAAAAAAAAAATTCTGGAGTTGTATTTCATGGGTTTTTGAAGTCAAAGTAAATGAAAATAATGAAAACTGATGTGACTGGGTTATTCTCATAACACATCTGGTCAGTTAAAAGGAGAATCTGCAAGACGACGACTGAAGGCGACGTGTCACTTGCAGAATTTCTTGCTAATATGACAGTTGATGGTTTTTGGCTTACACACAAAGTTAAACATAACGTGCTTATATCTAGGCTACGCGGGTAGCCCTGATCTGAAAACCATCAGTTGTATTTCTACCGTCCGCATGTTGGCTTCACCTGGGCCTGAGCGAACAAGCCATGTGGTTTACAAAGTGAGAAACGAGCAAAACAGAACCAGAACTCGGCTCAGCTGTTACTGAAGGCAAACAGAGTGCCGACATCAACTCCCATATTTTCGTAATGTGTGTGTGTGTGTGTGTTAGTTAGTGTAGATAGCGGGACCAAAAACTAAAGCACTGATGATCCTAACTCTTTTTGGAGGTGGTAGGTATTGTCTCAGAGAGTAATGGAACAATCCCAGAAAATTAAAATTATGCATAATTATGCATAAATATGCAAAATGTGCATTTTTCTAAAAATGGTTAAAAACCACTTTTCTCGGCATTTCAGATGATTCTGAGCATTTGGGGGGAGGGAGTGGGGGGGGTTTAGGGGCAGGGGGGAGGCGGTTAGCTGTTAGGATGAAGAGGAGGGAGATTTAGACGGGTGGAGAACCGAACCGCTACATTGTAGCGGGGTTCTTCTAGTGTTTGTTATATTTGCTGGTACTGCAGATAATGTGTAATGGACTTACAAAATATAATGTCTTTTTCAAACGGGCAGTGTTTAAGACTGCTGCATAGCCTGCAACACCATCGACCCTGACACAGAGAGTGACGATGTCAACATGGTACAAATATGAGTTCTGAATGTGTATAGAAATAACAGGAATTATCAGTTTTTCTAGGAATGGAGAGCAGTTATGGGGTTCCAGTACTTCATTATAAGTATATTAAAGTCCAATGTTACATGTACATCTTTGATTTTTTCACCTATATAAAAAACAATTTCTGGGACTTACAAATGTTTTGGCATTATGCAAAATAAATGCATTTTTGCAAAAATGCACTTATGATCCTCATTTTTTTTTGGAGGTGGTAGGTATTGTTCCAGAGAGGACCAGAAAAATAGCAGAAAATTAAAATAATTATAATAATTATGCATAATTATGCATTTTCTAAAAATGGCTAAAAACCACTTTTCTGGGCATTTCAGATGATTCTGAGCATTTGGGGGGAGGGAGTTGGAGTGGGGGGGGGGTTTAGGGGCAGGGGGAAGGCGGTTAGCTGGCAGGATGAAGAGGAGGGAGATTTAGACGGGTGGAGAACCAAACCGCTACATTGTAGCGGGGTTCTTCTAGTTGCATTAGTATATACAAAAGAAGGGAGAGTAGCCTGTTCTTGTTTTCTTACAAACATTTCAGATGTGACTAAAAAGTGTTTTTGTCTACGTACGCTGGGTGCTCGTGATGTATTCATATACTAACACGAGCAGCCAGCAGAACGGCATGCCAACCAACTTTTACACTAACCACACAAATGTGTGTCGCTTCAACACCACTGCCACCAACCAGACTTTGGTTTTTCGTAGATAAACACGGCATCGTGTGGACTCCAAAACTGAAAATGAACAACTGTTCAACCCGTAAGGAGCAAAAAACTTACCGGAGAGAAGCATACCCAGTAACTGATCCATCCATTATCCGAACCGCTCACGCTGCTCTCAGGGAAGCGGGGATGCTGGAGCCTATCCCAGCAGGCACTGGGCGGCAGGCGGGGAGACACCCTGGACAGGCCGCCAGTGGGAGGAAACCGGAGCTCCCAGAGGAAACCCACACAGACACGGGGAGAACATGCAAACTCCACACAGAGGACGACCCGGGACGACCCCCAAGGTCGGACTACCCCGGGGCTCGAACCCAGGACCTTGTTGCTGTGAGGCGACCGTGCTAACCCCTGCGCTACCGTGCCGCCCCAGTAACTGATTACTTTGTTTAAATACTTCAAGGGTGAAAACTTACGGCTACATGCTAATTATAGTCAGTAACTAAAATGTACTTTAGACTTCATATACTCAATCACAGCAAGATGCATTGATTGATGGTGCATATTGATTCATACAGCAACCAATCACCAGGTCAGTTAAGTTTCAGATTTTGTATCTCACAAATAATTAAACTCAATTTACCAGTCAGTCTTCGTTCCAACCCTCACCCATGGTGGTGAGCTTTGGGTGGTGACTGAAAGGGGGAGATCGTGGATACAAGCGGCTGAAATGAGTCTCCTCCGTAGGGTGTCTGGGCTCAGCCTTAGAGATAGGGTGAGGAGCTCGCACATCCGGAGGGAGCTCGGAGTAGAGCCGCTGCTCCTTTGCGTCGAAAGGAGCCAGTTGAGGTGGTTCGGGCATCTGATCAGGATGCCTCCTGGGCGCCTTCCTTTGGAGGTTCACCAGGCACAGCCAACTGGGAGGAGACCCCGGGGTAGACCCAGAACTCGCTGGAGGGACTACATGTCCAATCTGGCCTGGGAACGCCTTGGGATCCTCCAGGAGGAGCTGGAGGGCGTTGCTGGGGAGAGGGACGTCTGGAGTGCCCTACTTAGCTTGCTGCCACCGCGACCCGACCCCGCAGAAGCGGCTGAAGATGAGTGAATGACATATAATTAAACATACATAGGAAAACAAAAGGTAAGCACTGTAGTCCTTTTTTAAAATATCCAACGTTTGTATTTTTCATCATCTCATCATCAGCATATTTGGGCCATATTTGCTGTTATACATGTGGGCCACTTCAGGCTCACATCCACTTTGTCAGGGCCAGACGAAGACCACCAGTGCCGCATCACTGCCTGAAGTGGCCCACATCCGGCTGCTGTCTGGGTTGGTGGAGGTCTAGTCTACAAGCGAGCCGGCTGAAATACTTTTTCACAGCGGTAATAACTCAACAACCCTCTCTCCATTTCTCCCATTATACCCGTAACATGTCCCCTGACCTTCTCAGGGCCACATCTTTGTTTTTAAGTCGCCGGCACATTCGTATACCACCCCTCACTTCCACATATGACCAACCATCTGAAAAGGGTCTGGTAAAGCATCGGCAGAGAAGAACAGACGGGCGGACAGACCGTCGGTGAACTTCATTATTATAATTTTTTTCCCACCACTGTGAAGATTTGATATCTTGGTTGAGAAAAACAGAACCCCCCCCCCTCCGCCTCCCCCACAGGTCTCAATGACTCCCAGAGCCCATGAAGAGGCCGAGTGGCTGCTCATTAAGCACATTCCGAATTAGAGCCACTGGCCGAGGCTATCTCCAACAACATGCTAGTGCATTGTAATGAGCCCCCACCCACCCACCCGCCCTGCCTCCTCCACACTATGCAAACACACTCCATCTCCCTCTTTAATCACACACAAGGAGGTGGGCTGCTCTCCGACCCCTCAGCGGTAAGCGGAAGGCGAACGCAAGATCAGGGGGAGGATTTGCAAAGTTCCTCCATCTTCTTGATGGCACATAATCTCTCTGGGAGACGAGTGCTCTCTGGACTGACACGGTTTGCATTATGAGGAGTTGGGAGGTAAGACGGTGGATGAAGGGGGGGGGGGGATGTCCTCACCATGGTCTTGGGTCTTTCTGCTTGCCTGTGTTGACGCCGGATCCTCTTCACGTCTGTAAGCTCGGAGGCAGATTTTGGGGCACGGCTTAACAAGTCTGGCGGCGTGTCATCACGGCAAACGCCCCGTCAAGACAGAAGAAAAGCATTTCCGTGTTTCTCGCTCCGCTCAGTAGTTTCCAAACTTGAAACCCGTCTCTTTGTCTTAACCCACATTAGCTGCCTTTAGGTTGAGCACTTCACGGCCTGTGCAGCAGGTAGATTTCTGTCTCACTGAATTCACCAAGCTCTGCCCTGCTGACCAGATTAAAGAGTATAGATTATAGATTATTGATTATTACAACTGTTCTCTTTTCCCTCATACGTCTTTTCTGAATCATGTCTTCTCCCGTCTCTTCTCCCGTTTATGTGAATGGTGTGATGTGAGTCTCCCCCCGTGTGCATGTGTAGTCTATCCTCCTACCAGGTCTCCATGGTGATGGTGGTCGCCACCCGAATGCTGCTTGGGATCCTTCCCATCACACTCTTTACCCATCCATCCATCCATCAGCCAAACCGCTTACCCTGCTCAGGGTCGCGGGGGTGCTGGAGCCTATCCCAGCAGTCATTGGGCGGCAGGCGGGGAGACACCCTGGACAGGCCGCCAGCCCATCCATATCATTTTGTTATCCTGTTTCAATTCCTTCCCTCTCTCCAATATGTGACTAGTGTATTTTCTTGTCTCCTCTCCCGTGTGTGTGAATGGCGTGATGTGCAAGTCTCCACTGTATGCATGTGTAGTCTGTCCTCCCGCCAGGTCCAGACGGTGAAGGTGGTCGCACAGCTCAGGTGGTCGCATGGCTCAGGTGGTCGCATGGCTCAGGTGGTCGCATGGCTCAGGTCCTAGACTGTTCCGGTGGCATCTGGACACTGCTTGGCATCCTCCTCATCCCATTCTTCATATAGTTCTGTTATCTTCTTGCAGTGTCGTATTCTGTAAGTTGTGTTCTATTCTGTACAAACAACACCCATTGCGCGTCCGTTCATCACGGGAGAGCGACCTCCTCTCTCGCCGAGGTTTCTTCTATTTTTTTCTCCCTGTTAAAGGTTTTTTTTTTTTTACAGAGTTGTTCCTTATCCGATGCAAGGGTCTGAGGACAGGATGTTGTATTACTGTAAAATCCCCTGAGAAAATTTTGTAATTTGTGATATCCATCCATCCATTATCCGAGCCGCTTATCCTGCTCTCAGGGTCACGGGGGTGCTGGAGCCTATCCCAGCAGTCATTGGGCGGCAGGCGGGGAGACACCCTGGACAGGCCGCCAGGCCATCACAGGGCCTTTTTGTGTGACACTGAGCTATACAAATAGAATTAACTTGACTTGACTTGCATAGATTTCCTGTAAACGAGTTTGTTATGAGTTTGTGCATTAAGGAATAGTGCAGAAAACAGACCAGTTGGTTATATTTCATTAGAATTTTCCTTGTGAGAGAAAAAATGCTTGTTTAAAACAGTATTGCAAATGGGGTTGTATTTTACCCATTTCTTGTTGGTTGTCTGGTATAAAAACAGGTAGTTCTGTAAGAGATTTAAAGATATAATCCTGGGGCGTCCGGGTGGTGTGGCAGTCTGTTCCGTTGCCTACCAACACGGGCATCGCCAATTCGAATCCCCGTGTTACCTCCGGCTTGGTCGGGCGTCCCTACAGACTCAATTGGCCCTGTCTGTGGGTGGGAAGCCGGACGTGGGTATGTGTCTTAGTTGCTGCACTAGCGCCTTCTCTGGTTGGTCAGGGCGCCTGTTTGGGGGGACTGGGGGGGAATAGTGTGAGCCTCCCACGTGCTACATCCCCCTGGTGAAACTCCTCACTGTCAGGTGAAAAGAAGCGGCTGGCGACTCCACATGTATGGGAGGAGGCATGTGGTGGTCTGCAGCCCCCCCTGGATGGGCAGAGGGGGTGGAGCAGCGACCGGGACAGACTAGCTGGAAAGAAAAGAAAAAAAAGAAGATATAATCCTGGATTTTCTCCATTAATAATATTTTGTCCAAGTGGACCACGGAGTCAGGTTCACCAGTACTACCAGTCATCTTTACCATGGTCGGAGATCCTCTCCAGTCTCCATATTCTGCTGTTGAAATGTTCTGACTGGGTAGGACGAACACTGGTGCAGTGGCACACACGTTCCTCCTCAAACAGGGGAGAAAGACTGAAACGTGACAGCGATGTGGCCATGACAAGCAATATTACTTTACAACAGTGTTGCCTTATAGCGTGATGTAGTTTGTAATACATCAGACTGTGTGTGTTAGCTTTGGCCCAAGCAGCCATTTTTTAAAATAGATTTTACTGGTGAAAAGCATAAGCAAACAATAAAACACAATACTGGGTTTACAGGTCACCCTTTTTCACATTTTCTTTTCCCTGCCCACCCTTCCACCCCACCCAACCCCTGCATAACAACAACAATACACAATAAAAACAGGAGTAAGTATGGCCAGGAGAAAAAAAAGTGGAAAAGAAACATAAAAATATGAAATAAAACAAAAGTAAAAACAAAACAAAACTCTGCTTCAACTTGCTTATATTTGGCTATGAGGTCAAGGGGTACATTAATCAGGGGTCCGCTACAGGCTGATAGGATCACGTAGAAGCACAGGTGATCAGTCAGGACGAAGAACAGAAAAGCCATGAAAATAGGACACAAAGGGTTCCCACTTTTTTAGAAAGCGCTTGCTAGACCCTCTAAGGGTAACCTCATCTTTTCCAGATGGAAAAACGACACATTTTTCAGCCAGGCAGAGAAGAGGAGGGGAGATGGCGATTCCCAGGTTAGGAGTATTCTTCTCCTGGCTGGAAGTGTTGCGAAAGCAATCACGTCAACCGCGTTGGAATCACCAGGGAGGGGCTCTGCTAGCACCTCAAAATGGCCAGTAACGCGCAAGTCTGTAAACTGTTATTCAACAACCTCGAGAATTCATCGAAAATTCAAAGACCAATATGTTCCAAGCTTTTGGCAAGACCAGAACATATGTGGAAGGTCTGCCTGTAGACTGCCACAGCGAGCACATTTGGGATCGAAACCAGGGTTAATTCTATGTAGTTCAGATTTACTGAAGTGGGCTCTGTGTACCACCTTTATCTGGATCAGACTGAGTCAAGCACAGGATAATGAAGAATTCCCCCTATCTAATGCCACTTCCCATCAGTCCTCTGCCAGCCCCATTACCAGTTCCCCCTCCCATCTGGACTTTCATTTGGAGACTGTGTCACTGTTCAAAGACATGGCATTTTGATAAATTTCAGACGTAAGTCCCCTCTGAGTAGGAGACAGCTTAAAAAGGCTCCCCCACAATGGTTCTTGAGGGGGCCTGGGAAAGGAATCAAACTTTGTAGGTACAAAGTGACCGGCCTGAAGATAACGGAACAAATTTGAATGTGGCAGACTAAATTTAAGATATAAAGAGTCAAAGCTCGATTAAAATATCACCATCATCGAGGTCTTTGAAACACTTGATACCCAATCTGCTCCAGGGAGTAAAGGTTGAGTCCAAAATGGAGGGAGTAAATAAGTGGTTATAATAATAATAATAATAATAAAAACAACAACAACAATAATAATTACATTTATTTATTTATCACTTTTCTAAAACAATGTTACAAAGTGCTTTAAAAAGAAATAAAACCAAACAAGACAAAAATAAGAATAAGACCAAATAAGAATAAAAGTAGAAACAGTAATAAAAAAAACAAATAAAGCTTTTGTAAAAGCTTTCACAAAAAGAAAAGCTGTAGAACGAGATTTAAAAGAAGCTAGAGACTTGGTTTTTCTTAGTTCAATAGGAAGAGAGTTTCATAGTGTGGGGGCTCTAACAGCAAAAGCCCGATCACCCTTTGTGACAAACCATGACCTGGGAATAACCAGCAGAGCTCCATCTGCAGGCTTTAATGGTTGAGAGGGTATATACTAGGTCAATAAATTGGAAGTGTATGTAGGAGCAAGACCATTTAAGGCCTAAAAGTGAGCCAGAAATTTTTAAAACCAGTTCGAAATATAACTGGGAGCCAATGTAGGGAGGCAAGCACAGGAGTGATATGATCATGCTGCTTTGTCCCGGTAATGAGCTGAGCAGTGGTGTTTTGTACCAACTGCAGATGGTGGAGGGAGCCCTTGCTGATACCCGAGTAAAGTGTGTTGCAATAATCACGCTGAGAATAGATAAAATCATGTACAACGTTTTGTAGATCAGCAATTGATAAAAATTACCTAATTATGGAGATTACCTTGAGCTGTAGAAAGCATGACTGAACACCACGTTTGATTTGATTATCAAAACCGAAGTTAGTATCAAATTTTACACCAAGATTCATAGCAGCTTGCTTAAAACTACTAAACAGACCATCAAGATTAGTATCAAAAGGGCTGGTGGAATTTGGGGGACTGAACAGAATGACCTCAGACTTATCATCATTAAAGTTAAGAACATTTTGGGACATACGGGGTTCAATGTCAGAGAGGCAAGTTGTGAGATTTGCTAGGCTGATAGGATCTGTGGGATTTAGTGCCATGTATAACCTGAGTGTCATCAGCATAAAAATTGTACAACACATCATGATTTTGAATAACCTTGTGAAGAGGCAGCATGTATATAGAAAACAGAAGGGACCGAGAACTGAGCTTTGAGGGACACCATAACTCAACTGAACCATTGAGGAAATAGAGTTACCCAGAACAACAGAAAAAAGTTCTGTTGAAGAGGTAAGAGTGTAATAAACTAAAAGCCGAGCCCTTGATGCCTACCCACGTCTCTAAGCGATGTAAGAGGATACTGTGATCGACTGTGTCAAAGGCAGCACTTGAGTCTAAAAGAACTAAAATTGAGCTGTCACCTCTGTCTGCAGTCAGCAGTAGGTAATTGGTAACCTTAACTAGAGCTGTCTCGGTACTATGAAGTGCTCTAAAACCAGACTGGAAACTGTTAAAACCACTAATAGTGTTCATAAAAGACATCAACTGAGACAAAATTACTCTCTCCAGAACCTTAGATAGAAAAGACAATTTGGAGATTGGTCTGATTTTCTACAGACTTTTAAGGGCTCGAGTGTGATCGTTCGGCCAGGGTAAGTTATTTGATTTTTGCTTCCTTGTTTTAAACGGTGGAATTTGGTCGAGGATGGATAGGCAATGGTCACAGAATGAATTTAACAGTGCATCTGGATTGAGCGGGGATATAGAGGAATTAAAGGACGATGAATTAAAAGCATCACAGAATGAGTCAAGTCAAGTCAATTTTATTTGTATAGCCCAATATCACAAATTACAAATTTGCCTCAAGGGGCTTTACAGCAACACAACATCCTTAGACCCTTCCATCGGATAAGGAACAACTCCCTAAAATAAAAAAAATAAAGAAAAAGAAAACAAAAAGTCTATACGTTCTGAAAAATGTTAAGTAAGGAAAAGGGAAGGGCAACATACATGAATACTAAAATCACCAAGAATAAGCACCCTGTCATATTTAGGCATGACAGTAGATAGTTTTATTTCTGAGTTTTCTGACCTAACCGAATTAGGGGGCCTATAAATTGAGATGCAGAGTAAAGGGGGAGGGCCAGTAATTAAGAAACTTAAAACCTCAAAGGAGATAAATTACCAATGGTAATAGGATGGTACTTAAGACCTAACTTATAAAAAACAGCTAGGCCACTCCCTCTTCCAGAGGGCCTGGAATTATGAAAATATGCAAAATCAGAAGGCCTAGCCAAAATCAGGGGAACAGTGTACCCTGAGGACAGCCATGTCTCAGTAATCATAAAAATGTCCAGATCATTAGAAACAGTAAAATCATTAATGATAAAGGACTAAGAGATCTCACATTCCTCACGTTCAAGAGGCCAACGTTGTTTGGTGTCAAAACAGACTGAAAAGCAATGGGGGCACAGCAAATAGGATGTAAATGTACAATTACAATTAACAATTTCATTTAGCAGATGCTTTTATCCAAAGTGACGTACATCAGAGAGTTAATGTAACACAAGCAAGGATCTAGTCAGGAGGCGAAAATGCAACTAAGTGCCAAAAAACTAGGTTCAAGTCCATAAGGACATACTAGGTGTTAACAGGCAGTGCATAAAGACAATGAATAGGGTGCATAGAAGCGATTGTTTTTTAATAATAATACCATCAGGTGTGGAGGTGTTCGAGAAAAAGATTGCAGAAATTGCAGATATTTGCTCCAGATATAAGGTTGTTCTTGTTTCTACTATTAGATATGTTGTGTGGATGAGAGGCCCGGTGCCTAGTAATAGTCTGTATGGGGAAAACTCCCTGTGAGAAGGTTATTGACAGATGAGGTCAGTGGGGGGGAAGCTAGCGGGCGGAACAGTACTGTGGGGTGCCACCATAGGCAGAAATGGAGGTTCCGGGGGGGGGGGGGTGTAAACAGTCAGTCACATGGAGAAGACTGTACTACAGCGCGTGCTGCAGGTTAGACGGTAGCATCCGGAGCCTGTTGGGGTGGACTCTGTCCCTTGAGTAGCACACAGTCCTCATGGGGCAAAGTTGGCATAATTGTTTTGGTTAGCTTAGCCACAGGTTAGAAACAAGCCACATACAGCCCCAGCACTACAGAATTGGAGACTTCATTGTAATCAGGTCAGTGTAGGAGTCGATGATCAAATAAAATCCCTAAAATAATAATAGAGGCAAATCATGAAATCAATTAAAATAATCCAATGGTCTCAAGGAGTTGTTAAAAGTTATTAGTTATTAAACGTTATTAAAAGTTAACAGCAAGCTGAGCAACAAACAAACAAGCAAACCATCGGCTGGGAACTAGGCCCCAGACTTGACGCTGAGGAAAACTTAAAATGACAGTGGAACTGTATGCACATCTTTATAGTGGACAGCACCGAGGGGTTTGAGGAGTGGTGGCAGGGAGATAGAGGGAGAGAGGAATAAACCAGTGCAGACAGGGATGATGAATGGCATGACTGCATCTCTAGGCTACACCAATTAGTCTCAGGAGTTTTTAACCAGTAAATAAGTTTTTGTATGTTGGCAGCCCAGTAATAGTGCATAAAATTAGGGAGTGCGAGACTGCCACAATTCCTTGATCTCTGTAAAATAGCTTTATTGATTCTAGAAACCTTTCCCCCCAAATAAATGTAGAAATAGAGGAAGGCTTTGAAAAATATACAAAAACTTGGGTAAGCTGTTTATCTTACCCCTGACACTGTTCCAACGCTGACAGTCTGACTTCATGTTGGCTACTAATAGGGCAAATTTGGCCTCAGAAAGGGAGGGTAGTGTGCGGCTAATCTTGATACGCACTCTAAAACCCAGTTCAGACAGAAGAAAAGGAATTAAAGACGGATTTTTTGAGCCAAAGTGTTTATTAAGAAACATTCACTTTTCTGAAAATGTAGTTTGTAACCTAAAAATTATCCAATATACCTTAGGATAGATTCAACTGGGGGGATGGAAGACACCGGGTTTGTTATAAAGAGCAAAAGATCATCTGCATAAAAGGTATACCCTATGCTCAAAACAATTACGCATGATATCTTGAAAATGTGGTGAGGCCTTGAGGGCTATAGAGAGCTGTTCAATTGTGAATGGCGAAGTGTAGCGAGGATAATGGGCATCCATGGCTTATCCCCCTACATAGTGGAAAGTATGGCGAGTGAAAAAAGTTTGCAGTGAATCCATGAAATAAATCTGTCACCAAATCCAAATGTCTGTAAAACTGTAAATAAATGCTCCCACCCTACAGGGTCAAAGGTCTTGTCTGCATCTAACGAGACAATGACCACAGGATGGAGAGAAGAGCTAAAAGAATTGATGACATCTAGGAGTTTCGCATATTGGAAAATGAATACCCACCCCTGATGAAGCCAGCCCAATCATCCGAAATAATCTGAGGAAGAATGTCTTCAAGATATCTGGCTATCGCTTTACTTTCTGTGTTAAGCAATGAAACCCAGCCACTGAGGATGCACAAGCAAGTGCATTCTTAGTGTCAGTCCCAAGCCTGGATAAATGGGGATGATCGCGTCAGGGAGGGCATCTGGCAAAAAAAACCTTTGCCAAATTAAATCTGCGGCTCATAAATCAGCCCCATACATCATTCCTACTGCACATCTCACCACCATAACACTGCCCTCATACATATCCTGCACCACTTTTACATAATTCTCTGCCACTCCCGACTTCTTCATACAATACCATACCTCCTCTCTCAGCACCCTGTCATATGCTTTTTCTAAATCCACAAAGACATAATGTAACTCCTTCTGACCTTCTCTGTACTTCTCCATCAACATTTTAAAACAATGAAATTGAACACAAATGATACGCACTCTGTGAGGTCCTTGTCTTTTTTAAGTAAGAGTGAAATGGTGGCTTGAGTATGGGGCAGAGTTCCATTCTCCAGTGACTCATTAAACATATCTAATAGAATTAGTGCAAGCTTTCCACAAAACGTCTTATAAAACTCTGTCCTCTAGCCATCTGGGCCCGGCGCCTTACCACTTTACATACATTTAATAGACTCTGTAATCTCACCTATTTGAAAAGGCCTGTCCAGTTCACTGGCCAACCCTGGGCCAGTAGTGGGGAACTCTAAATCATTAGGAAAATTGCCCATACTACTTGTCAGAGGGAGGTTCAGATTTATAGGTCTATATTCTCCCCCCTGGTGATGTAATAATTTTTTGGGGAATTCAATCTGCCAATACACACGGTTTGAAGTGCTTTATTGCAAGACAAAATAATAAAAGCACTTAGAATTACAAGTGTAGCAAAAATATTTGTATTATATTTTGGATTGGTAATACTGATTGGTTTGATACAAACAAGCGTGAAACGTCACAAACATAACCTTGTGTCCATCCCAAACAAAAGGAACCTATCAGTATTCGCAAGTGACTGATGGTGCTATTTTTAACTGTACAAGACAACCACAGAGTTAGGCCTAATGGCAACAATATCACACAGCACGTAGAGCTTGTTGGTCTGTAGCTCACCACTGAAATTTAACTTCTCCACTCCGCTTGTATAAATGGTTTGATTTTACTTGATATGTTAGTCTCAGCACTTTGAAGACATCACGTATATATGAAACCACATGTACAAAAACACGGGACAAATCGCATCTGTTGTTGATTAAATATGAGATGCAGCATTTTATTTTCCAATACAGGATGACACCGTATTATAAGAGACGGGTTTTTCTCGACAATGGTTCATCCGATTGACTTTACATTCGCGGGTGTATTGCTGAGGACCCTAGGAAGGACTGTGTTGAGTATAAAATGGTTTGGATGAGCGGCTCTCGAGAAAGCTGCATGCAGTAAAGTTCTCAGCGAAGTCAGCCATAACAGCAACAACAACAACAAACTTTATTTGTAGAGCACATTTCATACATGGGCAACACAATGTGCTTTACATAAAATAAATGACGATAAAATCGAAACACACTTAAAAGTGCAAAGGTAGAAAATAAATGTGCACAGGAATCGAGTATTTTGGTGTTTTGGTGGATAATAAGTTAAATTCAGATCCTATATCTAATCTCTTTTTATACAGCTCTGGAGAAGGGCCTGCAGCATAGTGTGTATCAAGTCTGAGAATAGAGTTGGTGACACCTTGCAACTGTTTCTTTTCCCCTGATGACTATTCCTTTGAGAAGTACTTTTACCATGCAGAACAATTTTTAATGTCTCCCAGAATAATGAATGATGTATTTCATTGGATTTATTAGTAGGTATGAAGGCATCAATAGATTTTAGAGAATTTATCACAAAAATCCTTGCCAGACATCAAGTTTCCAGAGAGGGTATTCCTTTCTATTCAGTTTAAAGGAAATATCCAACCGTAAGGGGGCATGATCTGAGATCACGATTGCCAAATAGTCAACTGATCGGACAGACCCAGTGAGAGCTCTGTCAATAAAACAAAACAAAAACAAAATTAGTTTATCCAGGAGAGTGAAGAAGACGTGAAAAAAAAAGGTTTTGAAAGTGGGTTTAAGAATCTCTAGGGGTCTACACACCCATTCTCTCCCATGAAGGACAACAGTGAACTGGAAATTTTGGAAGGAGTTGAGGATTTGGGGCAAAAGCAGTCCAAAACAGGGTTCAGAACACAGTTTAACCCCCCCCCCCAAAAAAAGAGAGGCTACGCATTCAGGTTTGGGAGAGAGGAGAAAGGCTTGTCCATAAAAAAACCCCACCTGACTGATACAAAGTTTGTGTCTAATCTGACCTACTGTTCTTTAAACGAGTTTCCCGTAGGAACATAATATAAGCCTTCAAGTTTTTAAGGTGAGTAAATATCTTGGAGTGTTTGACTGGACCATTCACGGATTTATCGTTCCACGGCGTTAGTCTACCTGAATGGTCCCTCATACTACCAGAGTTATTGGGTAGAAGTCATTATTTGGATTGGAGTTGAATGATCATCATCATCAGTTCTGTAACCTATGGAGGTCGTAGGAGCACAGCTGATGCCTCAACAAGTCTCTTCCACCGTTCCCTATCCACCGCAGCTCTCCCCGCCTCCACGACGCTCATCTGTCACCTCAAGCGAGGCCGTTGTTAACCCGGGCCTCGACCGATCTGGTCTGGTGACTGAGTTTGGTTGAGTCATCATTGTGTTTCAGTAGGGGGAGTACCTGGTGGTCCCTATCTCCTCTCCAGGTATGGATGACCGTTGGTTCACAGAGGAACTCATCCACCCATTGACAGGTTTTGTTGGTAGTCCTGCTGGGTGTGCACACACCCTCCTCACAACAACCCAAGGGTTGAAGTGGGGGTGCCAGTTTAGTTACCGACGACCCGACGGTTGCAGTTTAACGTCGTACCCAGGACTGGGAGTTGAATGGGCTGGCATAAAAGCAGTGTAGTGGATGGCACCTGAGTCAACCCCCTCCGTAGACCAGTGTAAAACTCTGTGGGCTCCATGAGTACACAGATAAAGTGGCCAGAGGCAAAAAAGATACAAAAAAAGGGTGGAAAAACAGATGAGCAACAAATTAACCCACAATGAAGACAACAAAAACACAAACAAACCCACCCTAGGTTCTCTTTCCCAAACAAAGAGAGCTGCAGGTATACACCGGTTCATCCACTCTCTAACTAGCCTAATGTAGAACTGATAGGCTATTCTGTCCACTGAGAGCACGGCTCCCTCATGTAGTGTGTGTAACAAAACAAACCACAATAAACACCTTATGACAAGTTATATGTGACAGCAGCAGGGACACATAGTTCAGTCACTGCCACCGACATGTGAGGGACTGATAAGGGCATCAGAGGACAGCAAATCTGAGAACTGCCGAGTCAAAAATAGTTTTGAATAGAAAAATTAGATCCCAACTGAGGGTGAAAGACTCAGACACCTAAAACCAGAATCATAAAGACATTGGTCCAGTTGCTGCCGGGTTAACCCCTTGCAAAATAATTTGAATTAAACTATTTAACTAAAAGAATAGAAGAAACAAAATAAAATAGCACAGCTTTGATATACCCGTTAGGTAGCCAACATGTAAGTGTGTTGCCAGACTCCATCTATAAAGTGGGTGGTGTGGGAAGATGGCGGCGCGAACTCACGTTTGCTGCAGTCTCACCCAGTACTCAGTCTCACCCAGACTATGCAGTGTCTTTGTCCATGCGTGCGTCTAAGTTTGTGTCATCGTGTAAAGTTTTTATCATTGATTTCGTTTGATGGCTGAGGGTGCTGGCATTGCATCGGCTGAGAGAGCTTGGTCTGCTGCATCCTGTGGGCCCAGGGACCTGTCCGGAGCCGCACCCAACAGGAAACACACATTCTGCAGAATCTAATGGCCAAGAGTGTGAAACTGCTTGATGGCTCGCGTAAAAAACAGGATAAGATTGCAGCCACTTGAATTCAGGATGGGTGCATCCTCCGGCTTACAAACTCAAACCAACGACGTGTTATCAGCAAACTGTCTGACGTCCCAAGTCGTGCTTCTGCTAAGGTTTGGATCACTTGACTACATCTCTTTATATTTGCTGCTTGTTGGCTTCGCTCTTGATGCAGTGGGGTTTTTTTTTGGCCTCCTTTGTTTGGGTTGGACATTTACTTGAATTTTTAATCTTTTGTCTTTGTTTTCAGATGTTAGTGTCGCGCCGCGGGCAGGAATGGAGGACCCAAAATGCACGACCCAGAGACAGACTAGAGCAATGTCTTAATAAAACAAAAAGAACTTGCAGACAGCAGGGAAGGCTTGAAACAGGCCGTGGCGCATCCGGCAACCAGGAGTCCATATGTGTGTATGTGTAGCTGTGTGTGCGTCTCTGTGAGACGATTCGAAAATGTGCCAGGGCAACCAGGGGGAATATATAGCCTGAAACAGCCAATCAGGGCAATGGGGACAGCTGAGCAGGGCAGGGCAGGGCAGGGCAGGGCAGGACCGGGCTCACCGATTAGTGAATGGGGCCAGGTGAGCAGGGCAGGGCAGGGCAGGACCGGGCTCACCGATTAGGGAATGGGGCCAGGTGAGCAGGGCACGGCAGGAACCGGAACAGCAAGCCAAATAGGGGGCTGGGGATCAGATGAGTACCGCATGGACAATCAGGGGCAATCAGAGTTACTCATGTAAATGGGGCACAGGTGAGCCGAAATACCAGTCAGAGGATGGGGAACAGGCGAGCCCCAATGACCCAGATCACACAAACATGACAGGATCTTTCGATATGTTTTTTTTTTTTGCATGGTCTTAAGTCATTTTTACATTAGTCACGTGACACTCTCCATATCACCATCACACTTTGTATGGTCCTTGATGAGAGAAACTATAATGGAAATTGAGAAGTTTTTGAACACATATAAATAACAAGAATAAATATTAACATTCGTTGCTGCATCGTAACACTAGCAGTCTAAATGAGCATCACGGTGACCGAGTCTCCCTTTCGGCCGGTGTGGGCTGTAGTTTTGATGTAACTGGCTGCAGTGAAAGCTGGCTTCATGATAGATCACGCGTGGATATTCTTAACCTTGACGGTTAAAAATTGTACAGCAGAAATAGACTTGGCAGACCAGGTGGTGGACTGTGTCTACATGTAGATTCACGACACTCTGTATGTATTCGTGATGACCACATTATTGGAGATGGTCACTCAGATTCTCTATTCATTGAGATAATTGTAAACAATGGTAAAAAAAACCTTATTGTTGGGGAGTTTTATTGACCCCCCAGACTCTTTCGAGATTAAACTGGATGAGCTTTTATAGTACATGAATAAAATCATAAAAGTCGTTTTATTCTTGGGGATTTTAACATCGATATTTATCCCCCCCCCCCTATTTTTTCTCCCCAATTGCACTTGGTCAATTGCCACACTCTTCCGAGCCCAACCGGTCGCTGCTCCACCCCCTCTGCTGATCCGGGGAGGGCTGCAGACTACCATATGCCTCCTCCCATACATGTGGAGTCGCCCGCCGATTCTTTTCACCTGACAGTGAGGAGTTTCACCAGGGGAACGTATTGCGTGGGAAGATCAGGCTATCCTCTCCAGATCCCCCTCCTCTCCGAACAGGCACCCGACCAACCAGAGGAGGCGCTAGTGCAGAGACCAGGACACATACCCACATCCGGCTTCCCACCAACAGACACGGCCAACTGTGTCTGTATGGACGCCCGACCAAGCCGGAGGTAATACGGGGATGCGATCCACCGATCCCCGTATTTGTAGGCAATGCAATAGACTGCTACGCTACCTGGATGTGCACACCCTTGATAGGGAGGAACGCTGGTTTGAAGGGGGAGTCAAAGAGGCCATCTATGTGAAGAGGGAACAACCATCCCTGAACCGAGGTGAGGGTGTGTGTGTTTGTGTGTGTGTGTGTTTGGGGGGGGGCATCTTACAATGGTGTGATTGCAGCTATTCCCCAATCCTCTGTGAATAGTACAAACGGCCATTGTAACTCTAGTTAATGGTCACGTAAATTTGTATATGAAACTGGTCGCTGGTTTCATGTGAAACCGGTTTTGGTCATTATGTCACTGTATTGTTTATAAGGGTGGGGGTACCTGCAGTCACTGTATTGTTTATAAGGGTGGGGACACCTGCCGTCACTGTATTGTTTATAAGGGTGGGGGTACCTGCAGTCACTGTATTGTTTATAAGGGTGGGGACACCTGCAGTCACTGTATTGTTTATAAGGGTGGGGGTACCTGCAGTCACTGTATTGTTTATAAGGGTGGGGGTACTTGCAGTCACTGTATTGTTTATAAGGGTGGGGTACCTGCAGTCACTGTATTGTTTATAAGGGTGGGGGCACCTGCAGTCACTGTATTGTTTATAAGGGTGGGGGTACTTGCAGTCACTGTATTGTTTATAAGGGCGGGGGTACCTGCAGTCACTGTATTGTTTATAAGGGTGGGGGTACCTGCAGTCACTGTATTGTTGATAAGGGTGGGGGTACCTGCAGTCACTGTATTGTTTATAAGGGTGGGGGTACCTGCAGTCACTGTATTGTTTATAAGGGTGGGGACACCTGCCGTCACTGTATTGTTTATAAGGGTGGGGGTACCTGCAGTCACTGTATTGTTTATAAGGGTGGGGACACCTGCAGTCACTGTATTGTTTATAAGGGTGGGGGTACCTGCAGTCAATGTATTGTTTATAAGGGTGGGGGTACTTGCAGTCACTGTATTGTTTATAAGGGTTGGGTACCTGCAGTCACTGTATTGTTTATAAGGGTGGGGACACCTGCAGTCACTGTGTTGTTTATAAGGGTGGGGACACCTGCAGTCACTGTATTGTTTATAAGGGTGGGGGTACTTGCAGTCACTGTATTGTTTATAAGGGTGGGGTACCTGCAGTCACTGTATTGTTTATAAGGGTGGGACACCTGCAGTCACTGTATTTTTGATAAGGGTGGGGTACCTGCAGTCACTGTATTGTTGATAAGGGTGGGGGTACCTGCAGTCACTGTAATGTTTATAAGGGTGGGGGTACCTGCAGTCACTGTATTGTTGATAAGGGTGGGGGTACCTGCAGTCACTGTATTGTTTATAAGGGTGGGGGTACCTGCAGTCAGGGGAGACTGAAGAGGTCACATACAGGCGATGAAACGTTTCCGTCAATAAACCTTGTGTCCAGATGAACCGAGTCACCTTTCTTTGACTATCTGCTTAGTTTCTGGGCCCCTATTCTCCAGCTTCATTTAGCTCACCAGGGGGTCCCATTTCACATATCTCCATTATGTCTTCTGTGATTGTACTTGTACTTTAACTGTGAATAAAAACATTAAGTAAGTAGGTAAGTAAGTAAGTAAGTAAGTAGTGTGAGAGAACAACGATAATCTCTCTGGAATGAAACTCCGCATAGAATTTCTCACTTGGTTAGCTTGGAGATTGACCCTTCTCCACCCGAAGACTCCTCATCAGCCGAGCTGGACTCAGCGGATGAGGGAGGTGACGCAGCATCTCAAACTTGTGAAAATTGAGGTTCACAATGCATGGCTCCTCTGATAAGTTTGAGAGAATTTGGAAACCATTTAAGAATGACATTAGAGCTGAGCTTTAAACCCCCCCACCCCCACCCCCACCACCACCACCGTCCTGAATGTACCTCCAAATGGAATAACTCACAGTTATTCATTATCTGGTATCTATTTCTGTCTTTGTAGCCCATCACAATGAGATGAGCCTCGGGCCTTTACTTTGTGCAACTGCATGTTTATTAATATGTCCGTGTACGTTTTTTCTTTTTCTTCATTGCCTTGTCTTTAATATTGTAGTGTGGCCGTTGTGTATGTTCCTTAAAAGCCAAGAAAAATATGCTGGAAGAGAGACTCTGCAGAACAGCCACAACCATGTTGGATTTCATCACAGGAGAAATGCTGTCTCTGCTGTGATAAACGGCAAACGGACTGCATCTATATAGACCTTTCCAGTCTACCGACCACCCAAAGCTCTTTTCTCCTCCCTCAGTGTCAGACACTCGGAGTTAATGGTCATTGGACTGGCCCTTCGACTCGTTTTACCCTGTTGGGTTTTGTTTGTGCTGCAGTAGTGCAGTATAGATAGATGTGCACCATGCATTTATATATTTTGTTCTTATTTATATGTCTTATTTTATCTTTTATTTCTATTTGTTTCTGTTATTCGTGTTATCTTGTAGCTTGTTAGCTTTTAGTTTTTTTCTTTACTAGAGTATTACGGACTAGTCGGGTCTAGGGGTTAAAGGTTAAGTCTGCAATACTAGTCCTAAGCTGGAGTGTGTAGAAAAGATGAAAAACAAGGGAAGAAACAGAAAGAAGGACTAGTTTCCAAGACTAGAGAACTAGCCAGGAGGTGGGCTAGCTTACCGAGGTAGCAGGCTAGCAGTTAGCTGGTCCCTCCGACAAGGCCTCAGCCTTATGGGTCTCAGCTCCTGTAAGCGGGGGACCCCGTCTTGGTAGGTCAGTTCAGTTTAGGCTGATGGTGTTGAGCTGGAAAGGTGTGGACTTGTAGTGTCCTGGAAACGTGTTCAAAATGGCGCATCCTGCCGCCATTAATTAACTCCAGGGGGCGCAGCCGCGCCTCACAGTGACGTCATCTTATAACCACTGCTTAACCACGCCTCCAATCATTTCCCAATGACATCCGGTCCAAGTATCTAAGAAAAGGAAGAAGGGAAAAGGGCAAATATAACCTCCACCACTTCTAACAGTGCGTGAGTGTCTGCAATAGGACCCGGTTTCCCCTTGGGGATGAATAAAGTATTCGGATTCGGATTACAGGGTACGCCTCACATTCACCCATTCACACACTGACGGCGGAGGCTGCCATGCAAGGCACCAACCTGCTCTCGATCGGCGCGCTCTCCGGAGGAGCCGGGGATCGAACCAGCGACCTTGCGATTACTAGACGACCCGCTCTAGCTCCTGAGCCGTGCCGCCTGAAAACCTTCCTTTCTAAGAAGACCTGTTATTACCCTCGTGTTTTGCTCCACATGTTTGTTCTGGGGTAAAGGCTTTTGTGGTAACGCGGCATCTCTTAACTTGTCGTCTTTTCCTTCCATGCAGTTTTGTATTTGGTTGGTTTACACACCCGAGCACGCGGTAGCACCTTGATACCTGCCTTAAATGGAAGTCAAGTGGCCTCAAGTCAGTATAAATGTATTTTTATCATCATCATCATTAGCAATATACTGCTTTCAACCCCTGCCGGGGGAAGACGTCTCGCTCCTGCCGTCTCCTATGCAGCGGGAGAGAGAAGTCCTCCTGCTTGGCTCAGCCGGATTTTAAAGGGCCTGCCAGGGCCCACCAAGGAGCTTGTGAAGGAAGGACACGCCACCGCCAGCGTTCGTTGTGACGGACGACCCATTGTTTTCTCTGGGAGGCGGGAGCTGAACTTTACCGACGGCAGTGACTGATTCCCAAATAAATTACATTCGGCAACGAGCAAAATAAAAGACGGGAAAAGGAAAGAAGGCCCTCCCAGGTGTCATGGTGTCTGTCAGGCCCTCAGATAGTTGATCTAACCGGCAGGGGCCCTCTTACTGTACCTGAACGCCACGGCCATGTTTCATCTGCGGGGCTGCAAGGTGATGTCCCCATAACTCTGTCTCCTCTCTGCTACAGTGTTTGGTGAAATAACTCAAGCCACCATGACTATAAGGACCGGGGGGGGAGGGGGAATTATGACAGTTTTATTAAAACGGTAAATCCAGCCGCCAGTTCATAAAGTGTTGGAAAGTGTGTGTGTGGGGGGGTGATGTGATGAGTAGGAGAGTGGGACACTGTGCTCGTGCCTACTGATGTGTATGTTTTCCCTTTCTTAGTTGATGGGAACATTATGGCGGCTCATTGATGGCCTGTTATGATTTGGCTGAGGGGTGCGGCAGGGTTTGTGTACTGAGGTGGCGGGCGGTGGCGGCGGGGAATATAATCTGTCTTTCAAACAGAGGGTGACGTGGAGAGGGGGATGGAGGAGCGCTAGCAGGGGCAGGTATGCCTCCCTTGGCCGGATGTTTGTGGTATTATATTCCACACGAGCAAACACTGGTGATGGATTGACGCCAGCTGGGCAGAGGCAGTTCTGAATCAATTTAGGGCGAGTTCATGAAATTGAATGGAGGTAAAAACCTGGGGGGGGGGGGGGGGCGGCGGCGGCTTTCTTTTCCACGGGTAATTTGATCAAATCTGTGTTGCCCACCCTACACCCCCCTCCCCCCAAATCCGCCGGCCGATAATGGATTGTAATTTGATCTCTTGGTGGTGACACAAAAAATGTGTCACCCAGTGGCGGCTACTGCCAAATCTCTCGGGCGGGGCAATTGTTACGATGATGGCTAAGGTGACCCCTTCAACAGGTAAATTAACCTAAGTCAGCCACCGAGCTAACTTGTGTCACATTGCGTTGTGCAATTTGTTTTTTTCTGGTCACCTCACATAGCAATACCACCAGTAACCACTAGATGGCAACAAAAGACACGGATTGTTCCTTAGGCTACAATACTGTACAATGTACAGTATATGTGGACAGCTACATCCAGGAGTTAATTGTAAATGTCTTGCATTAAATTAAAACGCCTCTACAATGACTGAACCAACAGATAAACTGTCATCTATCAGTTTGCCCTCACAAATACCTTTCAATGTGAAGAGAGAGAGGGACACTGCTTTACCACTGGCAGCATGGTGGCGTAGTGGTTAGCGCTGTTGCCTCACAGCAAGAAAGTCCTGGGTTCGAACCCCGGGGTTGTCCAACCGTGGGGGGTCATCCAACCGTGGGGGGTCATCCCGGGTTGTCCTCTGTGTGGAGTTTGCATGTTCTCCGTGTCTGCGGTGGGTTTTCTCCGGGTGCTCCGGTTTCCCCGAGCAACAAAAACACATGCATGCAAGGGTTAATGAGCCTGTCTGTGCCCCTGACCGAGGCAACGGAAAGAAAAACTGGAGGTGGTCCCCGGGTGCTGCACGGCGGCTGCCCACTGCTCCTAGCTACACAGCTAGCATGGGTTAAACGCAGAGCATAATTTCCCCACGGGGATCAATAGAGTATATCAAAGTAAAATCAAATAAAATTGAGTAAGGTCTTCCCTCTCACAATAATCAGATTCAGTTTATATCAGATGGCCTCTGAACACTCCACAAAACTTCACACAGTCGATAAGACAGGCTACAACGTGGCGGTTCTTGCTCACCTCATCACTGTGACGACATACAACTATCCTGTAGCACTCGTCTGTGATGCAATGTTGACGCTCCCGAAAGCCGAAAATTTCAGACAACTGCCCATATGCATCGTCATTGTTTCATGCTTGTTCACCTGTGAGAGATGATGCATGTCGGTGACACCCATAGTTGTCCAAGCAACCAGGCAGCCTGATACCAATAAATAGATATAGAAATATTCATTTCAGAATCATGTTTATTGGCCATGTAGGTTTGTACATACATGGAATTTGACTCCAGTTTCGTGGCTCTCTCAGTGTACTTTGGGCGAGTTCATGAAATTGAACAAACTTAATGATCTCCTCACCTCTGCTGATACTGGAGCCCTTAACATCCTCATCCTCCTCGACCTGAGTGCAGCCTTTGATACTGTGTGCCACAACATCCTGCTCACCAGATTGAAAGATGTCGGTATTGAAGGCATCATACTCAGCTGGCTCCAGTCCTACCTCTCCAACAGGTCACACTTCATCTCACTTCACAACCACTCCTCTGTTCCATCCACAGTCACACAAGGTGTTCCCCAAGGTTCTGTACTCGGCCCACTCCTTTTAATCATCTATATCCTCCCTCTTGGTTAGATTCTCCGCCAGTTCAACTTGGATTTCCACTGTTGTGCTGATGACACCCAGATATACCTCAGCACCAAATCCCCTCACAATCCACCCCTCTCTCACATTGACTCCTGCCTGTCTGCAATTAAAGTCTGGATGCAGCAAAACCTTCTCAAACTCAACAGTGACAAAACTGAAATCCTCTTCATTGGCTCCAAGTCCACTCTCAGCCAAGTCAACAACCTTGCACTCACCATCGATGGCACTACTGTCTCCCCCCCCCAGGCACGCAACCTTGGTGTGATCCTTGATCCCACCCTCTCCGTTGAGCCACATATCTGCCAAATGGTCAAATCCTTCTTCTACCACCTTCGCAACATAGCGAAAATAAGATCCTCTCTCACACGCCCTGCTGCTGAGATGCTGATCCATGCCTTCATCTCCTCCCGCTTTGATTACTGCAACTCACTCCTCTATGGCATCAGTGCTAGCTCTATCAAGAGACTCCAATTGGTCCAGAACGTATCCGCCCGACTTTTAACTTTCATCAAATCCTGGCACCACATCACCCCAGCCCTAAGACCTCCACTGGCTACCCATCTCCCACCGGATCAATTACAAACTCCTGGTTCTTACTTATAAAGCCCTTCACAAACTGGCTCCCCCATACCTCACCGACCTCCTCCCCCCCTACCAACCCTCTTGGTCTCTCAGATCCATCCCAGCCCCCCTTCTCTCTACCCCCAGGTCGCGTGATTTTTTTTCATACCCGTTTTCCGGGAACTCTGCCTCTGATTGGCTAGTACTCGTTGAGAGCGCGTTCACCTGGATTCCGGGAAGACCCGCCCCTACTCTATCTCTGATTAGCTAATCCTATCCTTAACCCCACCCTAACCCTAACCTTAACCAACCTAATCAACGGAGGCAACTTTGAGTATTAGAAAAGCGCTATATAAGTTCAATTTATTGTTACTATAATTACTTAACATGGAATAACAATACAACAATCTTCAGATATATACACAAGCATCGACTTATACAGGTGAAATAAGAGGTGATAAAATGCAGTGGTGCAGAGAATATATCAGAGATGATGTAATAAATGTTAGCAGGTTACTTACATACATGTTTGAGGTAGATGGACATGACAGAGCGTACCAGTATGTGTACAATGTACAGTACAGTAGATACAAATTTTTGGATTTAGTGACAGTGTTAAGCGTTCATTTGAATGACAGCCCACAGAAAGAAACTGTTTTTATATCTGGTTGTTTTGGCGTACAGTGCTCTGTAGTGCCTGCCAGAGGGGAGGAGTTGGAACAAGTTGTGACTAGGGTGTGATGGGTCTGCAGTGATGTTGCCTGCCCATTTCCTGAATCTGGAGGTGTATAAGTCCTGACTGGAGGGCAGGTTGGCACCAATGATTTTATCTGTAGACCTGACTGTCCCTTGTAGTCTGTCCCTGTCCTGTTTGGTGGCCGAACCAAACCAGATAGTGATGGATGTGCAGAGGACAGACTGGATTATTGCAGTCTAGAACTGAATCAGCAATTCCTGAGGCAGGTTGCATTTCTTGAGCTGGTAGAGAAAGTACATCCTCTGCTGGGCCTTTTTGATGATTGTGTCTATGTTGGGTGCCCACCTTAGGTCCTGGGAGATTGTGGAACCCAGAAATCTGTAGGTTTTCACCGTAGACACCATGTTGTTGAGTATGGTGGGGGGCAGTGTTGGGGGGCTCTTCCTGAAGTCCACTGTCATCTCCACAGTTTTGAGCATGTTCAGCTCCAGGTTGTTATGGCCACACCAGGGGGCCAGCTGAGCTGATCAACCTCACGTCTATGAGGCCAATGATGTGTGTGTCGTCCGAAAACTTCAGGAGTTTAACAGACAGGTATCTTGAGGTGCACTCATTTGTGTAGAGAGAGAAGATTAGAGGGGAGAGCACACATCCCTGGGGGGTGCCAGTGCTGGATGTGATTTTCTCCAGTCTCACCAACTGCAGATGGGGGCTGGAGTGGATATCTGGAACAATGGTGTTGAACGCTGAGCTGAAGTTCACAAACAGGACCCTTGTGTATGTCCCTGGGGAGTCGAGCTGTTGGAATATGTAATGCAATGCCATGTTGGCTAAATCATCCACTGATCTGTTTGCTCGGTAGGCAAACTGCAGGGGGGTCGAGCAGGTAGCCTGTGATTTCGTTCAAGTGGGCCAACACCAGTCTCTCAAAGGATTTCATTACCACAGACATTAGGGCAATGGACCTGTAGTCATTTAATCCTGTGATACAGGGTTTCTTGGAGACTGGTATGATAGAGGAGCTCTTGAAGCAGGAGGGAACGTCACACAGCTCCAGTGATCTGTTGAAGATCAGTGTGAAAATGGGGGTCAGCTGGTCAGCACAGACTTTAAGACAGCAGGGGGATACACCATTTGGGTCTGGTGCCTTCCTGGTCTTCTGTTTCTGGAAGAGCTGGTGCACGCCCCCAACACAGATCCTGAGTGCGCGTGGGGGTTCGGTGGGGAGGGTAGAGTGCAGGAAATGCAGTAGGTTGTGTATTGTGGCCAGAGAGGGTGAGGGGTGTAAAAGTTTGCTTTTCAAACTGGCAATAAAACCCATTTAGATCATCAGCCAGTTGATGGTTCCCTGCAGCGCGGGGGGATGGTCTCCTGTAGTTGGTGATGTCTCTCAAATTGCTCCAGACTGATGCTGAATCGTTGGCAGAACACCTGTCTTTCAAATTTCAGAGTAGCACCTTTTTGCCACTCTGATCGCCTTTGTGAGTGTATTTCTGGCTTTGTTATACCGGATCCTATCTCCACTCCTGTAGGCTTCCTCTTTGGCCTGATGAAGCTGCCCGAGTTTAGCTGAGAACCAGGGCTTATGGTTTTTAAAGGTACAGAAGGTTTTGGTGGGTACAAACATGTCCTCACAAAAGCTGATGTAAGACGTCACAGTGTCAATAAGTTTGTCCAGGTCTGTAGATGCAGCCTCAAAATCACGCCAGTCAGTGCAGTCGAGGCAGGCCTGGAGCTCCAGTTTTGACTCATTGGTCCATTTCCTCCTTTGCAGATGCCTGTAGGTTGGAATAAGATGAATCAGACAGTGATCAGAGAGGCCCAGCGCTGCACGGGGGGCAGAGCGATAGGCATCCTTTAATATTGCGTAGCCATGATCCAGAGTGTTTCTATCTCTGGTGGGAAGTAGTTCTTCTCTCCTTAGACCCCCCCCCCCCCATTTCCAATACTCCCCAATCTCAGTTTAGTTTATTCTACCGAGAGTCCAAAATATGGAATTCTCTGCCTTTATATTTTTTGAATGTCTTCACAGCAGTTTAATAGACCCCTGAAATCACTTTTCCTCACCAACCAATATTTTCCATACGGTCTGCCTATATAAGCTACAACCAATATTTTCCTTTGTCATATAAGTCTAAAGGCCTATTATGAATATCGCTTGTGTAGATTATTTGTGTTTATTTTCTCCTTTATCTTGCTTGTCTCATGAAAAATCTAAGCTATATCACACGAGTGCATGTTCTCAGTCTGTTAATGATAGTGGTTGTGTGTACTTTCATGTATCATGAATGAGAGTTCTTGCTGTGTGTGTCTGTGTGTCTTGTGACTATGACTGATCCATTGTACCGCTGTAACACGGGTGTTTACGGGACGCGTTGTTGTCGGGTGCCGTGCTGAGCTGTGTCTCCGTCTTCTGCTGTGTCTGGAATTATTGATGGATAATTGTGCGTACCGCATTGCTGTAATTGTTTCCTGTAGTACGTTGCCTGGAGAACGCCACTTTTCAAGCCCCTTGAGGGTTTTTAGGCCATTCTCCTTCACATTCACTTCCCAATTATATAGTGTCTTTTTTATTTTTCATATGCGTAAATAAAGAAAGAAACCAACTTTTAGCATGCTGTCTGTATTTTGGCAGTTCGTGGCTGAGGTTTGCTCTGTTAAAATCCCCAAGAATAATGAGTAGGGAGTGTGGATATTTGCGCTCCATGTTTGTAATTTGATCAGCCAGGAGTTTTAATGCCTCTTTAACACAGGCCTGGGGTGGGATACAGACACCGACCAGAATAAATGAGGAACATTCCCGTGGTGAATAGAATGTATTGATGCATGCTCAATAATCCAGGTAAGAAAACCATTCATCCATTCATTTTTTTTATTCATTCATCTTCAGCCGCTTCTCCGGGGTCAGGTCACAGTGGCAGCAAGTTAAGTAGGGCACTCCAGACGTCCTTCTCCCCAGCAACGCCCTCCAGCTCCTCCTGGGGGATCCCAAGGCGTTCCCATGCCAGATTGGACATGTAGTCCCTCCCCGGGAGGTCTCCTCCTAGTTGGTCGTGCCTGGAAAACCTCTAAAGGAAGGCGCCCAGGAGGCATCCTAATCAGAGGCCCGAACCACCTCAAATGGCTCCTTTCGACGTGAAGGAGCAGCGGCTCTACTCCGAGCTCCCTCCGGATGTCCGAGCTCCTCACCCTATCTCTAAGGCTGAGCCCAGACACCCTATGGAGGAAACTCATTTCAGCCACTTGTATCCGTGATCTCACACTTTCGGTCACTACCCAAAGCTCATGACCATAGGTGGGGGTTGGGACGAAGATTGACTAGTAAGAAAATCAAAGAAGGTTGAATCAGTTCATCTGGACCCAACGTTTATTGACAGATACGTTTCATCACTCAACTAAGTGACCGAAAGGGTGAGATCGCGGATACAAGGGTGGAGATACCTTGCATCCACGATCTCACCCTTTTGGTCACTTAGTTGAGTGACCTTTCAGTCACTCAACTAAGGTCACTCAACTAAGGGTGGAGATACCTGCAGTCAGTTGAGACTGACTGCAGGTATCTCCACCCTTATAAACAATTCAGTACAATACAGTGGCATAACGACCGAAATCAACGACCGGTTTCATATGCAAATATGGGTGCGACCATTAACTAGAGTTTCAAAGGCCATGTGTACTATTCACAGAGGATTTGGGAATGTTTGCAATCACAGCATTGTAAGATGTAAGATGTAAGACAGGAGTCATCAGGACGCTGTACCACCGAGCTGACAACTGGGACTTGATGCGGACTGGACTATGATATTGAAACATAGGACAAACTGTCTAGAACAGTTACAGCTAGCGTCACACTGTGGTATAGTGTTACAGGAAAATTCTCACTTTTCCCTTTGGAGGTGCGTTGCCCTATCGCCCTAAAGAACAAACCGCCCCTGGTGTTAGCACATTTTGTATGGTCCAGAGGTCCCTACCTACTTAAATTAGAACGACCGGGATTTCACTTGCACCTAAAACGACCATGGTCGGTCAAAATGACCGCCGGTTTTTAAACTCTATATTCTGTCAAGATAAATACCCAGTTGAGATATTAATGCATTACATACGTATGTTAGTGTGCCTGTTATGAAACGACTGACACCAAAAATTAACATTTTAAGAACTTTAATACTGTAACGTGCATGGATAAGTAGACACGTTGGCCATCGGCTAACGGGTTGGACCCTTTAGTCGAGCGGTCAGCGATGTCTCCCGCGGTGTGGGAGACACGGGTTCGCGTCCGGGCTGCGGCGGTTCCCGTGGCTACCCCCCCGAATTCGCTGCAATACTATTTTTCAAACAATTTAAAATGGCCGCTGTCCAACGCCTGTACATACTGCAGCGCCTCGGTGGTAGTCATGCTGCGTCTGTAACCAGACATGGTGGCAATAATCAAAAATCAAGTGTAGACTATTTCTCTGCACTGGAGGACGCTGGTGTGTTTCTAGGACAGAGCGATGAACTTCACGAAGGAAATGACGCAACAACACACGTCATAAATAGTCACCTGACGCGCACGATCACGCGCAAAATTACGCGCGGTCATATTGACCGGTCATGGTCGTTTTAGGTAGATCTGATCATGACTCTTTTTGAGTGCAATTGATCTAAAACTCATTTTAATGCAAATATGTGCAAATTTAGGAGCATTCGGGGGGGCGGCAGGTCTGTATTTTTTTCACAGTTATTAAACCTTGAAAATCCTAAATGGTGATAATGACCGTCCGGGTCCTTCTACTGCTAACACAGGGTTTTGCCTGCGTTCAGGAGCCGGTAGGCCCTTCACAGTCTGACATGGCTGCGGACGGCCTGCCGGGGATAAGATTGGCATCGGAAGCAAGTCTGATCCCCTGTCGAATAAGGTGGACAATTTGAAAGGTACTTAAAACAAGACAAAGCACACGGTGGTGCCAGATCCCGCCCACATCTATTGCGTCCCTCCCTCACTTTCGTCCCCCTTTTTTCCTCCGTGATCAGAGGCTAACAGTTTGATTGACATTTTGGAAAGGTCATTGGTTAATTACCAGTAGCTCTCCACCTTTAATTACGCGTTGGACTTGTTATGCGGAGGCTTATTTACTCTACACCCCGCATGGTCCGACAGCGATTCTCATGCAAATCGGGTCACAATTACCTTCCCCATCAGCGAGGGGGGGGGCAGGCCTTGTTTGTTCCTAATGACATTGTTTGCGAGATCGAGCGTGTCATTAAGTCCTTCACTTCAACAAAGCCATTGGGGAGGGGGTGGGGAGGGGGTGGGGAGCACCCTCCCATAGCCTTTGCTCACTGTTACGCAGGGAGTTTGACAGGACAAAGCATCTGCAACCTTGACCTGGAGGTTGACCTCGAGCACGAGACAGGGAGCAGCTCATGTCCACTGCCGCCGGTGCGCCACACACCCATGCAGCTACACCCACATCCACGCGCAGTCTTTAGGTTTCCTTATCGTCTCCAGCTCAGTCGAAGTGACTGGATCAGCCGGCCGGACGCGCCGCGGCCAGTGTGGACGTATCGCCTTGCAGGGACAACGCCGAGACAACACGAGCGGCTTCGGAATATGGAGTTGACTTTACCATTCTCTGATCATCTCACTCGGGTTTAAAGGTGTTTCAGAACAATTTGATTGTTCAGATTATTCATACAAGAAAAGAACAGTGGAAACTAATAGCCCGGATAACAAAATAAACATTTAAGAGATTTTTCCGTTCTGGAAAAAACAACAACAACAAAAACCTGTTGTCTCCTCAGAGACTGCTTGCATGTTACATTCCACTATCCACACCGCTCATCCTGCTCCCAGGGCCACGGGGACGCTGGAGCCTATCCCAGCAGCCACTGGGGGGCAGGCGGGGAGACACCCTGGACAGGCCGCCAGGCCATCTCAGGGCCCACACACACACACAGGGACAGGGACAATTTAGCACGACCGAGCCACCTGACCTACATGTCTTTGGACTGTGGGAGGAAACTGGAGCCCCCGGAGGAAACCCACGCAGACACGGGGAGAACATGCAAACTCCACACAGAGGACGACCCGGGACGACCCCCAAGGTTGGACTACCCCGGGGCTCGAACCCAGGACCTTCTTGCTGTGAGGAGACCGTGCTAACCACTGTGCCACCGTGCCGCCCTGCATGTTACATATCGGTTAATAAAACCCCTTCCCCTTCCTGTTTGTTTTTCCAAACGTGTCCTTTTGTTTGAAACAGGAAGTGGGTGGAGTCAGATAAAAAAAATGTTTCTTTATCCATTAACAGACATCTCCTTCTGTCAAGCTAGTCCAGCTAAGTACTCCGAACATCAAGTCACTGACCCGAGTTGTTTTTGATAGTTAAAACATGACCCAGGGCATCCGGGTGGCGTGGCGGTCTGTTCTGTTGCCTACCAACACGGGCATCGCCAGTTTGAATCCCCCTGTTACCTCTGGCTTGGTCGGGCGTCCCTACAGACACAACTGGCCGTGTCTGCGCGTGGGAAGCCGGATGTGGGTATGTGCCCTGGTCGCTGCACTAGCGCCTCCTCTGGTCGGTTGGGGCGCCTGTAAAGGGGGGGGGGACTGGGGGGAATAGCGTGATCCTCCCACACGCTACGCCCCCCTGGTGAAACTCCTCACTGTCAGGTGAAAAGTCTGCAGCCCTCCCCGGATCAGCAGAGGGGGTGGAGCAACGGGACGGCTGGGAAGAGTGGCATAATTGGCCAAGTACAATTAGGGAGAAAAGGAGAGATGAATCCCCCCCCCCCCAAAAAAAAACGTGACTCGGTACTGAGCTACTACTGCTAAAGCCTGCTGGTTCGGCTGTGATGGCGGATTCAGACTGACTGTTAATCAACATGCGCGTGGTCGTCCATAGCATGTTTTATTGTTCTGCCTCTTCGTCAAGCGTCCCTTTTCTCACATCTTTCTTCTTAGCAAAACAAGCCTTCTTCCTTTGAGTCCAAAGCCATCTCAAATGTTCTGCCAATATCAAGCACAGGCCAGAGCTGATGGGCTGGGTTCTGCCAGGTCTTCTGGGCTACACCCGGGGGCACTGGCACAATCCAGCAGGTGGAAAATAATCTGCAGTGATCCACAACTGGGCGGCACGGTGGCGCAGTGGTTAGCGCGGTCGCCTCACAGCAAGAAGGTCCTGGGTTCGAGCCCCGGGGTAGTCCAACGTTGGGGGTCGTCCCGGGTCGTCCTCTGTGTGGAGTTTGCATGTTCTCCCCGTGTCTGCGTGGGTTTCCTCCGGTTTCCTCCCACAGTCCAAAGACACGCAGGTCAGGTGAACACTAAATTGTCCCTAGGTATGAATGTGTATGTGGGCCCTGTGTGATGGCCTGGCGGCCTGTCCAGGGTGTCTCCCCGCCTGCCGCCCAGTGGCTGCTGGGATAGGCTCCAGCATCCCCGCGACCCTGAGAGCAGGATAAGCGGTTCGGATGATGGATGGATGATCCACAATTGCACGTGTCTATTGTTGTGTGGTTGCAAGCATTCATCGGTGCTGTGCACCACCCCCCCTGCTACACATGCAGTCTATTTACAGACCTCCAGGAAGCCCATCCAAGGTCATGACCACTAGCAAGGCATTCGTCTGGCAATTCAAGAGCTCAGGTGTCCTATTTTCTTTTCCCCCCCAATTTATCTTTCCAGATGTTGGGGCTCGCTTCTTGTTTGGTCATCTGGAGGCAGCGAGGCGACCCGGGGCGAAGAGCTTCACGGCGTGCACACTTGCTCTGGAGGAAGGATTGTGTTGTGTTTATGGTGATTATGAGGTATCCCGCGTATCTCCCGAGAGCCATATGTGGACGTGGATGGCTGGTTATTAATGCCAGCGCCGGGCCCACAGAGCTTGCCAAGTTTATGAGAGTTCACTGAGCCGCCAGGGGAGCGAGAGCGGCTCACATCCTCATCTGAATATGAAATGTTAATTCAGGCTGCAGGGGATCTAGAATTGGGCGAGAGAGCAGACGTAGTTGACATCCTCTCTCTCTCTCTCTCTCTCTCTCTCTCTCTCTCTCTCTCTCTCTCTCTCTCTCTCTCTCTCTCTCTCTCTCTCTCTAACTGAACCCACTCCGATCATGACAGCTATGTTTCATCCTCTCTGGCTGATGCTTCTTCTGTTTACATGCAGACTTGGCGGTGACCGAGCCAACACACTCACCCACCACCACCCACCACCACCCACCCACACACACACACTAGGGTCGGGCCATATGGCAACAGTTTCCTACTGGCCACCGTCAGCCCAACAATCAGCAATTGCTGATATAGCGCCCCCCCCCCCCCATTTTCAGCGAATGCCATTATGGAAGAGTACTGAAAATAAAATCCCCTATCTGGGATTTTTTTTTTTTTTTTGGTCTTAAACTGGACGCAACCGGCGAAATGAGGGACCTAAATGAAGTAGTTTACCGTCTATGCAAACGAGTAGTCCTGGCAAGAGATTCAAACCCTCCCAATTTGCATAATTATTAATGTGAAACGTTACAGCCTATTGGCTATTCTTCTTCAATTAAACAAACTGGATCAGCGTGAGATCTTTGCTAAGCAGTAAGCTGTGAAGCCAGGCTGAAAAAGAAGACAAAAGGAAGTGTGGCGGCGTCAGGGGAGGACGCCTCCGCCTGCGGCCTCCACATGAACAAACGGGTGGGGAAAACATAGCTCCGCTCCGCAATGATCGGGCTGCACGACTGCACGTACAGTGTTTGGTCTAGTTCTCAAATAGGATTTATGAATCGACGTTGCTTTTCAGCACCGATCGATCAGACGACAACCACTGAAGACGGCTTAATTTTCGGCTTCCACTTTTTCCGCTTCCGGTGTGGGAAGATGGCGGCGTGAATTCATGTTTGCGGCGGCCTCACCCAGTACCGTCCACACTGTGTGTTTGTCCACGTCCGTGTTTAAGTTTTGTCCTCGTGTGATGGCTGGGAGAGCTGGCGCTGGATCGGCTGGGAGAGCCTGGTCTGCTTCGTCCTGTGGGCCCGGGGACCGCGGACCTGCCTGGAGCTGTGCCTGAGCAGGAAGCACCGATGGCGGTTTGACAGGACGCCGAAGCGGGGCAGGCTAGGCTAACTGCTAGCTCATGCAGACCAGCAGTCCTGACAGTGAACCTGGCTGGTGTTCGTTCCCTTGGACAGTGATTTTTATTCTTTTTTTTTAGTGTGGATATATGTGTTAGTGTGGATATATGTGTTAGTGTGGATACGTGTGTTAGTGTGGATACGTGTGTTAGTGTGGATATATGTGTTAGTGTGGATATATGTGTTAGTGTGGATACATGTGTTAGTGTGGATATATATGTGTTAGTTTAGATATATGTGTTAGTGTGGATATATGTGTTAGTGTGGATATGTGTGTTAGTGTGGATATATGTGTTAGTGTGGATATGTGTGTTAGTGTGGATATGTGTGTTAGTGTAGATATATGTGTTAGTGTGGATATATGTGTAAGTGCGGATATATGTGTTAGTGTAGATACATGTGTTAGTGTGGATATGTGTGTTAGTGTGGATATATGTGTTAGTGTGGATACGTGTGTTAGTGTGGATACGTGTGTTAGTGTGGATATGTGTGTTAGTGTGGATACATGTGTTAGTGTGGATACATGTGTTAGTGTGGATATAAGCGTTAGTGTGGATATATGTGTGTGTTAGTGTGTGTGTTCTTGTAGTTCTTGTAGTTTTTGGAGATGTGTTTTTGTCTTTGTGTTGCACTGCTGTGGGCTGGGGGAAACGGTAACGTGTTCCTGATTCCTGGTAATTGTGATTTAGTCACATTTCTGAGAAGGGTTCGTCTGAAATCGGGGCAAGAAGAAGGTGCACATGACCCGTCCCCGACTGCCGGTTCCCTTCCACGCACGCTTTGAATTGCACTTTACATGTACGGTATTTACCTAGCTGAATGCTCAGGCAGGCAACACATCAAATCAGCAAAATAAAAGGACAAAAATCCTGCAAAAAACAACAACAACAACAACAACAACAACCGCCAGTTACACTCAGCCAATCGCCGACTGCCGATATCTGTCCAACCTCCCAATCCTAGCACACACACCTCTCTGCCTGTCTGTCTGTCTCTTTCTCTCTGCCTGTGTCTCACTCTCTGTCTGCTTGTCTCTCTGTCTCTCGCTCTCTGTCTGTCTGTCGGTCTGTGTGTCTGTCTGTCTGTCTGTGTGTCGGTCTGTCTGTCTGTCTCTGTCTGTCTGTCTGTGTGTCTATCTGTCTCTGTGTGTCTGTGTGTCTATCTGTCTCTGTGTGTCTGTCTCTGTCTGTCTCTGTCTGTCGGTCTGTCTCTGTCTGTCTGTCTGTGTGTCTATCTGTCTCTGTGTGTCTGTGTGTCTGTCTGTGTGTGTGTCTGTCTGTCTGTGTGTCTATCTGTCTCTGTCTGTCTGTGTGTCTATCTGTCTCTGTGTGTCTGTCTCTGTCTGTCTGTGTGTCTGTCTCTGTCTGTGTCTGTCTGTCTGTCTGTCTGTCTGTCTCTCTCTGTCTGTCTGTCTGTCGGCCTGTCTGTGTGTCTATCTGTCTCTGTGTGTGTGTCTGTCTGTCTCTGTGTGTCTGTGTGTCTGTCTCTGTCTGTCTCTGTCTGTGTGTGTGTCTGTCTGTCTGTCTCTCTCTGTGTGTCTGTCTGTCGGCCTGTCTCTGTCTGTCTGTCTCTCGCTGTCTGTCTGTCTCTGTGTGTCTGTCTGTCTCTGTCTGTGTGTGTGTCTGTCTGTCTGTCTCTCTCTGTCTGTCTGTCTGTCGGCCTGTCTCTGTCTGTTGGCCTGTCTCTGTCTGTCTGTCTCTCGCTGTCTGTCTGTCTCTGTGTGTCTGTCTGTCTCTGTCTGTGTGTCTGTCTGTCTCTATCTGTGTGTCTGTGTGTCTGTCTGTCTGTGTGTCTGTCTGTCTGTCTGACTCCTGGCCAGACTCCGTCTCAGTTGCCATCTGTATGGATCCATATAATTGACTGAACATGTCCATATACACCAGCAGAGGGTTGGGCGTCTTGCTGTATGAGGAAAGGGGCACAGCTTCCGGCCACGCGTGTCAACAGTCATTATTTTGGTCGGTGAAACATCCTAATTAGAAGAATAATAATAAAAAAATACCACAAAAAAAGGGTTCAAGTTTGGCTTCAGAGGCCTGTAAGTGTTGTGGGTACCACGGTGTAGTGTGTATCTACTGCCCTGAGCTTCGCCACGAGCCAGGAGGACATTCTCCTCATTAGGAGTCTGAGCGGTACAGCACGCCTCCCTCTGCCAAGTCCAGCAGCGAAGAGGCCTAATATGCCGGGGGGGGGGGGGGTCAGAGCCGCACGTCCCGCACTCTACACGCCCGCCCAACGCCCTGTCTCCCGGGATCACACCCGTGTCGGTCTGCGGATTACATCAGTGTTCTTACGGGACGACGTCGTCCTTACAAGTACACTGAAATTGCATCGTCATTAAAAGTATGTTGGGGTAAATCTTTAATCTTGCAGAGTCCGCGTCGGTGCACGGCTAATACTCGTCAGCTAAGACCGCAAGAGATTCAAGTCAAGTGTATTTGTGTAGCCCGGTATCACAAATAACACGTTTGCCTCAGGGGGCTTTACAGCTACACAACATCCTGTCCTTGGACCCTCGCACCGGATAAGCAACAACTCCCTAAAACAACAAACAAACAGCCTTTACCAGGGAGAGGCCTCAGGGAGAAACCTCAGGGAGAAACCTCAGGGAGAGACCTCAGGGAGAAACCTCAGGGAGAGACCTCAGGGAGAAACCTCAGGGAGAGACCTGAGGTAGAAACCTCAGGGAGAAACCTCAGGGAGAGACCTCAGGGAGAAACCTCAGGGAGAGACCTCAGGGAGAAACCTCAGGGAGAGGCCTCAGGGAGAGACCTGAAGGAGAAACCTCAGGGAGAGACCTGAGGTAGAAACCTCAGGGAGAAACCTCAGGGAGAGACCTCAGGGAGAGACCTGAAGGAGAAACCTCACGGAGAAACCTCAGGGAGAGACCTGAGGGAGAAACCTCAGGGAGAAACTTGAGGGAGAAACCTCAGGGAGAAACCTCAAGGAGAAACCTCAGGGAGAAACCTCAAGGAGAGACCTCAGGGAGAGACCTGAGGGAGAAACCTCAGGGAGAAACCTCAGGGAGAGACCTCAGGGAGAAACCTGAAGGAGAGACCTCAGGGAGAAACCTCAGGGAGAGACCTGAGGTAGAAACCTCAGGGAGAAACCTCAGGGAGAGACCTCAGGGAGAGACCTCAGGGAGAGACCTCAGGGAGAAACCTCAAGGAGAGACCTCAGGGAGAGACCTGAGGGAGAAACATCAGGGAGAGACCTCAGGGAGAAACCTGAGGGAGAGACCTGAAGGAGAAACCTCAGGGAGAAACCTCAGGGAGAAACCTCAAGGAGAGACCTCAGGGGGAAACATGAGGGAGAAACCTCAGGGAAAAACCTCAGGGAGAGACCTGAGGGAGAGACCTCAGAGAGAGACCTCAGGGAGAAACCTCAGGGAGAAAGCTCAGGGAGAAACCTCAAGGAGAGACCTCAGGGAGAAACCTCAAGGAGAGACCTCAGGGAGAAACCTCAGGGAGAAATCTCAGGGAGAAACCTCAGGGAGAGACCTCAGGGAGAAACCTCAGGGAGAAACCTCAAGGAGAGACCTCAGGGAGAAACCTCAAGGAGAGACCTCAGGGAGAAACCTCAGGGAGAAATCTCAGGGAGAAACCTCAGAGAGAAACATCAGGGAGAGACCTCAGGGAGAGACCTGAGGGAGAGACCTCAGAGAGAAACCTGAGGGAGAAACCTGAGGGAGAGCAACAGAGGAGGGGTCCCTCCCAAGACGGGTGAGGCGCTATGGATGGTGTGTGTACACAACTTACACAACACTGAAAGAGGACGACAGAATTCTGATGGAATGAAAAGTGTTATGAGGAATATGATGCGGAGGATGCCGAGCCGTGTCCGGACGCCACCGGAGCAGTCCAGGACCCGAGCCACGCGACCTCCATCACCACGGAAGAGAAAGAGGGGGATAAAGGAGATGAAACCGGTGTGTGCAGGGTGGGTGCACATGCAGGCGCAGCGATCTCCACCCTACACGCCAACACGCACCACAATCACGTGCGCGCGACCCCGTGCGTTTGTGCGGGTGGAGGGGATTCACCCAATCCCTCGGGAAAATTGCCTCCCTCCTAAACGTCGATGAAAGTGAATTTCATGGTCAACTGTCTGCCAATCTCACACTCGTCTTCCTCCCTCGCGCAGCCTCTCGGCGGTGATGGATAGGACTCGAGTCACGCGCCCCGCGACGGCATGTGTCTCGCGCCTGAGCAGCATTAATCAGTACTGCTAATTACAGGGTGCAGGCCAAGGTCGTCTACATATGATCACACATGCGTGTAAACAGCAGCAGCAGCAGCAGCATCGCTCGTTGTTGTTAGGGCCACGTCGCACATGTGTGTGTGTGCGTGTGTGTGTGTGTCTGCATGTAAGGTAAGTGTATCTTTGACACTGTCCGCCATCAAAACAAAAAACGACCCCACACGTCGTTTGTACAAGCAGCTTATTACGACCTACAGTTACGTTTCAAAGTTAAGCGCCCTCTAGCGGCCGCGCTGCCAATAGCGATCTTAGCTACTCTGCTGGACGGCGAAACAACACAACAACGCGCTGACTACATATTGTGTTGCTCTCACATTGTTTTATCACTGTTTTAGTATCTTCACATTCTAAAGAGTGTATCTTTTATACGTGTGTTTTGGCATCTGACTGTGTGTGTCTGTGTTTGAGTGCGTGTTTTCATGTCTGCACGTGCATATTTGTGTGCATGTGCGCGTGCGTGTGTTTGCATGTAAGGTAAGTGTATCTTTGTACACACGTTACAGCATGTCTGTCTGAGTGTGTGTGTCTGTGTGTGAGTGCAGCTTTTCATGTCTGCTTGTGAAAAATTGTGTGTGTGTCCGTGTTTGCATCTAGGGTAAGCGTATGTTTGTATACGTGTGTTATGATTCTGATTTTACAGTATGTCTGCCCGAGTGTGTGTGCACGTGTTTCTGTTTGTGTGTGTCTGTTTGAGTGTGTCTGTGTTTGAGTGTGTGTTTGTTTGAGTGTGTGTTTCTGTTTGTGTGTGTCTGAGTGTGTGTTTGTTTGAGTGTGTGTTTCTGTTTGTGTGTGTCTGTTTGAGTGTGTCTGTGTTTGAGTGTGTGTGTCTGTTTGTGTGTCTGTTTGAGTGTGTGTTTCTGTTTGCGTGTGTCTGTTTGAGTGTGTGTCTGTTTGAGTGTGTGTGTCTGTTTGAGTGTGTCTGTGTTTGAGTGTGTGTGTCTGTTTGAGTGTGTCTGTGTTTGAGTGTGTGTGTCTGTTTGAGTGTGTCTGTGTTTGAGTGTGTGTGTGTGTTTGAGTGTGTGTGTCTGTTTGAGTGTGTGTGTATTTGAGTGTGTGTGTATGTTTGTTTGTGTCTGTTTGAGTGTGTCTGTGTTTGAGTGTGTGTGTCTGTTTGTGTGTGTCTGTGTTTGAGTGTGTGTCTGTTTGAGTGTGTGTTTTCATGTCCGCTTGTGCAACTCTGCGTGTGTGTGTGTGTTTGTGTGAAAAACAGAAGAGTTTGAGCTCCATCTTTTCTGAGTCTGTTTATATACTTGTGCATGTGTGTGTGTCTGTGCGTGCGTGCACTTGTGGGTGTGTGTGTGCGTGCGTGCGTGCGTGTGTGTGTGTGTGTGCGCGTGCGTGTGTGTGTGTGTGTGTGTGTGTGTGTGTGTGTGACCTTCTCAGAGTCTCCGCCTGCTGCGTGTCGTGTGCTCCGGGACGGTAATCTGTTGTGTTCTGCTGATTACGGACGAGGAGCGAGCGCAGCCAGCAGCCTATCAGCTGAGCCCGTGCTGGGCCGGGCCGGGCCGGACCGCCGCCGGATCACAGTACATTACAGCGGAGGGTCCCAGCGACCAGACCCACACAAAAGACGCAGGTGGGGAAAGAGACAGATGAAGACAAATCATCCAGCACTCTTTGGGAAGGACTTTCCGTTTCACGACTCTTTGTGTTCGGCCCCACACGGGAGCATCCTCACACAGACTGACACACACTACCCCACCCCCACCCCCACCCTTTCTTCTCCCCAACTGTATCCGGCCAATTAGCCCACTCTCCCGCTACTCCACCCCCTCTGCCGATCCGGGGAGGCCTGCAGACTACCACATGCCTCCTCCAATACATGTGGAGTCTCCGGCCGCTTCTTTTCACCTGACAGTGAGGAGTTTCACCAGGGGGACGTGGCGCCTGGGAGGATCACGCTACCCCCCCACCCCCACCCCCACCCTTTCTTCTCCCCAACTGTATCTGGCCAATTAGCCCACTCTCCCGCTACTCCACCCCCTCTGCCGATCCGGGGAGGCCTGCAGACTACCACATGCCTCCTCCAATACATGTGGAGTCTCCGGCCGCTTCTTTTCACCTGACAGTGAGGAGTTTCACCAGGGGGACGTGGCGCCTGGGAGGATCACGCTACCCCCCCACCCCCACCCCCACCCTTTCTTCTCCCCAACTGTATCTGGCCAATTAGCCCACTCTCCCGCTACTCCACCCCCTCTGCCGATCCGGGGAGGCCTGCAGACTACCACATGCCTCCTCCAATACATGTGGAGTCTCCGGCCGCTTCTTTTCACCTGACAGTGAGGAGTTTCACCAGGGGGACGTGGCGCCTGGGAGGATCACGCTACCCCCCCACCCCCACCCCCACCCTTTCTTCTCCCCAACTGTATCCGGCCAATTAGCTCACTCTCCAGCTACTCCACCCCCTCTGCCGATCCGGGGAGGCCTGCAGACTACCACATGCCTCCTCCAATACATGTGGAGTCTCCGGCTGCTTCTTTTCACCTGACAGTGAGGAGTTTCACCAGGGGGACGTGGCGCCTGGGAGGATCACGCTACCCCCCCACCCCCACCCCCACCCTTTCTTCTCCCCAACTGTATCCGGCCAATTAGCTCACTCTCCAGCTACTCCACCCCCTCTGCCGATCCGGGGAGGCCTGCAGACTACCACATGCCTCCTCCAATACATGTGGAGTCTCCGGCCGCTTCTTTTCACCTGACAGTGAGGAGTTTCACCAGGGGGACGTAGCACGTGGGAGGATCACACTACCCCCCCCCCCTCCTGAACAGGCGCCCCGACCCACCAGAGGAGGCGCTAGTGCAGCGACCACGACACACACCCACATCCGGCTTCCCACCCACAGACACGGCCAGTTCGTGTCTCTAGGGACGCCCGACCAAGCCGGAGGCAACACGGGGATTCGAACCGGCGATCCCCGCGTTGGCAGGCAACAGGAACAGACCGCCACGCCGCCCGGACGCTCTACTCTACAGTACTTCCTGTCGTGTACGCTACACCGGAAAGACAAGTCAGCCCGTCGGGCGATAATTTGTGGAAGAGTCCACGAACCGTGACGGAGCCGAAACAAGCCATGACGCACGGCGGCGACGCTCTCACGGAGCCCGGTGATGGGTCTTGGCTCCGTCCCCTGACAGCACAGTAGCTCCCAGCTGATTTACAGAGAATGAACAACAGCTTTATGTGTGTGTGTGTGTGTGTGTGTGTGTGTGTGCGTGCGTGCATGTTTGTAATTGCAAGCATCTGTGTCAGATTGTTAGCATCTAGCATGTCTGGTTGTGTCTGTAATATTTTATTACTTGATCTAGTATGTGCACAGACATCTCGATATTACTATTGCAGTTATAGTGTGTGTGTGTGTGTGTGTGTGTGGTTGACAAAGATATGATAATATGAGGGGCTGTACAAGCCATAATTTATGCTAGCCCTCCCATATCAACACACTCTCCTTTCACATACAGGTGACAACATATGTATGTGAAAGGAGAATCTCTCTCTCTCTCTCTCTCTATATATATATATATATATATATATATATATATAAAACCTATATATATATATGTGTGTGTGTGTGTGTGTGTGTGTGTGTGTGAGAGAGGGCAGAATGAATTATGGCTTCTACGGCCCCTTATACTCACAAAAACACACAAACATAGTTGCAAGACTATTGGCAGTAAGTGTGTGTGCATGTGTGTGTTTGCCAACCATGCACACACACACACACACACACACACACACACACACACACACACACACACACACACACGCACAGCTGCATCATCAGCAGTACGTGTGTGTGTGTTTGTGTTCACCGCTGTATGCAAGCGTGTGTGTGTGTGTCCGATACGAGTGCGTGTGCACAGACCTTCAGGGTAAGTCTACAGACATGAGAGATTTTCACCGCGCTCATCCTTCATAACTGACGAAAGCCAATTCTCCTAAACGACCTTTGATTTGCTTCGACAATATGAAAAAGCCCTAAGAAACCAAATATCCACACAGCTCTGACACAATAACACAGAGCGAATATTGGATTCGATATCAACGAGCTCAATGAACTTACAGACTCTCGACAAACCCGTTCAATTAGAGCGATCTGCTGATGACGGCACGCTGGTAAGACATGACACCGCTTAATCAATGTTGGATGCATGGCCCTGGGATGGACTGGTGGGGCCCTGTGATGGACTGGCGGGGCCCTGTGATGGACTGGCGGGCCCCTGTGATGGACTGGTGGGGCCCTGTGATGGACTGGCGGGGCCCTGTCATGGACTGGCGGGCCCCTGTGATGGACTGGTGGGCCCTGTCATGGACTGGCGGGCCCCTGTGATGGACTGGCGGGGCCCTGTGATGGACTGGCGGGGCCCTGGGACAGACTGGCGGGCCCCTGTGATGGACTGGCGGGGCCCTGTGATGGACTGTTGGGCCCCTGTGATGGACTGGTGGGGCCCTGTGATGGACTGGCAGGGCCCTGTGATGGACTGACAGGCCCCTGTGAAGCACTGGCGGCGCCCTGGGATGGACTGGCGGGCCCCTGGGACAGACTGGCGGGGCCCTGGGACGGACTGGCGGGCCCCTGTGATGGACTGGCGGGCCCTGTGATGGACTGACGGGCCCCTGTGAAGCACTGGCGGGGCCCTGGGACGGACTGGCGGGCCCCTGTGATGAACTGGCGGGGCCCTGTGATGTACTGGCGGGGCCCTGTGATGGACTGGTGGGCCCCGTGATGGACTAGCAGGGCCCTGTGATGGACTGGCGGGGCCCTGTGATGGCCCGGCGGCCTGTCCAGGGTGTCTCCTCACCTGCCGCCCAATGACTGCTGGGATAGGCTCCAGCATTACCGCGACCCCGGTTGGGATAAGCGGCTTGTATAATGGATGGATGGATGCATGGATGAAAACCACATACGTGGAGGGCTGCATCAACGGGCACTGCAGTGAAGTCTGGATCACACCATGGCGTCCCTAATTCTGAAGTCCCTTTAGACCGCCACGCCTCTTTGATATGGAAACCTTCCTTTGAGTAATAAGAAAGTAAACATACTGGATTAGTAGAGTTTAGTTTTTTTTTTTTTTTTTTTTTAGAAAGGGGGAATTAATGCGTTGCTGAGTAAGGCAGGCAGGGCACACCAGACACTCAGAGATATCTCGGGCTTTAAAGTTAATGACTTGAATAAGATTTCGTACTCAGGTGGGGGTGGTGGGGGTTGGCCAGGAAACACTTTCGGGGAAAGTGGCTAGATGTACCAATTATCTCTCTCAATCACAGGGAGGGGATGGAGACAAAATGAAGGAGCTCTCTCAGCTTCGTTCACAGGGGAGCATCCCTTTGGCCTTCCTCTCAATCTATTACAGGTCTCTCTCTCGCTGTCTCTCTCGTACTCTACTTCACTTACCTCTTCCATCTCTGCTCCCCATGTAGTTTTTTGGGGTTCTTGTTGCCTCACTTTATCGTTTTGCTCTCTCTCTCGCTCTCTCTTGCACTCTCTGCCCTCCCTCTTGCTTTCTCACTGTTGCGCTCTCTCTCTCGCTCTGTCACCTTCTCTCTCTCTTGCTCTCCCCTCACTCTCCCTCTCTGTCTCTTTAATTTTCTAAATTTTTATTTTATTTTTATATTTTTTCTCTTATTTTATTTATTTATTGTAATTTTATTGGGTCACAGTAATGATGCCTGAGATTTTGTGTTTAGCTTACCAATTTATGTTGACATGATAGGAATGGATGATTTTTATAATATGATGTAAATAAAAGTTATTTTAAAAGTCAAAGTCTCTCTCGCTCTCATTCTCTCTCTTGCTCGCTCTCTCTCCTTCTTACTCCACTTCACTTACCTCTTGCATCCCTACTCTTTTCTTGCTCCGCGTGTTGTTGTTTTTTGGGTCCCTTCTCTTTCTGCCTCACTCCATCTGCTTCCCCTCTCTCTGTCTCTCTGCTTCTTTCTCTTTGTCCTCCGTTGTCAACCTTCCCCTGAGACAAGGCTGTCACTTCTTTTTAGGCGTCTCCTCACTGAGGCCGCTCAGCTGTAATAGTTTTAGATTCAAGCTAAACCTTTGGCGAGCAGCACCGGGTGAAGGAGGGGTGTGTGTGAAAGAGAGGAGTGACGGAGGGATGTTTGAAGGCCCCCGTCACACACACCGGGCACCTAATGACTTTGAGAACAAAACCTCTTGTCTTCTGTCTCGGACCCCGGGTCAGGCGTAGCCCACTCGGTTCTCTGGTTGGGATGTCTATGTTGTTCCCTGCAGGCAAACCCAATACTTTTGGTTCATTCTATTTTTCATGTGACTCGCAAAGAAAAGTATGAAGGGGACAATGGTCTACCCTGCCCTCTCTGCAACGATGGTTCTTTTTTTTGTATTTGTTTTTTTTTAAACAATATTTCCTGTGACAGTGTGTGTGTGTGAGTGTGTGTGTGTGTCTCCACAACCCAGCATCGCTTTTGGACATGGTGAGTGATGAAATGGCGAAGTCTGAATCAGCGGCCCCGGGTGGTGAGTGGCGGAAGGTTACCATGTCAAAGACAAAACAGATTTATATGACTCTTTCTCTTTTCTCTCTCTCTCTCTCACACACAGACACTCTATCAGGCTCTCTCACTGGGTGATTGATGCCTGTCAGTCGAACACAACACCGCTCGCCCATCGCCCATGTAAACTCAATGAGCGACAGAGTGAACATTACGGCACAATATGACCTCCTATGATAAACACACCTTTTTTTTCAGGAGATCCTATAAAGTGATTCTTCTTCTTTTCATGTAGATGCAAGTCAATAATTGTGAATGGTCCAGTGACTGACCAAGCGGCAACCACCGCAACCAGAAGTTGAAGCCAATGTGAAGGTGCCTTAAGTTGCAGCTCCAACTGGGCCAGTAGGTGGCTGTCTCCAAAAAACCTCTGCTGCATCTAACCCAGATAGCACATTTGGGCCAAATCTGGGGCACTTTTGGTGCTTACAGCTCAGTTACGGCACTGGCAACTGTTGTGTGGGTCAGACGTGGCCCAAATGTCATAAGCCAAGCCTGACTTGCGTTACGGCAAGTGTTGTGTGGGCCAGACATGGCCCAAATGTAATGAACCTGGCTTGACTTGGGTTACAGCACATACTATGTGGGCCAAATGTGGCCCAAATGTGGCCCAAGTGTGGCTGAGTTGAGGCAACTACACTCATCCTGAGGCAACACCATCATTCAAGGCCAAATGTGGGCCGTAAGATAACTGCAGATGTGGGCCATATGTGGGCCAAAGATTCTTTGCCATCTGGTAAGTCAATGAGAGACTTCCCAACGTTCCATTACAAAGACGGTAGGTTTTTCCTGCAGGGAGTTGTGGTCTCAATCACTAATTTTATGTCTGGCACACAATGTGAGGGTGGTTATTTTGAAAATTATTGTTCTGTTGAGAAGATATTAAGGACTTAAAAAGTGGCATGATGGGGTATGTCTACTTTGATTGACAGGTCTGTTAACATGTCTGCCACCAGGGTCCAAACCTAGTTCCATGCACGCTCCACCCTGTTGCTCAAATTTGGTTTTTCTGGCTCCAACAACTGACAAGATGGCAGTAAGCCTAAAGCCAAACTTTGGGCTTCAAAATGCTCCTTCAGAAACCAACCTCCACGTTATTTATACAGTATCATCAAAATATTTACTCCATTTATTCATGCATTTATATATTTACTAACAGAGTTCCCACACATCCGGGAAAATTTGGAAAGTTATGGAATAGTTTTCCATTCAGGGAAAACACCTGGAAAATTATCAAATTTTTTTTGCTTCCAGTGTGGGAAGATGGTGGCGCAAATTCACGTTTGCAGCGGCCTCACCCAGTACTGGTGTGGGACGACGGTGGAGCCTCACGCAGTACCGTCCATGAAGTGTCTTAGTCCACATCTGTGTTTAAGTTTTGTCTTCGTTTGATGGCTGGGAGAGCTGGCACTGGATCGGCTGGGAGAGCTTGGTCTGCTGTGTCCCGTGGGCCCAGGGACCACAGCCCTGCCTGGAGACCCTGCCTGTTGACCGAGGAGGTAACACTGGGTGCGGTCGGACAGGACACGGAAAATGGGCCGGCTAAGCTAACTGCTAGCCCATGCAGACCAGCAGTTCCGATGACACCGAGGCCAGTCTAGCAGCGGCCTCGCCTGGTGTTGACCGTGGTGTTTTTGGTTTCGTCATGTGGAGTGTGGAGTGTGGAGAGGGTGTCTGGCTGGGACAGCTGGCGTTGGATCGGCTGGGGGAGCCTGGTCTGCTGTGTCCTGTAGGCTCAAGGACCACGGCCCCTTCCTGGAGCTGCACCCAAGGAGGAAGCACCAAGGGTGGTCTGACAGGATGCAGAAGCAGGGCAGGCTAACTGCTAGCCCATGCAGTCCGACAGTTCCGACAGTCATCCTGGCTGGCGCTCGTTCCCTTGGACAGGGATTTTTTTTTTGGTTTGGACACGTGTTAGTTTAGATATATGTGTTAGTTAGTATGCGTGTTCTTGAAGTTATTGTGTGTTTATGTCTTTGTGTTGCACTGCTCTGGGCTGGGGGAAACGATATTTCGACAACTAAAGTGTTCCTGATTCCTGAAATTGATCAAAAAGCCTGAAAAAACAAGTGAGATCATGAAAAACTGCAAAGGTAAGTTATCAATGTATCTTTTTATTCTCAGATACAGCCCATTTTTAGGGCGCAGACGGCATATTTTTATGTGCTAAGATGTGACATAGTAAGTGAGTATAGTTTGGGTAGTGTGTTCAATGACCACCTAGAAGTCACACCGTCCATGTAGAGACTGTTGAGATGTCCACTAACAGTTAATACTGAATAATACGACCTTCTGTAAGCAACGCCTCTCATGTATATATCCAGAGTAGAAGTCATGGGAAAATGCCCTTGAAAAATCCTGGAGAGTGATTTCCCTGAAAAGAGCAGGAACCTTAATCTACGCCACCTCTCACCTCTCGTTAAAGCACACATTTGACCGCGTTGGAGGGAGCCAGGGGGAGTTCTTCCAGCTCTTGTTTACAAGCAGTTTGAACTCATCATCAAACTCGCATGATAATATTAGAAAAAAAAAAAAAAATAGCACCCACTCAGCTATTTGTATTGGTACCTTTAAGCTCCCCCCTCGTGTATGTACTATACAGTGAGAGCGGGTGCTTGGTTTTGGAGATGGAGGAGTGGGAAAACTGGACGGATGCGGGGAGGTGATTTCTTACTTCAGACAAGACTGAATCTTTGCCCTCTAATCCCTCGCTGCTGCCGGCGAAGTTTGAGACCTCGCTAAGCCTATAATCTCTGCCTCTCTGCAACTCCACAAAAGTCAATATGAAAGACCAATTACCATTATAAACACTGCATATGTCCTGTCTGGAAGACACTCCTTCGCTGCATGGATAAATCTAAATCATTTCCGCAGAGAAAAAATAAAACGGCGAGTGTGTGAATGGACAGGGAATCCAAAAAAAATATTACATTTTTTTAAAAGAATCCTTTGGGGGGAAAAAAAACTTTTAATGTAGATGTCCCCGTTTTCCAGGGAAAGTCTCTGGACCCCTACAAGTCCTCCAAGTCATACGACCACATAGGTCGTATACCCTCTAATGCAGTGTTTCTCAACCCAGTCCTCAAGGACCCCCTATCCTGCAGATTTTCATTGTAACCCTGCATAGGTAGCCCTGCTTGTACTTACTCGACCAATCATCTCGCAGCACTTAATTATGCAAGGTGTGCGACATCTGACAAAATTCATTGCTGATTGGTTGAATAACCCACCAAGGTTGGACTACCCCGGGGCTCGAACCCAGGACCTTCGTGCTGTGAGGCGACCGCGCTAACCACTGCGCCACCGTGCCGCCATTTTTTTTTCTTTTTTTAGGGTTACGGTTAGGATTATATTTTCAGCCCTGTCAATTTGATTTAATTTAATGTGTTATTTTATCAGGAACCATGTACAAATGTATCAAACTCAGAGGGAGGGGACACTTTGTATCAGATTTAGCTACCAGCTAACTTCCATCTGCAGTCCGGGGCAGGCAGATTAAAGGAAATAACAGGCGCACAACTAAATTACAATAAAACAAAGTTACCAGGTCAAAGGCACCTGGAATTACTATTATTATATTTTTTCCCATAATCAATTTCAAATCAAATCAATTGTACAGCCCAATATCACAAATTACAAATTTGCCTCAGTGGGCTTAACAGCAACACAACATCCTGTCCTTAGACCCTCTCATCGGATAAGGAACACCTCCCTAGAAATAAGATTTGGTTATAAACCTTTACCAGCCTGGTAGAAGACTTGGAGACCATTCCTTTTCCCAATAAATAAATAAATAAAATTTGGATTTTAACTATATCCAGATAGCAGACACATTTGGGTGTTATCTAGGGCACTTTTGGTGCTTACGGCTCAGTTACGGCACTGGCAACTGTTGTGTGGGCCAGACACGGCCCAAATGTCATAAGCCGGGCCTGACTTGGGTTACGGCAACTGTTGTGTGGGCCAGACGCGGCCCAAATGTCATAAGCCGGGCCTGACTTGGGTTACAGCAAGTGTTGTGTGGGCCAGACGCGGCCCAAATGTCATAAGCCGGGCCTGACTTGGGTTACAGCAACTGTTGTGTGGGCCAGACGCGGCCCAAATGTCATAAGCCGGGCCTGACTTGGGTTACGGCAAGTGTTGTGTGGGCCAGACGCGGCCCAAATGTCATAAGCCGGGCCTGACTTGGGTTACGGCAAGTGTTGTGTGGACCAGACGCGGCCCAAATGTAATGAACCGGGCTTGACTTGGGTTCCAGCACATACTATGTGGGCCAGACGTGGCCCAAGTGTGGCTGAGTTGAGGCAGCCACACTCACCCTGAGTCAACGCCGTCATTCAAGGCCAAATGTGGGCCGTAAGATACCTGCAGATGTGGGCCGTATTTGGGCCAAAGATTCTTTGCTATCTGGGTATGTTTCTATATCCTTGCTGGGCCGGTCCAAAGCGGGTCACCTATCGTCTGCCAATACAGCAACCACGGAAAGAGTTTGTCATTGTTTTGCTCTGCTCGTATCTCCTTTTGTCTCCGTGGACCCCCCGATCCTGTCTGTTTAATTAAGTGGCGTTAGCTTGAGAACCCCGGCGGGGAGCCTTCATTAAAGTCTTTCCATTACTACATTACTGCAGAAGCTCCTTCAGGGCTATTTGTTCTTCACAAGAGTTATGAACAGAGGAGGGGCGGGAGACCCCCAGAGGTAAAAATCAAATCAATACCTTCAGGCAAGGGGAGCTAACAAGGTCTGTCTGGTGTTTTGTTTTGCCACTAAGTAATGTCGAGGGACACACATGTAGGTTCTCAGTTAGTCCATCACATGTCTAATGGACCAGCACTGTTGTGTGTATGTGTAGATTGGTGTGTTTGAGAGTGAGAGAAAGGAAAGGTAAGGCTTGCGAGGTTGTATAAGATGACGAGTTAAACCGCAATTAAGTTCTCAGAGGTAACGTGATGGAGCTGTCGTTCATGATTGCTGGAGGTTTCTGAATACCAAACACGTATGGCAAATGTGTCGTCAAAAATGTATCAATTGAGTTATGAATCAATTAGTGCTGATGCGGGGGGATAGATACCCGGAGGCAGTAGCTAAGCACAAGGTCACATCAGGAACTAGAGGAGGCCTCTCAGCAGAGTGCAGATCACCAGGTGTACGCATCTCCTCTTCGCTGGCGTTGCAGCTTGGCGACACACCGGGAGAAGGGGAACACACACGGACACCCGGCCAGGGAAACAACGCTTTTCCTGCCGTTATGAGACTTCTGCGCAGCGCCCGAGTCGATTAAATGGGAGATGGGGGAAAAAAGTGTTGAATATGCAGCACTCAAAACAAAAGGTCTACCTAATAAAAACGTTTTGCCTGTCAGCCTGTGGATGTGCAGCCTCCTAGGTAGACCCTCGTCTGACATGAAATGACAGATCAGGCTATCATCGTTTCAAAGCCCTTATTAAAAGACTTCAAATATGTTTTAACTAGCACCCGCGTAGCGTATTGGGGATCGCCGGTTCAAATCCCTGTGTTACCTCCGGCTTGGTCGGGCGTCCCTCCTGACACAACGGGCCGTGTCTGCGGGTGGGAGGCCGGATGTGGGCTTGTGTCCTGGCCGCTGCACTAGGGGAACTGTCAGGTGAGAAGAAGCGGCTGGCGACCCCACATGTATGGGAGGAGGCATGTGGTAGTCTGCAGCCCTCCCCGGATCGGCAGAGGGGGTGGAGCAGAGACCGGGACGGCTCGGAAAATAGGGTAATTGGCCAGGTACAATTGGGGAGTAAAAGGGGAACAAATAAATAAATGTATGTTTAACTGTCCCAGGGTTCATGATATGACATAAACGAAGGCGAATGGCTGCTCTCCTGATTGAGTTTCATTCATAAAACAACGGTAGGAAAACAGCTCAGCCATGGGAAATGTTTTATTGTAGTTACTCGGACGATTTCCGGCGATGACTGTGATTAAACCCACTCTCGAAATTGTATTTTTACAACGTTGGGGACGATGGCACTTCCGCGTGGTGGCGAGGTGAATAGGGTGAGTTATTTTGGGGTCATCCAGTGCTCCTCCAGTTCTCCCGTGCTGGGGGGGGGGGGGGGGTCAGCAAGTGAATGATTTGTTGGCTTGTGAAATACAACTTCTTGTTCAAGACTCAAACCTCAATACACCGTTGATTTTGACACCATCGACGCCGGATGTGACTCATCCCGTAGATGTGAGTCGCACATACGCACAGCTGACTCAGATCGGGCGGCGACGGAAAGGCAGCGTAGGTCGAGCGAGCTAGAGGGTGAATGAAGGGAGGGAGCGGCGATAGTGAGAACAGACGTGTGTCGAAGGTTTTTATTCACCGCAGCCACGGGAGGTTCCTCAGGGAAAGTCCTCCAACCCGTGCGACCACATACAGGTCGTATACCCTACAGGGGTGTCAAACTCCAGGCCTCGAGGGCCGCAGCGTCTGCAGGTATTTGTTGCAACCGTGCACCACACCACCTGATTTAACTAATTAGCTCACCTCCTGGATCGAGAAGGGTAAGGAACTAGTTTAATCAGGTGGTGTGGTGCACGACTGCAACAAATACCTGCAGACACTGCGGCCCTCGAGGCCTGGAGTTTGACACCCCTGCGAGTCTAATACGACCTACGGGAGCGTTCCCTAAATTAGCGCCCCTACCGGCGGCAGGAGATATGCCACAGATACTTCTCGCCTCTGTGCATTGTGGGTTTTCAAACTACTTGTTGACATCCTTTTTGCAACGCCTCATAGACAGGCTAGTAAAGGACGGCTGCTAGAGGTCGCTTGTCTCTAAAACATAACAACAGGTGGTAATAAGCTGCTTGTAGAAACGACCTATGGGGTCATTTTTTGGTGGAGGACAGTCTCGTTCTTCACCACACAGTCATAACTGTTGACAAAACTTTTAGGCTGATGGGTCCAGTAGTTTGCGAGCCACACACACACACACACCAGCCGCCTGGCGGCGATAATAAGTCCGGGAGGAAGCGATACAGAGAAAATAGTAAGAGATAAAAGTCCTGCGCCGCAGCCGCTTCTTTCGGCTTTTGCCAGTCACAGTAGTGCCCCATTTAACACAAAATGAGCGATTTATGTGCAGCCGTAACATTCAAATAGCTATTCTTTATCCACTCTGCAGCCTACCCTCGCTTACACCGCAGAAGGAGCCAATGCAACAGCTACTTAAAGCTCATCTTTCTCAAAGGTACTAGATAGAGACAAATTGGCTAATGCTACAAAATTGTCTCTCTTTTTTTTTTAGCACTGCCACTTGCCAGGCAGTCTCTGCATGTTCAGCCGGCTGGTAAAATAAGAAAGGAAATGAAAACTGAGTCAGCTGAAGAGGGAGCAACGGTGCTGCTAGCTCACAGGAAACATGCGGGAATGACCTCATCTGAATATTCACCAAACCAACGATCAGCTTCATATGCAAATATGGGCGCGAGCATTACCTTGTGTCTCAGTGGCCACGTGTACTCTTCACAGAGGATGGAGGGACGGTTGCAATCACAGCATTGTAAGACGGTGACGGATGTACTCTTAGCGCCCCCTCTCGGTTCCGGGATGGTCGTTCCCTCTTCACACAGATGAACAGTACACACCGCCACTGAAAGTCCACTTAACGCAATCTGCATATGAACCCGATCGTTGGTTTGGGTCGTTATGCCACTGTATTGTTTATAAGGGTGGGGACACCTGCAGGCAGCTGAGACTGAAGAGGATACTTAGATGAGTGATGAACACACACACACACACACACACACACACACACACCTAGGGGCAATTCAGTACGGCCGATTCACCTGACCTACATGTCCTTGGACTGTGGGAGGAAACCGGAGCCCCCGGAGGAAACCCACTGCAGACAAGGGGAGAACATACAAACTCCACACAGAGGACGACCCGGGACGACCCCCAAGGTTGGACTACCCCGGGGCTCGAACCCAGGACCTTCTTGCTGTGAGGCGACCGTGCTAACCACTGCAGCACCGTGCCGTACATAATACAAAATATAATACAAATTATTATCTAATTAATATTCTAAATAACTAATTATTCGATTAATTAATAATTCACATTTTTTTACCATCTAATTAACTATCTTATCATCCGAAAGGACAAAAACGGCATAAAAACACGGTGATTCTAGTTTGACCCACTTGTGGAAGAGTGCAGGGTCCAGTCACTCATGCATCTAAGGGTTAAAACAACACTCTAGACCCCTGAGACCGTTTCTGGTGGCGCCGCCACCTCCGATAGTCCATTAACAACGACCCTGATGTATCACCCCAGCACTGTTGTCCTCACGGGTGCTGATTTTGTTAATTCGACACCTGATCCACCACGCCTTCATGCTGCGTGTGGTGAAAAGCATACGTGTAATGAGGTGGAAACACATTGGAAATCAAACTTATTAGTGAGCCTCGATTGCCTTGATTGCAACAGCCTGACTGGTGCAATAGGTGCCACCCCCCCATCACCCACCCACACCCCCCCACACACACACACAAACACAAGGTTAGATGTGGGAGCGCGCTTTTATTCCCACCGGTCAGAACGGACCAGAACTGACAACAAAGTAACAAGCCCCCCCACCCCCACCCCTCGCCCCATGTCCCAAGTGACGTCATCAGTCCCAGTCACGGTCCTACAGTCAGTTAGTCATTAACCGTCTCCTACTTAGTCTGAGTCGAACCTCCAAAAACAACAACACAATAATAACCACAACACGAACGCCACGTCATTAAAACACAATTTTAAATTTAACATTAACAGTCCCGTCAGCCATTGCGCTCCCCCCCAGCGCAGAACCGCCGACAGTCAGAGCGGCCGTCTCCCCCCCCACCGCTGCAGTATGACGTCATTGTTTTGTTGTGTGTAGCAGATTTAGAATGGAGTGTTTATTCACTTCATTATTAACAATGTGCATTCCATTCAGCCCCAGCCCGCTGTTTAAAATAAAGGTATGTTCTATTTATTTTATTTGTTTAGCATTCGTACGTTGGGAAACGTTAGGCATACTGTTGAGTCTAAGGACAGGATGTTCTGTTGCTGTAAAGCCCCTTGAGGCAAATTTCAATTCAGTTCAATCCAATTCAATTTACTGTCATTAAAAACAATGTGCAGCACACGTTAAAAATTAAATAAGGGCAGCGGCTTCGCCAAACAGTGCAAGCCAGACATAGACAACCACGGTGTAAGATATACACAGGTGAAGACCAAAAGCTAAAAATAAGTTAAAAAGAGAGCAAGCGCACAAAATATTTAAAAATATCGACAGATATTCAGTGGGTAGCCAGGTTCAGGTGGGCAACAACTTGGGGAAAGAAGCTGTTTTTGAGCCTGGTAGTGCCGGCTCTGGGGCTCCTGTAGCGCCTCCCAGAGTGCAGGGGGGAGAACAGTCCCTGGTTGGGGTGGGTGGGATCTCTGCTGATTCTCAGACCCCTTCGAAGGCAGCGTTTGTGATAGATGTCATTTATGGCTGGGAGCTGGGTACCGGTGATATGCTGGGCCGCCTTGACGACCCGCTGCAGAGCTTTCTGGTCTACTGAGGTGCAGTTGCTGTACCACACTGAGATGCAGCTGGTCAGGATGCTCTCTATGGTGCAGTGGTAGAAGTTGGTGAGAATTTTGGGGGGTAGACGGGCGCTCCTCAGCCTCCTCAGTAAATGCAGGCGTTGTTGGGCCTTTTCCACAAGGACCTGGGTGTTTGATGTCCAGGAAAGGTCTTTGCTGATGTGGACTCCAAGGAATTTAAAGGTGGAGACACGCTCCACTTCCACCCCATTGATGTGTATGGGGGAGTGGCCGCAGCTTCTAGACCTCCTGAAGTCCACAATCAGCTCCTTCGTCTTCTGCACATTGAGAACCTGATTGTTGGTAGTGCACCATGATGTGAGGTGCTGAATCTCGTCCCTGTAGGGCATCTCGCCATTGTTGGAGACACGGCCAATGATTGTGGTGAGTTGGCAGGCAGTCGTGGGTAAAGAGGGAGAAAAGGTGGGGGCTCAGAACACAGCCTTGAGGGGCACCTGTGCTGAGGGTCAGCGTGGAAGAGGTGTGGTCACCTAACCTAACAGACTGAGGTCTGTTGGTCAGGAAGTCCAGGGTCCAGTTACAGAGGGAGGGCTTGAGGCCAAGGGAGAGGAGTTTGGCGGTTTAGTTTGGCGGGGATGATGGTGTTGAAGGCAGAGCTGTAATCTAGGAACAGCATGTGGGTGTATGTGTTGTTAAGTTCAAGGTGGGTCAGAGCAAAGTGCAGGGCAGTGGCAATGGCATCCTCCGTAGACCTTTTGGGATGGTAGACAAACTGATGTGGGTCATCAAATTTGTCATTTGCGACACTGGGCTCTATCAATGACTGCTGGGATAGGCTGCAGCATCCCTGTGACCCTGAGAGCAGGATAAGCAGTTTGGATAATGGAGGGAATGGAATGGATGGGCTATATCAGCGGCGGCTAACCATGTGCCATGGAGAGACATGTGTATGCAGGTTTTCATTCCAGCCGGACTCCACACAGCCCTCCATGGCAAATGGTTAGCCACCCCTGGACTATACAAATAACACTGACATAATGCGAGTCTTGAGTTAAGATGTTACACAGCCACCTGCCACTACTTGTGGGGGGGCTGCACCTACCACTAGGGGGAGCTGCAGCCCCCCTTCCCGCGCTAATGTACACGGACACACACACGCGCACACACACACACACACACACACACACACACACACACACACACACACACACACACACACAAACACTTAAAGAAGCCAAACTGACCCCATTGTAGCCCATGGGGCTGTGCAACTTTCTCAGCTGCCTGAAGTCGGTCCTGCTTAAAATAGTTCTATAACAGCAAACTGTGAGAAAGACAAGAGATATGAGTTGTGACCAAAACTTAACAGATACAGGTGTGTATTTCCATGAGTATCTTACACCACACCAGCTGGCCCCATGCTTACAAAAGAGCAGTTTTTCCCCCCTTCGATAGTGAATTGACTATTCAGTTTCCCCATGGAGATTAATAGTTTATGTTATCTCACCTTATCTCAAAACATATTGTTTACCCCAGTTTACCTTATCTTGTTTTACCTTAAGTTACCTTGTGTTAGGTCTTTTTACGTCTTACCTCATCTTATCTTATTGCATCTCATGTCACCTTATCTTATAATGTCCTACATTAAGTCTCGTCTCGTTTGTTCTTATCTTCTTTTCGTTGATTTGAAGATATTTTAACTTTGCGTATGTTTAAATACAAAAAAGTGCAGCTAATTGTGTGACCGTACTGCACAAAGAGAAAGGGTTGGTGGTGGCTCAGGACGGAGGGCAGGTCGTCTGGTAACTGGAGGCTTGCAGGTTCGAGCCCAGATAGCAAAATTGCTGTGGTCCCGACCCGTCCCACACCCGACACTTTCATCCGGCCCACATACCGCGTGGAATGATGGCACTTGGGCGGTCCGCTCCTGTTTGCCAGATCTGGGCCAGAACCAAGCCATAGCAATGCCGCATGTACCACATATTTGCCAAAGGTGGCCCATATTTGTTTTGTGATATTTGGGCCATATTTACCATTTACCACACGGGCCACTTCAGGGTCACATCCAGATCACATGTTGCCCAGAGCACCGCATCTTTGCCAAAAAAGGCCCACATTTGATTTGGCATATTTGCTGTTATACATGTGGGCCACTTCAGACTCACATCCATTTTGTCAGGGCCAGAAGAAGACCATCAGTGCCGCATCACTGCCTGAAGTGGCCCACATCCGGATGCTATCTAGGCTGCTACTACTACTTTCGGCACAAGTCTGCACTAAACTTGAGGAAAAAAAAGTTTGGGCCGACAATGACAAAAAGCTCACAAAGAAATTACAATAAAACAACGTAAAGTACTGAATTGGACTTCACCGACTGACTCGGTTTAATCCGTGTTGCTGAAGAGGCATTGTCGTGGAGCAACCTCTGCAAATCTCATTCATTCTTCATTGGACTGAATTGGAACAAAGTGAAGACGTATAATTGCCCCCAGGGCACGCGAGGTAAATGGAGGAAGCCAGTGGTGAGTCGCGGGGTCCCTGGATTGGCCCGGCGCCACCTTTCCATTCTCATCAGCCATGACATGGAAACAGAACACGCACAGAAAACAATACGAGCGCTTGCCGGGCCCTTCAACCAGCACAATGCTAACTAAGCTAACAAGCCATTGATTTTCCGCTGAATTGGTTCTCAGAGCAAAAGGAGAAGAATATAATCACCAAGGCGGGCGGTTGTTGTAATGACATTGTTAAAAGTCTGTTCAGCAGATGAGGTTTTTTTTTCTTTTCTTCGTTTTTTTTTTCTTTCAAGGACGCCAGTCATTGAGAAGTAAATCCAGTTCAGACAGTCAGGTGTCAGGCATCTGACTCAATCACCAATGTTAAGGTCAAAGCACTTGTGGGGAAAACCTTCATGTATGATTCTGGTTCTGCTTTATTTTGGACTATTTTGCTTTTCTAGCGGCAGCAGCCACTCAGAGCTTCTTGCTCAGGAACGCCTCAACATTTCTGCAAGGAGCATCCCAGATAGCATCCGGATGTGGGCCACTTCAGGCAATGACGCAGCACTGATGGTCTTCATCTGGCCCTGACAAAATGGATGTGAGCCTGAAGTGGCCCACACGTATAATAGCAAATATGGCCCAAATATGCCAAATCACATGTGGGCCTTTTTTGGCAAAGATGTGGTGCTCTCAGCAACATGTAATCTGGATGTGACCTTGAAGTGGCCCGTGTGGTAAATGGTGAATATGGCCCAACTTTGGCAAATGTGTGGCACATGCGGCATTGCTATGGCTCGGTTCTGGCCCAGATCTGGCAAACAGGAGCGGACCGCCCAAGTGCCATCATTCCACGCGGTGTGTGGGCTGGTTGAAAGTGTCGGGTGAGGGACGGGTCCGGGCCACAGCAATTTTGCTATCTGGGAGTAGTAGTAGTAGCAGTAGTAGCGGCAGTAGTATGTTGTGCTCTGAGGTTAAATGCGACGCCTTTTTGGGGTGTCCGGGTGGCATGGCGGTCTATTCCATTGCCTTCCAACATGGGGATCGCCAGTTCAAATCCCCGTGATACCTCCGGCTTGGTCGGGCATCCCTACAGACACAGTTGGCCGTGTCTGCGGGTGGGAGGCCACATGTGGGTATGTGTCCTGGTCAGTGCAGTAGCGCCTCCTCTGGTTGGTAGGGGCGCCTGTTCAGGGGGGGGGGCTATGCAGCCCTCCCCAGATCGGCGGAGGGGGTGGAGCAGTGACTGGGACGGCTCGAAAGAGTGGGGTAATTGGCTGGATACAATTGGAAGACAAAGGGGGGGGATACGATGCTTGACACGCCCCAAAAGACAATGCTAATGACTCCATACATATTTTTTTACGCACTCCTCTTATCTGCATATGATGGGATAACGTGTAAACCCTCGCCGCCAACTCCACCATCATCCATTTTAATTAGCCCATGCACTTCAATACTTCTTCCACCGGTTAATGGGATTTCAGATATTCTGTGTGACGCAGTGATGGCTCCTGCACTCTCGCACTTTAATTTCTTTGTTAAACAACATGGCGATCAATCACACCGTTCACCAGTTACCTGTCGTACTATCCAGCCGTGAAATAGATGAGAGGGACGCCGATACAGGTTTTCCACCAACCAACGAATTTCTCATCCTACGTCAAACATTGTTTTAGTCGCCGAGCAATGGACATGGTGACGACTTTGAGGACGGTAATTTCATAATCTGTCAATCTTCATCCCGTGCCTTTTCATCACCCACTCTCTCGAGTAATTGGTGTTTCACAGTGAACAGAGAGTAACTGAATATTCATTGGGCGCCTTGGGCTATGGAACCAGCCTACACGTACAGCATAGGTATGCCGTCTTCAGCGGCTCAATAGTTAGTGGAATCGGCTCTGTGCATAACTGTAGTCCACTGACTTCCGGGTTCTACCGCAGCAGTCATACCGGTTTCCTGTTTGTTGGCGTGCGCTATTGACAATGGCACGTTTTTCGCGATGCCTGCAAGATTTACCATGGATCAATGTCAACCACGTGCACACAACTGTAGACGAACTTTCACCTGCACCTACCAGCAAACGGGTGAGAAGTTTCAAGTTGGACATATCAAGTTACGTCCACCATTATCAGGAATCAGGAACACTTTGTCATGCACTTCCGTACATGAAATGAAACGAAATGCCGTTTCCCCCAGCCCCCAGCAGTACAACACAAAGACAAGAACACATCCAAAAACTACAAGAACACGCACACCCAAACTAACATATACAAAAAAAGAAGAAAAAAAAATCACTGTCCAAGGGAACGAACGCCAGCCAGGATGTCTGTCGGAACCGCCGGTCTGCATGGGCTAGCAGTTAGCTTAGCCCGCCCTGCTTCCATGTCCTGTCAGCGTTTCCTCCTCTGGCGCAGCTCCAGACAAGGGCTGTAGTCCCCGGGCCCACCGGACGAAGCAGACCAAGCTGTCCCAGCCGATCCAGCGCCAGCTCCCCCAGCCAGACACCCTCGACACACCTCCCCACACTCCTCACGACGACATCAAAAACACCAGTCAACGCTAGGTGAGGCCGCCGCCAGACCGCCATCGGTGTTATCGGAACTGCCGGTCTGCATGGGCTAGCAGTTAGCCTAGCCTGCCCCGCTCTCCCAGCCGATCCAGCGCCAGCTCTCACAGCAATCAAATGAAGACAAAACTTAGACACAGACATGGACAAAGACTCTGCATGGACAGTGCTGGGTGAGGCCGCCACAAATGTTAAATCGCGCCGACATCTTCCCACACCGGAAGCGGAAAATTATGAGGATGAGGATACTCATCCTCATCATTGTGGACATACCTTGATATGTACAACTTGAAACTTTTCACCCGTTTGCTGGTAGTTGCAGGTTCTGTGCATATCGCTGACATTTATCCATGGTAGATCTTGCAGGCGTCGCGAAAAACATGCCATTGTCAATAGCAGCATGTGCCAACAAACAGGAAACCGGTATGACCGCTGCGGTAGAAACCGGAAGTAAGTGGACTACAGTTATGCACAGGGTGGATTAGAACAAAGTAATATCGATGCCACCCATGTTCCTCAAATATTGAAATAAATCCCTCGACTCAAAACATCTACCTGTGAGCGACCCAATGTTAGCGCTCCACAGGTGGTATCCGTTTATGTAAGGTCCCTCTCCTTACATTCACGGATTACTCCCGATGCAGATTAGATAAGGTGGATATGAATGGACCGGCAAGTGCGTGCGGATGCGTTTTCAGCGATGGCTTTGGGGAACTTTATCATTTGATTAATGGAGCATTGATATGCATAGCCTACGAAATGAAGGGCCGGAAAATTGCTTTCCTATCTTGATGGACTGATAATGTGGATGGGATGGTCGAGGTGTTTGTGTGTGTGTGTGTGTGTGTGTGTGTGTGTGAGTAGTGGGGGCTCAGCTAGCTCAGTCAACACTACCTGTCATTACACCTTTGGTCCCAATCAGCCTGGTGATCTGTCTTACCCCGGCTCGTTTCGGAAGGGTAATCTCACAAAGCAATTAGGACTTCCTTCCCTCTTCCCACTGTATTTAAATGGCAAATCATAATGTACCACTTCTCCCCGGCTGCAGAGGCTGCTGCCACTGCTGCAGTCGGATGTTTGCTCTTAATTTTCCACAACTGAAATGGTGGCTAACGCTCATTAGCTTTGGGGGGGATTTTCGTAGGGCAGAGCTTCGCCACATGAAGCACAATATTTTCTGTCTCTTTCATTTATACTGCATGCACACAAATATAAAATACTGTTTCAGTACTACGGGGACCAATCTCTGCTCATGGTTTTGATTAACACTGACAGAAGAGATACATATCATATGGTAGGGGTCTCCAGACTATGGTTCGAGACACCCAACTGGGTTGCAGCAGCAGGCCAAGTGGGTCGCAATATCTCCACATTAAACACATTTTGATGGGAGACAAAAAAAATAAGGGTACATTTATTTTCTTTCTTTGTGATCCAATATATTTTTTTCCTCCCCTTTTTTTCTCTCCCCCAGTTTCATCCAGCCAATTACCCCACTTGTCTATGTCTGTAGGGATGCCCGACCAAGCTGGAGGTTACACAGGGATTCGAACCAGCAATCTACGTGTTGGTAGGCAACGGAATAGACTACCACGCCACCTGGACGCCTTGAGTATTGTTCTTTTATTTAAATACAGAGAGGAGAAAAGCATTTTAACACTTTTTGAGTCAATGTAAACAATGCAGTGATTTAACTGTATTCCTAAATCACTAGAATAATGTTTACTGTTGACATGCCTCGTGTTACGGACTAGTCAGGTCTAGGGGTTAAGGGTTAAGCATGCAGTACTAGTCCTAAACTGGAGCGTGTATAAAAGATGAAAAATGAGGGAAGAACCAGAAAGAAAGACTGGTTTCCAAGACTAGATAACTAGCTGGAAGGTGGGCTAGCTTACTGAGGTAGCAGGCTAGCAGTTAGCAGATCCCTCTGACAAGGCCTAGAGCACATGGGTCTCAGCTCCCGTAAGCTGATAGGTTAGCTCAGTTTTAGGCTGATGGTGTTGAGCTGGAAAGGTGTGAACTTGTAGTGTCCTGGACAGCATGCTCAAAATGGCATATCCTGAGGCGTATGTATGCAAACTGCTTCTATTAATTAACTCCAGGGGACGCACCTGCACCTCACAGTGACGTCCTCTTATAACCACTGTTTAACCACACCTCCAATCATTTCTCAACGAAAACCAGCCCAAGTATGTAAGAAAAGGAAGAAGGGAAAAAGGCAAATATAACCCCAATCACTTCCAACACCTCGTCTGTGTCTTTTGATCATTAGTACGCCATGACTGAAGACCAGAAAGGGGACTACTGTATTGATGAACATATAGTAATTATGAAATCTGTGTAAAGGGCTAATATAATTGTTAATTCCTAATGTGGTTCACCACATACACAGGTAAGTGTCCAAAATAAACAGGACGAGAGGCCAATGGCTCAAAAGAGAGATGTCGCACATGATAAAAAACCATTCAGAAGAAAGGGGCAACTGAGAGAGCAAGGAGCTGGACACTGACACGATCACTTAATGTAAATAGCAAAGATAGACAGGAAGAGATTAAAGGCTACTGACACATTTTAGGACGCATGCAGTGGAGAAACAGAAAAAATTCCTTAGGTGAAAATACCACTGCACATATTGAGAATCACAAATCATATACCAATTGCACACGGGGAATAATAGGTGGATTAACACTGGAACCAAGGTTATATTATGAGCAGTCAAGAGGGAGGGTCTCTAAATGTACATGGAACCTATTACTCCCAAACAGGGGTGTAGCACAAAATTCTGGGCCCTATACATAAGCAGTCTCTGTGGGCCCCTTTTCTCTTTTGTCTTTCATTAATCACTTTTTTGAGTTCTTCCTCACTGCTACAGCCCCCTCTACAACCATGAAGCATACAGGATCGGTATAACCCTCTTGACCTGCTCATAGCCAAACTAACATACAATAAAACATACCAGTTGATGCTAGTGTTGCTAGTCTCCTTTCAGTTGAAACTGCTATAAATAATTACTTGGGAATGACTTTTAGTTGTCAGTGCCACTAGATGAGCTTACCTTGTCTCACATCCTTAGTAGCATGATCATCAGGAGATGAGGGACCTGCTGATGCTCCACTCCCTGTGGCTGTTTCTGAAACTGAGGGCCATGTGTTTCACGTTAAGCTAGGTAATGTTCATAGATATAATTTCATATGACATTGTAGCTATGATGCTGATAAATGTATGATACTGCGTGTGTTACAGTACTAGTTAGCTAGCTAGCTAACTTCTCCTGTGTTCAAGTAGTGGGAGTTAAGAGTTAGGTAGCTAGCTGCTACATAGATCTAAATAATGTCTTTTAAGTTAATATATCACCTACTGCAAACAAATGGCTGGCATCCACTCGCGCTGTGCCTACACTGCACTACACTTCCTTGTTCTTCAGACTGGTTGTAGACAGAAAGAGAGTGCAAGCTTCCGGTGTCCCTATATAGTCTTCCCTCACTCCCCAGGATCCTAAAGGTATCATTTACAAATAACTTCCATTACTTTATCGAGTAATAGAATTTCCAATATACATCTATGTGATACCAAATGGTGCCGTGTTGATCAAGTCGTCAAGTCAAGTCAATTTTATTTGTATAGCCCAACATCGCAAATTAAAAATTTGCCTCAAGGGGCTTTACAGCAACACAAAACCTGCCCCTAGAGTAGTAGACCATCGCATCGGATAAGGAACAACTCCCTAAAAAAAACCTTTACAGGGAGGAAAAATAGGAAGAAACCTCAGGGAGGGTAACAGAGGAGGGATCTCTCTCCCAAGACGGACAATGCGCAATCTTGGGAGAGAGATCCCCCCTCTGTTGCCCTCCCTGATCGAGACCATCAAAGAAGTGACAGGCATGATTTTTGTCTTGTTTCGGGCCTATCTAAAAATAAAAAAAGTCAATAAAAATCACCCTAACATTGACTGGAAAAGTATTTTCAGATCAGTGGGCCGCTCAGACACATGTGTAGAGAAGAGAGCGAAAATGAGAAAGTTGTGATTGTTTTGTGGAAATAATATCAAGACTGATTCTTCCAGCCGAGTGGAAAGGAGAGTCAATTTGCTGCTGTTGATTGCTCAGCATCTGAACTGTAATAATAGTATTAATCCTTCCGGAAGGTACTTGCCTGCACCCCTGCAGATTGTTTATTTTTTCCACAAAGTATATTAATTCCCATCCACTTCATCCAATTACCTTCTATTGACACGCTGAGGATAACCAACAGAGAGCTAAGGTGAAGTAATCAGAAGGAGCCTTTGCTGCTTATCTGTTATATTGTATATACGGGCCACAGCCAAGGAAGGAAGCATTTAATAAGAGTTAGGGGTAATTTGGCTGCACATTTTTCCCAAATACAAAACTTATCTGTCATCTAGATGGCAAACGTCAGGAAAAAAAAAAAAGATTGCATTTTTCCAAAAGTGCTTACTCGGTATGCATTGTGAAAATAATGATATTCACACTACTTATGTCTTAGGTGCACTTTGGAAAGTAATGACTCAGTTTGTGTGTGTGTTTCAACGTCAGTGTATGTATCTACATGTATTTTTTATACAACAGAAATTACAACGGTTTGAAAGTTAGCGGGGATATGATGCATGTTCACAGGGGTGTAGCGCAAAATTCTGGGCCCTATATATAAGCAGTCCCTGTGGGCCCCTTCTCCTCTTTTGTCTCTCACGCATCACTTTTTTTGAGTTCTAGCATACTGTGTATTATTTACAATCACAGTACATTAATATATTTTAACCTAACTTAACCTAACCTTACCAGTACTAGCTAGCTGGCTAACTCCTACTGTGTTCAGTTAGTAGGAGTTAAGAGTTAGCTAGCTAGCTGCTGCCTAGCTGTGGCAGTAGGAGTTAGCTAGCCACCGTTCTTTTCAAAGCTGCTAGCTCACCTTTCTTTTGGAAGCAATTACTCGGCAGTTGTTTTCCCTCATTTTGCCTTCTCTCCCTTTCCTTTTCTGGAACCCAGATTTTGCTTTCGTTGGGAAAGACACGACTCTGTGCTCCTGCTTGTATCAGCGGTCACTCGCAACAGGACTAGATGAGCTGCATTGAGAGATGCTCGTGAGGGGCGGACTAAACCATTTTGCACTTTTTGTAAAGGGTGAGCGGGGCCTCAGAGAAGGGTGGGAGGGGCCTCAGAGAGCCTCCACTATTTTCTTTAAGTCCCTCAACAGATGTATTGAGCCAATTTTAACTGAAGTTATGATACTAATTAGTTAGAAATAAAAATTTGCAAACCAAAGCCAAATTTTAATTCCAGGCTTCCCGAGGGCCCCCTCCCGCCCCCTCCATTCTGGGCCCTGGTAGGTCCGCCCCCCTCCCCCCCACGACGCCGCTGCATGTTCACGTCTCTCAACCAGATTACTTCAAAGTGACTCACGCAACATTTCTTCACCCTAATTAGAGTAAACGTGCGAATCAAGTTAAAAGTTGGATAGCATAAAATAACGAAATTACTGACTGCCTTTCCAGAGGGTTGTGTTGCTGTAGGTGTACTTGTTTTAGCAAATAGAAACGTCCGGGACTTTACAAACCGTGCTAGCATGGTAGCCCCGTTCATCAAAGGAAGATCTTGTAAAATAAGAAGAAGAAGAAATAAAAAATATGATCGTGTCAAGTCTCCCTGTTCCCTGCCTCGGGGCAGCGATGGAGCTAAGCTGCTGGGAGAGAATCACCTCTTGCACTCTGAATGGATTTTTAAACACGGCGACGGGGTGGGAGCTTAATCTGCAGCCAGCACAGAACAATGACTTTTCTGCTTGACTGGTTCGGCTGCAGCCTACTGGCCCCGCTGTCTAGTCCTCCTCTGGGAGTTATAAATAAAGATGTTTTCTTCTTCTTCTTTTTTTATATCATTGCAGCTGCGCTCTTGACGTTGCTACTGACATCAAAGTCGTCCTCCACTCCCCCTCCCTCCCTCTCTCTCTGTCTGTCTGTCTCCCGTTTTCTCTGTCTGTCTGTCCCCCGTTCTCTCCGTCCGTCTGTCTCTCTCTGTCTGTCTGTCTCCCGTTCTCTCTGTCTGTCTCTCTCCCGCTCTCTCTGTCTGTCTGTCTCTCTCTGTCTGTCCCCCGTTCTCTCTGTCCGTCTGTCTCTCTCTGTCCGTCTGTCTCTCTCTCTCTGTCTGTCTCCCGTTCTCTCTGTCTGTCTCTCTCCCGCTCTCTCTGTCTGTCTGTCTCTCTCTGTCTGTCCCCCGTTCTCTCTGTCCGTCTGTCTCTCTCTGTCTGTCTGTCTCTCTCTCTCTGTCTGTCTCCCGTTCTCTCTGTCTGTCTCTCTCCCGCTCTCTCTGTCTGTCTGTCCCCCGTTCTCTCTGTCCGTCTGTCTCTCTCTGTCTGTCTGTTTCTCTCTCTCTGTCTGTCTCCCGTTCTCTCTCTCTGTCTGTCTGTCTGTCTCCCGTTCTCTCTCTCTGTCTGTCTGTCTGTCTCTCTCCCGCTCTCTCTGTCTGTCTGTCTCTCTCTCTCCCGCTCTCTCTGTGTCTGTCTCTCTCTCTCACACACACACACACACACACACACAAAGAGCAATCACACACAAATGTGCGCGCGCACACACACAAACGCAATAACAGACAAGAACATACACATACGCACACACGCACACAATAACAAACACAATAATACACACACAAAGAGCCAAACACACACACACACACAACACAAACACACAGAGCCAAACACGCACACATACACATACACACTCAATAACCAACACACAAAGAGCCAAACACACACACACACACACACACACACACACACACACACACATAAAGAGCCAAACACACACACACACGGGAAGTGTGTTTAATGAGCAGAGAGACAGCGGTGGTGTTCCTTCAGACAGACAGCAGCAGCAGCAATGTGACTCAGGTGTCAAGAGGGGTTATGACGTGTTTATGGCGTAGTTATGACGTGATGATGGAGGGGTTATGACGTGATGACGGAGGGATTATGACGTGTTTATGGCGTAGTTATGACGTGATGATGGAGGGGTTATGACGTGATGATGGAGGGGTTATGACGTGTTTATGGCGTAGTTATGACGTGATGATGGAGGGATTATGACGTGATGATGGAGGAGTTATGACGTGTTTATGGCTTAGTTATGACGTGATGATGGAGGGGTTATGACGTGATGACGGAGGGATTATGACGTGTTTATGGCGTAGTTATGACGTGATGATGGAGGGGTTATGACGTGATGATGGAGGGATTATGACGTGTTTATGGCGTAGTTATGACGTGATGATGGAGGGGTTATGACGTGATGATGGAGGGGTTATGACGTGTTTATGGCGTAGTTATGACGTGATGATGGAGGGGTTATGACGTGATGATGGAGGAGTTATGACGTGTTTATGGCTTAGTTATGACGTGATGATGGAGGGGTTATGACGTGATGATGGAGGGGTTATGACGTGTTTATGGGGTAGTTATGACGTGATGATGGAGGGGTTATGACGTGATGATGGAGGGATTATGACGTGTTTATGGCGTAGTTATGACGTGATGATGGAGGGGTTATGACGTGTTTATGGCGTAGTTATGACGTGATGATGGAGGGGTTATGACGTGTTTATGGCGTAGTTATGACGTGATGATGGAGGGGTTATGACGTGATGATGGAGGAGTTATGACGTGTTTATGGGGTAGTTATGACGTGATGATGGAGGTGTTATGACGTGATGATGGAGGGGTTATGACGTGTTTATGGGGTAGTTATGACGTGATGATGGAGGGGTTATGACGTGATGATGGAGGGGTTATGACGTGTTTATGGCGTAGTTATGACGTGATGATGGAGGGGTTATGACGTGATGATGGAGGGGTTATAACGTGTTTATGGGGTAGTTATGACGTGATGATGGAGGGGTTATGACGTGATGATGGAGGGATTATGACGTGTTTATGGCGTAGTTATGACGTGATGATGGAGGGGTTATGACGTGATGATGGAGGGGTTATGACGTGTTTATGGCGTAGTTATGACGTGATGATGGAGGGGTTATGACGTGATGATGGAGGAGTTATGACGTGTTTATGGCTTAGTTATGACGTGATGATGGAGGGGTTATGACGTGATGATGGAGGGGTTATGACGTGTTTATGGGGTAGTTATGACGTGATGATGGAGGGGTTATGACGTGATGATGGAGGGATTATGACGTGTTTATGGCGTAGTTATGACGTGATGATGGAGGGGTTATGACGTGTTTATGGCGTAGTTATGACGTGATGATGGAGGGGTTATGACGTGTTTATGGCGTAGTTATGACGTGATGATGGAGGGGTTATGACGTGATGATGGAGGAGTTATGACGTGTTTATGGGGTAGTTATGACGTGATGATGGAGGTGTTATGACGTGATGATGGAGGGGTTATGACGTGTTTATGGGGTAGTTATGACGTGATGATGGAGGGGTTATGACGTGATGATGGAGGGGTTATGACGTGTTTATGGCGTAGTTATGACGTGATGATGGAGGGGTTATGACGTGATGATGGAGGGGTTATAACGTGTTTATGGGGTAGTTATGACGTGATGATGGAGGGGTTATGACGTGATGATGGAGGGATTATGACGTGTTTATGGCGTAGTTATGACGTGATGATGGAGGGGTTATGACGTGTTTATGGCGTAGTTATGACGTGATGATGGAGGGGTTATGACGTGATGATGGAGGAGTTATGACGTGTTTATGGGGTAGTTATGACGTGATGATGGAGGGGTTATGACGTGTTTATGGCGTAGTTATGACGTGATGATGGAGGGGTTATGACGTGATGATGGAGGAGTTATGACGTGTTTATGGGGTAGTTATGACGTGATGATGGAGGGGTTATGACGTGATGATGGAGGGGTTATGACGTGTTTATGGGGTAGTTATGACGTGATGATGGAGAGGTTATGACGTGATGATGGAGGGGTTATGACGTGATGATGGAGGGGTTATGACGTGTTTATGGGGTAGTTATGACGTGATGATGGAGGAGTTATGACGTGATGATGGAGGGGTTATGACGTGTTTATGGGGTAGTTATGACGTGATGATGGAGAGGTTATGACGTGATGATGGAGGGGTTATGACGTGATGATGGAGGGGTTATGACGTGTTTATGGGGTAGTTATGACGTGATGATGGAGGAGTTATGACGTGTTTATGGGGTAGTTATGACGTGATGATGGAGGGGTTATGACGTGTTTATGGCGTAGTTATGACGTGATGATGGAGGGGTTATGACGTGTTTATGGAGTGCTTGTGGAGGGTCGTGTGTGATGTGACCTCTCACACCGCTGGCCTGTGCCTGCGTTTGTCACAAACGAAGGGACGCTAACTCTCAATCTGCTGCCGCCTCTTATCTAACTGACGGGTGAGCAAACACACGTCTTAATGACGTCATTGTGGGTTTTTTTTAATTAATTTATGCTCCCTCGTTCCCCAGGGTGTTGTGTGAAGAGTAATGCAATCTGATAATAAGCCACTAAGCCTCGGGTGAGAACATTGGATATAAATCCAATAATTGCAGATTTGTGCTCAAGACAATTGGATTTTGATTGGCGTAATTGACAATTAGCATCCCTCCACGTGTAACGCAGACCGGACGTTGTGTTCCTGTTTTCATTTGTTGTCGGAACAATCAAGACACCGATACAGAGAACAGGTACACACTCCCTGTTCTGTCCCTGATCCTGTTGGACGTCCGCCCGCCTCTTCCCCTCATTAGCATAGCCATAATGGGCCCCCATAGTTCCCCGTGTGCACACGTTTAAACAGTCCTGCGTGCGGGGCCAACTCATCCGTCACGTGTCACTGCAGCGTGCAGATATGTGCGCCGGATTTAAAGCCCGTTTGCAGCAGGCGGGTGGCTTACGGGCCACGGGATCCGAACGATAAAATGCGAAAATAGTTTAGAGAGCAGAAATATATCTGAAATGAAATAACAACAACGCTGCGTGTTTGGTGAGCAGTTCACTGGAGGCATGACTAAAACATAAACTGACGGGATGATACGGCGATTAAGCACTAATTAACTAATATACAGCGTAAGACAGAGAATATAGAGTTCCTACTCTTGAATTAACCTTCCGGTTCTACTCAGATTCGTCCTTGTCGTTTTTAAGAATGTGCGAGATGTCATTCGTGAGTTATTTCAGGTTGCCAAATTAGTCGAAGATTTTTGGCATGCTAATTAGCGCTACTTCCTGTTGTTTCACTTGCTGGCGCTCACCACTCACCCTTTATACAGAAAACACCCCGATAAATGGCAGTGAGACTAAAAGGAGGGCGTGGCTGGTGTTAAGTCCTTTATTAGTATATGAACACTTCTCATTTCAAACTCTGACCAGACGCCCTGTGGCTATCGGAAACCGAACCCGGGTAGGCCAGACCACGGGCGATTACTGTGGTCGGCGTGGTCGCCCGTGGTGCGGGAGACCCGGGTTCGGTTCCCGGCTGCGGCGGATTCCCGGCTGCCCCCTGAATTCGCTATATTGGTGTCAGAAGTGGGATGGAGAGACTGTGAGGCCATTGGAAACGCGTGCGCTCAGAGGCGTGACGGAGCTGATATGCTGAAGTGTGGGATGCGCTTCCCGGGGGGGGGGTAAGTGTAATGATCATGGACGATTAGACTCGCTAGCCATTGGCTAACGGGTTGGACCCTTTAGCTGACTGGTTAGCGCAGTTGCCCGTGATGCGGACTATTCGGGCTCAGTTCACAGCTGTCCCTAAATTTGCTACATGGGTGTCGTTGCATATATTGTAACGACCATGAATGAATAGACTCGCTAGCCGTTGGCTAACGGATCGGACCTTTTAGTCGACTGGTTAGCGCAGTTGCCCATGGTGCGGGAGACCCGGGTTCGCGTCCCGGATGCGGCGGTTCCCGGCTGCCCCCTGAATTCGCTACAGTGGTGTCAGAAGTGGGATGGTGAGACCGTGAGGCCATCGGAAGAGCATTCGCCCAGAGGCGTGAGGGAGCTGGTACGCTATAGCGCGGGGAACCGCTTCCCATAGGAGGAGGGGGGGTAGTATAACGACCACAGATGACTAGACTCGCTAGCCCATGGCTAACAGGTCAGACCCGTTAGTTGACTGGTTAGCAGTCGCCCGTGGTGCGGGAGACCCGGGTTCGCGTCCCAGCTGTGGCGGTTCCTCGGCTGCCCCCTGAATTCGCTACCACACACATGTATATATATATATATATATATACACACACACACACACACACACACATATATACTATATATAGTCCATACTGATAAAAGTTCTCTGTTCTCTGTTGAGCATGACTGCTTGCTATGAATTGGGGGAAATTGGGAAGGCACAGTTATTTGACTCCCTCAACCTTGCCTGTCATGCAGCCATCAAACCATCTATCTTCCTTTTTCTGTTGTTCAGCAGTCATTAGTCTTGATTTAATTTCCATCTCCTGTTCCCTGCTCACAATGGAAGTCCAATTAGATGCGAGCCAACAGCCCGTCTTGCTTTCCACAGGAGGAGTCTCTCGGTCATAAGGAAGCAGGTGGACTGAAAAACAAGAGGTTAATTGGTGGGCATATAAGTTTGGGAGGTGGAGGAAACACTATTTTTGTCACTGTCCTTGTGGTCGTATCAGATGCAAAACGTACGACCAGATATGCACACACATACTATGCTCACCTTTACTTTTTGCATACATAGTTCAACATGCTTTTTCTTTTTCTCTTGTGATATTCAGGGTAGGCCCTACACACACACACACACACACACACACATATAGTATATATATATATATATATGAAGTATGCAGGGCCACTTGCATTCAAGACACAAACTAGTTTCCTTTTCGCTTCGCTTCACTCTAACTTCAACTTTAACTGTCCACTCCTAGCTACGTGAAACGAGAGCGCAATGCTTCAGCAAACGTGATAAAATACCAATCATGTGTAATGATGCTTTGGAGGTGGATGGATGCTCCTGGGAGCTCAAAAATGGGGTCAAGAATATAGCTTGATTTGTAGGTATTATGCAGACATGACGAGATTTCATTTGGATTTCATTGTTTTAACTCCATTAATTCTATTAATTTTTATTTTTAGTAAAATTTTTATTTATTTTATTTTTGTTTATTTTTATCTTTATTTAATCTTTTATGTTTATTTTATTTATTCATTTTAATTTTTTGTAATTCCATTTCTTTCATTGGGAGTGATGAAGAAGGACAGGATTAGGAACGAGTATATTAGAGGGACAGCTCAGGTTGGACGGTTTGGAGACAAAGCAAGAGAGACAAGATTGAGATGGCTTGGACACGTGTGGAGGAGAGATGCTGGGTATATTGGGAGAAGGATGCTGAATATGGAGCTGCCAGGGAAGAGGAGAAGACTACAAGTCCTCCAACCCGTACGACCACATAGGTCGTATACCCTCTAATACAGTGTTTCTCAACCCAGTCCTCAAAGAACCCCCATCCTGCATATTTTCTTTGCAACCCTGAATAGGTACCTGTTTGTAGTTATTCAACCAATCAGCAATGAATTTTGTCAGATGTGGCACACCTTGCATAATTAAGTGCTGCGAGATGATTGGTCGAGTAAGTACAAGCAGGGCTACCTATGCAGGGTTACAATGAAAATCTGCAGGATAGGGGCTCCTTGAGGACTGGGTTGAGAAACACTGCTCTAATACGACCCACAGCAGCGTTTCCTAAATTAGCGCCCCTACCGGCGGCAGGAGATATGCCACAGATACGTTTCACCTCGATGCATTGCGGGTTTTTAGCCACTTAGTCAGTTAAGTAGCCAGTAAATAGTGATAAAAACAGTTTGAGAACAACAGAATATGTAGTTTTTGTGTTGTTTCGCCTTCTAGTATAGTAACTAAGATGCCATTGGCAGCACGGCCGCTGGCGGTCGCTCACCTTTAAAACGTAACTATAGGTCGTAAGTCGTACAACCGACCCATGTGGCCATTTTTCGGTGGAGGACAGTCTCGTTGCTGGCATTACACGGCAGCTACGTCGCATCTCATTGAAGTCCATGAATATGGTTTGTTCTTTTCACGACACTGAATGTGGGGTGTTAAGAGCATTTGGGGTGACAACACGTTGTGTTAAATGAGAGCTACTGTCACTCCGTCTCTCTTTCTATGTGCCGGCCCTTCTCCACGTTTCTCATGTCTTTGAACCACGTCTGCGTGACCGCAATGAATGATGAGAGTTTAAGCCTCTGACCTGACACTGTGACACCGTGACACTAAATAAATCACTGTCTAATGCCTGCAGGTTATGCCGTCTCATACGTCACGGCTCTGTGGGTACCTGCACCGCAACGACGCATGCGTGGCGAGCGTCACCAGCGATCATAACAGGAAGTCGTTGATCTTTCCAGATCATCTGGACTTCTTTTTTTTTCCGGTGCATGAAGTCACAACTGGCTGCAACGGATTTCACTGTGAATAACGTGCATATCTTACGTACGTCATCACGTATTACTGACTAGACAGTCATAAATCATCAACTTCTTCATTTGCTGCGCACGCCTGCTTAGTCCCGTTATGCGTTGCAGGTTGTCTGAGCCGACCCCAGCAGGCGCTGGGCAGAAGTCAAGAGGACGCCGCACCATTAAAGGGCCCTGACACACCACACTGCAGGCCATTTAGAGTCACCTAACATGCATGCCATGGGAGCTAAAACCACAGCACCCCAGAAGAAACCCAAACTGGCGCCTGACAGAAGAGCTGATTATACCTTATAATTTGCACTTATTTTGTTTAGACTCTGTACTTTCTTTTTGCTGATATTTTTTATTTCTTTTATTTTACCCCCACTCGGCAGCACGGTGGCACAGCGGTTAGCGTGGCTGTGTCACAGCAAGAAGGTCCTGGGTTCAAACCCCGGGGTAGTCCAACCTCAGGGGTCGTCCCGGGTCGTCCTCTGTGTGGAGTTTGCATGTTCTCCCCGTGTCTGCGTGGGTTTCCTGCGGGGGCTCCGGTTTCCTCCCACAGTCCAAAGACATGTAGGTCAGGTGAATCGGCCGTACTACATTCTCCCTAGGTGTGAATGTGTGTGTTGGCCCTGTGATGGGCTGGCGGGCGTCTCCAGGGTGTCTCCCCGCCTGCCGCCCAATGACTACTGGGATAGGCTCCAGCATCCCCGCCACCCTGAGAGCAGGATAAGTGGTTTGGCTAATGGATGGACACCTGCAATGTCGTTGTGCTTGGCACAATGACAATAAAGTGCTTCTTGATTCTTGGTATGAGGTCGCAGTGCCAACCATTACACCAACCACGCCACCCTTTCAGGATTTAGTCAACAGACTTAATCGCTGCACGGTGGTTGATTAAGAGCATGATTCAGCACCTGCATGTTCACTAGAGGAAGATGAAGAGAAAGACGCTACGCTGTCATTGTAAAACCTAGCATCTGCGGCCCTGCATGACCGAGACTCTAATGGAAACTGTGGTGTTTGGAACAGCATGGCTGGTCAGGGCAGTAAAAGGGAAACTTCAGCCACAGGTCACCCATATTGCCCACGGCTAATGTCTCCGTCCAGCTCATCTACATGTGCAAAGCTATGGAAAAGATGCTATCGGGAGGCAAAATGAAAGTCGCGCCCCCCTCTTGCCGGCGTTTTGAATAACGACGGTGCTGCCTCATCATTCATAATGACACTGATCATCTATTACGGTCTGGGATATGATAAAAAAAGAAAAAGAAAGCCTTGCCAACTTGGAAATCTCCCCCTTTTTCGATGCTGATTTCCGAGGATCTACTGGCTTTCACCTTGGGCAGTGACAGATAATAAGTTTGTCATTGGAGAGCTTCCTCCTCCCCACATAGGAGACCTTTACAGAGATATATCGCTGGCCTCCTGCTGATTAAGTCTACACTGTTTGGAGGATTATATCTCAATTCATTCTCATTTATTCTCCCGCTGGCCCCTAATTCAAATGACTCTGGATCATTAAAATGAAGGTTATCAACCCCGCCTGTGGAAGAGACGTGTCCTTAAAAATGGAGAATTGGTCACCTCGCTCACTTCCAGTCACCTGGCTCGCAATCAGTGTTTTAATCTGTGCAACCTGTAGATATATAGATACTGCCCTGATGAAGACTATAGGCTATGAAGATAAAGGTTCTGCTAGCCATAAACATTACTTCCCAGACAGCTTCCGGATGTGGGCCACTTCCGGCAATGATGCGGCACTGACGGCCTTCTTCTGGCCCTGACAAAATGGATGTGAGTCTGAAGTGGCCCACATGTATAATAGCAATTATGGCCCAAATATGCCAAATCAAATGTGGCCCTTTTTTGGCAAAGATGCGGTGCTCTTGGAAACATGTAGTCTGGATGTGACCCTGAAGTGGCCCGTGTGGTAAATGGTGAATATGGCCCAAATATCACAAAACAAATATGGGCCATCTTTGGCAAATATGTGGCACATGCGGCATTGTTATGGCTTGGTTCTGGCCCAGATCTGGCAAACAGGAGCGGACCGCCCCAGTGCCATCATTCCACGCGGTATGTGGGCCGGATGAAAGTGTCGGGTATGGGACGGGCCCAGGCCACAGCAATTTTGCTATCTGGGGTACATACATAGACAGTCTTCAATGAGCTCGGCACTCAAATATCCTTTTTCTTGCGTGGTACCAATTTGAAAAAAACAAAAACCAAAGTCTCATGTCAGGGCCAAAGCAATCATGGGATATTAACTCTAGTTTGACCTCACACATGGTCCAGGGGGTCATAATGTCCCGTGGCTGCTTTCTTGCTTGCTCAATCATGTGCTTTATAAATGTGCACGGAAATTAAATCAGACTCAGGTGTTCTGCTCTGACCGCATATGAGCGGTCTGGTTTTATGTCTGCCACAAAACCTCAAACCACACCCGGCCTGCACAGGAACTCATTGGGGGCAAGTCACATGACGTATCCAAACCTAATCTAAAAACTACTGTGAATTTGTGAGGGGTTTACTGGACATCAGAGCCCATTCTCATCCCACTGTGTCTTATATCAATATGACGTGCAAGGTACTTTTCCTCATTTAGCATATATAGACATGCCGGGGTGTGAGACTTACCAGCATGCTAACCTTTAACCCTACACATAACCACTAACTAACCTTAAAGCTGAAATCTGGAAAAAAAAACAAATTTCCATTTGAATCCATCTGGATCATGGAGTCCTGATCTGTCTGTATTCTCAGATAGCAAAGAATCCTTGGCCCAAATATGGCCCACATCTGCAGTTATCTTAAGGCCCACATTTGGCCTTGAACGATGGCGTTGACTCAGGGTGAGTGTGGTTGCCTCAACTCAGCCACACTCGGGCCACATCTGGCCCACATAGCATGTGCTGTAACCCAAGTCAAGCCCGGTTCATTACATTTGGGCCATGCCTGGCCCACACCACACTTGCCATGACCCAAGTCAGGCCCGGCTTATGACATCTGGGTCACGTCTGGCCCACACAACAGTTGCCAGTGCCGTAACTGAGCCGTAAGTACCAAAAGTGCCCCAGATTAGGCCCAAATGTGTCTGTTATCTGGGTTAGCTTTGGTCCCAGGATCAGTTTTTACAAGGGTGGGAACTATTTACTGCTGAGCTGACGGCACACCAGCCACAATGGCTGCTGCACCTTGTTTGTAGTCCCAGAAAATCAGAGGCAACGGGTCTGTTTCTCTCTGCCTCCTACATCCGCCTACATCACAACACTGTTCTACTGGAGGCGGCACGGTGGTGCAGTGGTTAGCGCGGCCGCCTCACAGCAAGAAGGTCCTGGGTTCGAGCCCCGGGGTAGTCCAACATTGGGGGTCGTACTCTGTGTGGAGTTTGCAGTTTGCATGTTCTTCCCGTGTCTGTGTTGGGGTTTCCTCCGGATGCTCCGGTTTCCTCCCACAGTCCAAACACATGTAGGTCAGGTGACTCGGCCACACTAAATTGTCCCTAGGTGTGAATGTGTGTGTGTGTGTGTGTATATGTCGGCCCTATGATGGACTGTCTCCCCGCCTGCCGCCCAATGACTACTGGGATAGGCCCCAGCCTCCCCACGACCCTGAGTAAGGACAAGCGGTTAGGATAATGGATGGAGGGATGGATCTACTGGAATACTGACTGTCTGTCCAACACAACCACCACATCATCATCATCATCATCATGTATCATATAGATAATATCATGACTTATTAATGGAGAAAGTCGCCGATTTCAGCTTTAACCGTATATTTAATCACTACCTAATGTCATATAAGGGCAAAACGTCCTGGGAGAAAAGAAAAACGTCAGTGGTGGGTAAAAAGCTCTCGGCACCCAACACGGCAGGTTTAACAGGGCAGTCTATTGAATACCACGCATCTCTACACGGATGCTGAAGGGTACCTCGCACATCCTATATTGATGTTTCGGCCAGCTGTCGATATATGACGCTGTGGGATGAGACTACGCTGGGCTAAGAATTTGCCTCACAGCAAGAGGATCATGGGTCTGATTTGTGTGTTTTTCCCGTGCTTGTGTGGGTTTCCTCAGGGCACTCCTTCTCCAGCCGTCCAGAGACACACACGTCAGATGAATGCGGAGTCTCTCAACTGTCCACAGGTGTGTTTGCGTGTCCTGTGATGGACTGGCGACCTGTCGGAGGTGTCTACCTGACTTCCACCCCGATGCATGCTGGGATAGACTCAAGCCCTCCGTGGCCCTGAACTGGATTAAGCCGATAGGAAGGACAGATAGGTGACTTTGTTGAAGAGGAAGTGCCACGTTGTCCGGTCAGTGGTGTCAGTGGGGAAACTCAGCCCCTCCCACAGTCGTCCGCCAACCGACCACTGCGAAGCAAGTGTGCAACCTAAAGAGACTAAACAGCCCAACATAATGGAGCTGAGCAAGGGAGAGCCGGGCCGGGGATCACACTGACGGGTAGGATGTGTTTATCTGTAGTGGGTTTGCCATTAGTCCATCTCGTTGTCCCAGCTCAGATGTGGACGTTTTCCCGAGGACGGCAGCGTTCTTGCAGTGCTGGCTTATCTGTTTGGTACACTCTAGTCTCCCTTTTTGACATGTGCCCCCGATGCAGTACTTGGTAAGAGTTACTGAACGCAGCATTTTGAAATGGGGTCAGCGGCGGTAACCCCACGAGGGTTGGGGAATTTTACGAGAATTAGTTAAGGTTCTTGCTGATGAACAAGATTATTGGGAGGTTGGTGGGGTTAATGACCTAAAATGGTCATCACAATGTCCTGATTATGAGAGAATTTTATTTTTAATTTGTTGCTATGCATGTAGCCTACATGGACGGAATAAAATTCCCGGTCTGTTGGAAATGTTTTTTTTTACGTGGTGTCATTATTAAACTTGATGTTGAACTTGATGTTGATGTGGCACCCTAATTAACAAGAAAGTTCATACTGGTTCTGGGTTCCAGCCCCGGGGTAGTCCAACCTTGGGGGTCGTCCCGGGTCGTCCTCTGTGTGGAGTTTGCATGTTCTCCCCGTGTCTGTGTGGGTTTCCTCCGGGCGCTCCGGTTTCCTCCCACAGTCCAAAGACATGTAGGTCAGGTGAATCGGCAGCACTAAATTGTCCCTAGGTGTGTGTGTGTGTGTGTGTGTGTGTGTGTGTGTGTGTGTGTGTGTGTGTGTGTGTGTCGGCCCTGTGACGGCCTAGCGGCCTCCCCAGGGTGTCTCTCTGCCTGCCGCCCAGTGACTGCTGGGATAGGCTCCAGCATCCCTGGGGGCGACCCTGAGAGCAGGATAAGCGGTTTGGGTAATGGATGGATTTCATACTGGTACTTCATGTCAAAAAGATGGCCAACCCCTGGTGTCTGGTACACACGTGGCCACTACACATTAACACAACAGCTCCTGTGTCCTCTCAGCAAACACCCACAGGTTCACAATGTTATTCTTCATGCTGGCACGAACCATCAAGCAGCAGTCTGACGTTTTAAAACAGGACTTGAACCTCCTTTTTAACGAACTCAACAGGGTGTGGAAAGCCCGTCTTCATCTCGGGTCCTATTCCCGCGTTGGGCCGAGGTATCGGACGTTTTAGTCGGCTGCTGTCTCTTCACACATGGCTGCATTCAGCCTGTCCATCACACAGTTTGTCTTTTATCGACGATTTTAAACTCTTTTGGGAACGAGCATCCCTTATATCAGCGAGGATGGTACGCCCTAGCTTGCGCGGCACTAGAGCACTTTCAGCAAACACTTTTTACACAGCAGTTACTACAGCCTCACATCACTGACTGACCGCCAGTCACGCCACAACAACTCTGGACTACACATCAGTCACCCATTGCTCTTTTTCGCACTCGGCGACCTCTTCACCTCCTGTGTGTTCCAGCAGTTCCCCCCTGCTGCCCAAGCAATTCTTAAGACAATCCAGAGCCTCTCCGTCATCCCAGTCACGATCAATGACAGACCGCACAAACGTGATAACTCAGTAAACATCCATCCATCCATCATCTGAACCGCTTATCCTGCTCTCAGGGTCGCCGGGATGCTGGATCCTATCCCAGCAGTCACTGGGTGGCAGGTGGAGACACCTTGGACAGGCCGCCAGGTCATCACACAGGACCCACACACACACACACACATTCATACCAAAGGGTAATTTAGTTTGGCCGAGTCACCTGACCTACGTGTCTTTGGACTGTGGGAGGAAACTAGAGCACCCGGAGGAAACCCACGCAGACACGGGGAGAACATGCAAACTCCACACAGAGGACGACCCGGGACGACCCTCAAGGTTGGACTACCCCGGGGCTGGAACCCAGGACCTTCTTGCTGTGAAGCGACCGCGCTAACCACTGCGCCACCATGCCGCCCGATAATGCAGTATGTGAAACCTATTTTAATCTGATTCGGCCCACACGTATAACCCCTCTCCTGAACATTCCTGACTTTAAAGTCCCTTCTCCTTGTCCTGCTCAATGTTAGCTCTCTAGCTAAAAAGACTTTCACTGTTAATGACATGGCCTGGCAGCCTGTCCTGGGTGTCTCCCCGCCTGCCACCCAATGGATGCTGGAATAGGCTCCAGCATCCCCGCGACCCTGAGAGCAGGATAAGCGGTTAAGATAATGGATGGCTGTTAATGATGTCATTACCGCTCACGAACTGGACTTTGTCCTACCAACAGAAACCTGGCTTGATCAAACTGGTAATAAGGAGCTGATTGAAACGTCACCTGCTAACTACGAGTTTGTACATTGTGCTCGGACCTGAATTACAGTTAAGTCAGAAACCTTGGCATTATTTTGGATACTGATGTAAAATTTGAAAATCCCATCACCGATCTCACCAGAACAGCATTTTATCACTTAAAATATATCAAAACTTAAAGAGTATTCATATCTCAAATTAACACTGAGAAACTGGTTCATGCATTCATCTCAAGCAGGTCAGACTACTGTAATGCTCTATCTGCAGCAATATCCAGTCAGCGGGACGGCTTCAGCTCACTCAAAATGCAGCAGCCAGAGTCCTTACATGTACACGGAAATTTGAACATATTACCCCGGTACGGAAATAAACTCATCGGCTCCTGGTACCACACAGGATCACTTTCAAAATCCTGCTCATAGTCCATAAAGCTCTTAACGGTTTGGTTTGGACTTGTTCACTGATTATGACCAGATCAGGCCTCTCAGGGCATCAGGGAGAGGTTTTCTGGCTGTACCCAGAATTAGAGCCAAGTGTGGTGAGGGTGCCTTCGGTCACCGTGGCCCTGCTATGGAACAAGCTGCCTGCTGACCTGAGCTCCATCACAAGGCCTGTGTTTGTGTGTGGTAGCACTTGTTTCTTGTACAGTTTGTTATATGTGCCTATATGATGGGCACCTATAATCAAATAAATAAAATAAATGGCAACCCCTGTTTTTATTTGATTGTGTTGATCTTTTTTTTTGGGGGGGGGGTTTAATTGTTGTATGGTGTGTTTAATGTATGTTGGGTATATGCTTCATTGATTCAGTTTCTGCGTTTTACTTATGCTTATATTCTTATATTTATATTGCTTATGTTAGCTAAGTTTATGTCTATATTTCATATTTTGTCTTTTAATGCAAAGCACATTGAGCTTACTTGTAACAAAATGTGCTATAGAAATAAAATTGCCATTGCCATTTAATGGTAAGTGGTAAGTAAAATCGTCTAGGTGAAATCTGTGTCAAGGAGCGCCATCCCTGATGATGTCCTCATCTGTTTTGGTGCTCTGACACCAGACTTTGTTATGTAGGTTAGTCTACCACTATGTCGGCCTTGCTGTTATGACTCCTCCTCTATCGCACGGCGGTCTGTCTTCCTGGTTATGTCATTTAGGGGTCAACTGTGCTGTGCGTGTGTTTCACCGTTGCCGGTCGGTTTAAAGCTGCGTGCTTTCACTTCTTTTCTTCTTTTATTACTGACGCGACGTTACGTTAGGTCTGGTTGTGACGGGCCGGCCGGGGGCCCGCTTTGACCTTCTTGCATTAGGGCCCGGTGCTGACTCGTTACTGACTCGTTGACTTTTGCGTAAAAATCAGAAGTCATTCCAGATATTAGACATATTCTGTGGGATCAGAATCAAGAGAAGTACCATACCAACGACCCTCCAGTGTTTTTATCTCCGTCATTTCAGGGTCACCAGCAGGTTCAAGCTGGTTTCACGGCTTGTTTTGTGAATCTTATAGCACTCCAGTCGTCCTCATTTAATGATAACGATCAAATTTGTGAAGGGGCGTCCGGGTAGCGTAGCGGTCTATTCTGTTGCCTACCAACACGGGAATCGCCAGTTCGAATCCCCGTGTTACCCTCAGCTTGGTCGGGCGTCCCTGCAGACACAATTGGCCGTGTCTGCATGTGGTTTATGTGTCCTGGTCGCTGCACTAGCGCCTCCTCTGGTCGGTTGTTTAGGGAGAGGGAGGGGGAACTGGGGGGAATAGCGTGATCCTCCCACGTGCTATGTCCCCCTGGTGAAACTCCTCACTGTCAGGTGAAACGGAGCGGCTGGTGACTCCACATGTATGGGAGGAGACATGTGGTAGTCTGCAGCCCTCCCCGCATCGGCAGAGGGGGTGGAGCAGAGACCGGGACGGCTCGGAAGAGTGGGGTAATTGGCCAAGTACAATTGGAAAGAAAAGAGGGGGGAAAACTGTGAGCAGTGTGTGTAGTGACTTGGATAATACAGTAAATGTATTATTATTATTACTTTACTTGCACAAAACAACAAAAAGGTCAATGTCAGACACGATATTGAAACAAATCAATTTTGCAGGAGAGGACAGAAACCCTGTTCGGCACGCAACATTAAGCAGGAGAAAGAATGGAGGTCAGGGGAGGAGTGGAGCGAGGACGAGTGGTTGGGGATGGCTGCATATTCATTTGCCATGTAGTCTCGCGTACGAGCGTTCAATGACAACCGGTCCCTTTACAAACATTTTAGACGCAGTCTTTACTTTCCCAAACACAATACATCACGAGACTCTCGCGCCATTCTCAGACCACGTTCCACATTTCTGTCATTGTTGTACTGTCCTCCACCAGAAAACGACCCCATAGCAGTTAATTACGACCTAGTTACGTTTTAAAGTTAGGCGACCTCTAGCGGTCGTGCTGCCAACAGCAATCTTAGTTACTATACTAGACGGCGAAACAACACAAAAACGCACTGACCACATATTCTATTGCTCACAGTGCACAGAGACGAAATGTATGTGTCATATCTCCTGCCGCCGATAGGGGCGCCAATTTAGGAAACACTCATGTGGATCGTATTAGAGGGTATACGACCACATAGGTCGTAAGGGTTGGAGGACTTGTAGGAATAAAAGCCGTTTGGTGTACTTATTTTTTACCCCAACAGGTTTAAAAAAAAATACACATCCTCAGTTGAACTTTTTTCAACCTGCAAACCTGGAAGGGATTTGTTTTGTGTTGTTTTGTTTAGGAGTTCATGTCTGGTACAGTGAACAATTCACAGATCTCTCGGACTCCAAAATTGGATCGTAGATACACAATTTGTGTGCTTCTCCCCTCTGGGTCACATTTTGCACGTTCGTTTCTCCACAGAGTTGTTGTCTCTGTCGACACAACAGGAGGATTGCCTGTTTTTGGTGGTGTTGTGTTGTCTTTCCTTTGTGCGGAACAACAAATCGAATCACAGAAACTTTGAAAACTCATGAGGAAGTACATAAGGAGCCGACTTACTTTCTTTGCCCAAAGGGGAAAGCAGGTGAAAGTATACTGATGTGACTTGTCTTAAACCTGCAGAAAGGCCGGGTGCCCAGCTGGCATGGCGGTCTACTCCATGCCTACCACCGCGGGAATTGCAGGGTCAAGTCCCCGTGTTACTTCCGGCTTGGTCGGGCGCCCCTACAGACAAAATTGGCTGTGTCTGCGGGTGGGAAGCCGGATGTGGGTATGTGTCCTGGTCGCTGCACTAGCGCCTCTTCTGGCTGGTCAGGGCGCCTGTATGGGGAGGGGGATCGCGTGATCCTCCCACGCGCTACGTCCCCCTGGCGAAACTCCTCACTGTCAGGTGAAAAGAAGCGGCTGGCGACTCCACATGTATGGGAGGAGGCACGTGGTAGTCTGCAGAGGGGGTGGAGCAGCAACGGCTCGGAAGAGTGGGGTAATGGCCGAACACAGTTGGGTAGAAAAAGGGGGAAAATGCAGAAAAAATGAAAACCTGCAGAAATGACGACTTCTTAACGGCCCTACCCTTGATAGTTTGGAAGCACAATATGACTTGAAGATGCTAGCGGAGGATGCTGAACGGCACTAATAGAAACAAGATAAATGCCTCGCAGCCTCCAAGGTCCTTGGAGACGCCCGGCTGCTTTTTTTTTGGTTTCATTTTTGCTGTTGTTTGAAGTCCGATCCCCTCCATTCAAAAAGTACTCGACTCACACTCGCAAACGTAAGCGGAGATATTGGCGAGCAGTATCTCCCGAGGGCGTTGAGAGCTTCCTGGAACTCATCATCTCCCCATGTGGACTGTATTGCCCTGCTTGCTTTGATTTGTCATTGGGATTCACGTCGCTGAGTGATAGTGGTCAGAATTAAAAGGCTATTACATATACAACCTTGAAAAGACCTTTAAGATATTCATTTAGGGCGTCCGGGTGGCGTGGCGGTCTAATCCGTTGCCTACCAACACGGGGATCGCCGGTTCGAATCCCCGTGTTACCTCCGGCTTGGTCGGGCGTCCCTCGATACACAATTGGCCGTGTCTGCGAATGGGAAGCCGGATGTGGGTATATGTCCTTGCTGCTGCACTAGCGCCTCCTCTGGTCGGTCGGGGCGCCTGTTCGGGGGGGGGGGGGGGACCGGGGACTAGGGGGAATAGCGTAATCTTCCCACGCGCCACGTTCCCCAGGTGAAACTCCTCACCATCAGGTGAAAAGAAGTGGCTGGCGACTCCACATGTATTGGAGGAGTAGTCTGCAGCCCGGGACGGGGCGGAAGAGAGGAGTAATTAACCTGATAAAATTGGGGAGAAAAAGGGGGAAATATATATATCTACTCATATATTTTCGTAATGTGTGTGTGTGGTGTTAGTGTGTGTGTGTGGTGTTAGTGTAGATAGCGGGACCGAAAACTAAAGCATTTATGACCCTAATTCTTTTTGGAGGTGGTAGGTATTGTCTCAGAGAGTAAGGGAAAAATCCCAGAAAATTAAAATTATGCATAATTATGCATAAATATGCAAAATATGCATTTTTCTAAAAATGGCTAAAAACCACTTTTCTCGGCATTTCAGATGATTCTGAGCATTTGGGGGGAGGGAGTTGGAGTGGGGGGGGGGGGTTTTAGGGGCAGGGGGGAGGCGGTTAGCTGGCAGGATGAAGAGGAGGGAGATTTAGACGGGTGGATAACCAAACCGCTACATTGTAGCGGGGTTCTTCTAGTATATATATATATATATATATATATATATATATATATATTTTAAACTAATGACACATTTCATTATTTGTATTTCACCTGTGAACATTTTGACGAGGACATTTTATTGTATTTGTTTGTAATGATTCTGAATGGGGGGGCGGGGGGGGGGTCTGGATAGTCTACCCTTTTTAAAGACTGATGAACTTGCAAATTCCTTCATTGAGTGGAAATGCGTTAAAATCAAGTTCTCGGTAATCCTTTGAAACGCAGCCCACTCATTGCACATTTAATGACCGAGTAACTTACACGCACAAACATATGTAATTGAACTGTGATGGGTGGCAATTGCTGAGTAATAAATGAGTAAAACAAGGTATTTTCTACATCTCTGGTTTGGTTCCGTGTCTTTACAATGTGATGTTAAATATAATCTACAAATTCCGAGACTTTTCACCAAGAAAAACGACGCCACAGGTCGTTTGTACAAGCAGCTTATTACGACCTGCAGCTACGTTTTAAAGTTAAGCGCCCTCTAGCGGTCGTGCTGCCAATAGCAATGTTAGTTACTATTCTAGATGGCGAAACACAAAAACGCCCTGACCACATATTCTATTGTTCTCAAATTGTTTTTATCACTATTTACTGACTACTTACCTTTATTAGCCTGTCTGTGAGGCGTTGTAAAAAGGATGTCAACAAGTAGATAAAAACCCACAATGCACAGAGGTGAAAAGTATCTGTGGCACATCTCCTGCCGCCGGTAGGGGGCGCTAATTTAGGAAACGCTCCTGTGGGTCGTATTAGAGGGTATGGGTCGGAGGACTTGTTGATAAATTCACACATCACATTGTACCAAACAACTATTTTGAATCCTCGGTGTGTCAGGGATCGGTAGTAATGACCTGTTAAACATGAATATAAGGTGACTATTGAATGCGGTGCCATCTATGGTTAGGTTACTCTGCAGGACGTTCAGCATTCACCTTATATCCACGCTTATGTTGTATTTATATTGTACTGAAGGCTGACGGCCACTGAAGAAGAAAACCCGGACAGGAGGACACCTTATTTCTATTTTGCCCTACAAATCCCTCTTTTCTCTTCACCATCACGGGTCAAAGGCTCGGCTCCCCTTCCACTCATGTCATTGTGAATCCATCATCTCCCCGGTCTCCCACATGGTCGCCACACGATCCGCGAGCTTAAAACGGTGACTGCCATGGGACTCCTGATCTTTCTATTTTTTTTTTCAACCCTGGCAGCCTTTAATTCATTATTCACCGACTGCATCTTATGTAGAGCACAGTGAAAAATTCCCAGTTTGCTCAGAGATCGCTCGTTAGGAAGTTTGCACGAGAGCACGTATGCATACGATAACCATTTTCATGTGTGTAAAACGCCGGAGGAGATGACGCCTCCAACGCCAAGCGACGGTTTCTGCGAGTCCGCCGACCCATACGACCACCCACAGGAGCGTTTCCTAAATTAGCGCCCCCTACCGGCGGCAGGAGATATGCCACAGATACGTTTCGCCTCTGCGCATTGTGGGTTTTTTAAACACTTTGAGAACAACAGAATATGTAGCCGGTGCGTTTTTGTGTTGTTTTGCGGTCTAGTACACTAACTACGCTTGCTATCGGCAGCACGACCGCTAGACGTCGCTTAACTTTAAAGCGTAGTGACTATAGAGGGGCGTCCCGGTAGTGTAGCGGTCTATTCCGTTACCTACCAACACGGAGATCGCTGGTTTGAATCCCTGTGTTACCTCCGACTTGGTCGGGCGTCCCGACAGACACAATTGGCCGTGTCTGCGGGTGGTTAGCCGGATGTGGGTACGTGTCCTGATCGCTGCACAAGCGCCTCCTCTGGTCGGTCGGGGCGCCTGTTTGGAGGGGAGGGGGAACTGGGGGGAATAGCGTGATCCTCCCACGCGCTACGTCCCCCTGGTGAAACTCCTCACTGTCAGGTGAAAAGAAGCAGCTGGTGACTCCACATGTATGGGAGGAGGCACGTGGTGGTGTGCAGCCCTCCCCGGATCGGCAGAGGGGGTGGAGCAGCGACCGGGACGGCTCGGAAGAGCGGGTTAATTGGCCGGGTAGTACAGCTGGGGAGAAAAAGAGGGGGAAAAAACAAGAAAACAAAACAAAAAACGTAACTATAGGTCGTAATAAGCTGCTTGTACAAGCGACCTATGGGGTCTTTTGTGTGTGTGTGTGTGTGTATGTGTGTGTGTATATGTGTGTACGTGCGTGTGTGTGTGTATATGTGTGTGTACGTGTGTGTGTGTGTACCTTTATTTGTTGACACGGAGGCCGAACGCACGCATTCTACATCAGTGTAAAAGCAGCGCAGTGAAAGGACGGGTTGAAATCAAAAGGGCGCCCAAAGGTTCAGCCGACCATCATGCGAACGAGCGGACCTGACCTCCAGGTCCTGCCGGAGACCGGGCCGGTCCGCTGGCGCCCGAGAGCATGACGCCGCTTTGAGCTGGCTCGTTCGCAAACACAGAGGCAGTGTTTGCACATCCCTTCTGTTTAAGGAGAGATGAGAGCCGCTGTTTGTTTATTTCGCTCGGATGTGAGAACCCAAGAAGCAGGTTACGTGCTCCGTTAGTGACTTAACGCTCGCTCGCTCGCTCTCACGTTAATCTTTTATTCCGTTTCATAATGCAGAGGCCCACTGCACATTTCTAGAGGCATTTGTTTATATCTTATTTTGAGTCCAATCCGCTTTATCTGGTGGCCTAATGCTTATGTTAAGATACTGCTCGTAAAGTTTTCTTACGCTGCTGGCAGATAGTATTGCTTACTCGCTTGTGTGTATTTATATTCGTTTTACGATTATGAGCCTTGTTATGGGAGATTTTCAGCAAACAGGGAAATAAATCATCTAGCAAGTACATTTTCCTGAAACAAGCAGTATTATCTGCCCGCGGGGAAAGACAATTATACTACTAACGACGTAATGAAATCAACATTGTGAGATTTGAAACGAGATAGAAAGTCTTGATGCGTGCTCAGTAATCCAGGTCACGAAATCCCAGAGAGCTGAATGGGTTCATCTGTATTTTTGCAGTGAAGAACTCGCCTGTATCAACAGTGTCCAGTCTGTCACTTCTCTCGGTCTGTCTTCTTTTTCCAACATGGTCTCACATAAGAAAACATTGACGTACAATTTACATGCCGTGCTAAAAGACCTTGACTGGCCACATTTTGTCACGTGTGTCAAAAGCTTCCGGTGTGGGAAGATGGCGGCGCAAATTCACGTTTGTGGCGGCCTCACCCAGTACCGCCCATGCTGTGACTTTGTCCACGTCTAAGCTTGATGGCTGGGAGAGCTTGGTCTGCTGCATCCTGTGGGCCCAGGGACCACGATCCTGATCGGATCTGTGCCCGAAGAGGAAACACCGAGGGCAGTCTGAAGGGACATGAAAGCGGGGCAGGCTAAGCCATCTGCTAGTCCATGCAGACGGGCAGTTCTGATAACACTGAGGGCAGTTTGGCGGCGGCCTCGCCTGGCGTTGACTGTGTTTTTGGTGTCGTCGTATGGAGTGTGGGAAGGTGTGTCAAAGTTGTCTGGTTGGGATAGCTGGCATTGGATCGGCTGGGGGAGTCTGGTCTGCTGCATCCTGTGGGACGAAGGACCATGGCCCTGCCGGAGCTGGGCCCAAGGAGGAATCCCCAAGGGCCTTCTGAGAGGATGCGGAAGCGAGGCAGGCTAAGCTAACTGCTAGCCCACGCAAACCAGCAGTTCTGACAGTCATCCTGGCTGGCATTCGTTCCCCTGGACAGTGTTTTTTTTTGTGCTTAGTTTGGATGTGTTCTTAGTAGGGATGGGCATGATTAATCGATAATCGATAATTGATCGTTGGGAAATTAGTCAAAAACGTGGATTTTTTATCGATCAACGTCCATATTACATAGAAGTTGAATTAATGAATCTCACTCCGTGGCAGCAATGTTGAAAGAATGAATTTCACTGCCTGGCAGTAATGAGACCTCTTAACCGGGCGGGGGTGCAATTTTTATATCTGGAGACTAGAAACTGAGCTAGTACCAACCGGCTACCATATTGGAAAAATAGCCTTCAACATGAAGCGCGTGAGGCGAAGTGTGGCTAGCGCAGTCACCGGAGCCGCAGCCGCGCCGGCATCTGCCATGGCACTACTTTTCGGGGAGCAGTACTCCACTCCACACGACATTGGCATCGAAGTAGAAGTTCAGAACTTTCTGCGGGAGACCCCCCCCACCCCTGAATTGCAACCCCACAGGCTGGTGGAAAGTGAATGGAGGGAGTCCAAAGGAGTTGAATCAAGTGCAACTGGACTTGGTATATATCCGTGAAGACGTTTCGCCTCTCATCCAAGAGGCTTCCTCAGTTCGTGCCTTTGGATAACCATGACCTGGATGAATGGGAACATTCACAGACATGAATGGAGGGAGGTTCCCCAGGCTGGCGAAGTTACCACGAAAATACCTCTGCATCCCCGCAACTTCGGTCCCTTCGGAGGGAGTGGTTTCAGCGGCTGGACTGACGTCACGTCACTAGGCTGCGTTCAGTCGCGTCTCACCCCTGAGCATGTCAACATGCTCATCTTGCTGAACAAAAACCAGTAGGCTGGAATTACTTGCATTTGTTAAGAGTGGACTGTGGGCAGTTATCCTTTATGTGAGTAACTGTTATTCATTTTATCTCTCTCAGCTGGAGGCCTACTGGAGTCGTTCAAAGTTACATTTTGTGAAAAACTGTCAGCGCTAAGTACGCCTAATGTTTTTATTTTATTTTTTAATTTGCATATTTTATACATAGCCTACATATAATTTATATTGTGGGGAATTGTTTCTCAAAGAGAATCAATAGTGTTTAAGAGTGCAGCAGCATTGGCTCTTTAATTTGTGAAGAGATTTGACTCGGCCGGGCTCGTGGCTGCCTTTTTTATGCGTGGTGACGGAATGTGATATGCCGGTTTTTTACAATTAAACAGTTAAACTTTAACTACCTTGTTTAAAAGCATTGTGGTTGTACTATAAGTTAACTCCTTTGACGATTAAAGATTTAATTGAGGAAAAACATGCTTTCTTTGGTATTTCTGCCATAGGCATTTTTTTCCATTAAAAGTAATTAACAATTAATCGATAATTGATCGTTAATTTTCGCGATGATCGATCAAGGAAATTTGATCGTTTGCTCATCCCTAGTTCTTAGTTTGGATATATTTAATATGATGATGTTGCATGTGCCCCTCACATCAGCCACATAGTACTCAGCATTTCCTAAGTGTGCATTACGACATACGTTTGCACGTTCGCATTCCACGTGTTTTGGTAAATGCAAATAAGTTAAATATGGACATTTGGTCTGTGAGACGGGGTTCTCTTCTTCCTATTGTTTAGCGTCTTTATAAGGCAAGTTAATGCAGATGATGCGAGGAAGCTGTAAGATGGCAGCAAAGTGCACAGCTTCCTTGTTTTCCCCCGCTGGCCACTTATCCGTTGACACGTCACGCTCTCGTTACGTCGGAGCTAGCCTGCACGCCGAGTACAAGGACGCCACATTTCAATGGCAGATGAGAAACGTATACATGCGTTTGTTCGATTCCTGCGGCTTAAACCGTGGCCCGTTGACTGACGGCCAGACACTCGTGTCTTTCAGTCAAAGAGGAATGTAGGCTGTCGAGTTTCACCCCCGGTGACACACGAGAGCCACTCGAATTTGAAAACAAATAAAACGAAAAACTCAAGATGGACTCAGCTTCCTCGGCACGAGGAGATGCGGAGTGCCCACGTTGGATCCCTTTCAATGAGCGCGAGCCTCCACGCCACTTCAGCCCTTTGTGTCGTTTTTCCCTTTCCCTCTTTTCTCTTGTCACTTTTCCTCCCCCTCTTTTTGTTCTGCTTTATCCTCGTTCATGAAAGCTGTTCTTGAAATGTGCGCTCACAGCCACCCGAGGGGAGACCCCTGCCCCCCCACCCCACCCCTCATATATCACACTGACAAGTCAAGCCATGAATATAGAAGGGGGCAGATTGTGATTAGTCTACTTTTAATTACTCAATCACCCCCGTCTGAAGAGATGCCCGTCCGCTTTTTCTGCCCTTGACGACAGCTTGAATGATCTCTGCAGCTTCAGATTTGGGGATTGAACCGTGTGACGTAACGGCATCACAGTAGCCCACGCCTCGGCGCTGTCCAATCACATGTTGCAGAAACTTAATTCTGACATCTTTTTAGAATCGGCTAGGAAGAACCGCTCATACTTTGTTATTCTGTTTGATTATTGAACAAACCATAACTTTTTTCTACAACAAAACACAACAGAATTGTGAAAGTGTGCTCTTGGTTGATCAACTGATTGTATCCGGCCAATTACCCCACTCTTCCGAGCCGTCCCGGTCACTGCTTCACCCCCTCTACCGATCCGGGGAGGGCTGCAGACTAACGAACGCCTCCTCCCATACATGTCCCAGATAGCAAAAAAACTTGATTCAGCCCACATACCACGTGGAATGATGGCACTTGGTTGGTCCGCTCCTATTTGCCAGATCTGGGCCAGAACCAAGCCATAGCAATGCTGTATGTGGCCCATATTTTTTTTGTGATATTTGGGCCATATTCACCATTTACCACACGGGCCCCTTCAGGCTCACATCCAGATTACATGTTGCCCAGAGCACCGCATCTTTGCCAAAAAAGGCCCACATTTGATTTGGCATATTTGGGCCATATTTGCTATTATACATGTGGGCCACTTCAGGCTCACATCCATTTTGTCAGGGCCAGAAAAAGGCCATCAGTGCTGGATCAATGACTGAAGTGGCCCACATCCGGATGCTATCTGGGGTGGAGTCGCCAGCCACTTCTTTTCACCTGACAGTGAGGAGTTTCGCCAGAGGGATGTAGAGCGTGGGAGGATCACGCTATTCCCCCCAGTTCCCCCTCCCCTCCAAACAGGCGCCCCGACCGACAAGTGGATGCGCTACTGCAGCGACCAGGACACGTACCGACATCCGGCTTCCCACCCACAGACACGGCCAACTGTGTCTGTAGAGACGCCCGACCAGGTAATACAGGGATTCGAACCGGCGATCCCAGTGTTGGTTGGCAACGGAATAGACTGCTACGCTACCCAGACGCCCCTCACCAGTCAACTAAAGGGTCCGACTAGTTAGCCAACGGGCTAGCGGGTCTAGTCATCCTTGGTGTATCAATATACACGATACCTCCCAGTTTATCTGAGTTGGTATATGGTTGTTGTTGTGAAGTGGTGTGTCTGTGTGATTGCAGGGTCACAACAACCAAAATACAATAATGCCAACACAACATGCTGGATCAGAAATGTTAGTTTGCATAGTTAACTTTTCATGTCGTAATTGTTTCTTTCAGCATCATCTCACCGTCTACCCTTGACACTGTTATGAGACAGGAGAACAGCTTTAATTATCCACTTAAGAAGCCATAAAGAGATGGCTGGCATCATAAAAGGTTCCTTCACTGGAGCATTTGCTGTGAGGATTATGGCTCCTGAAAGTTGTCTGAAAATCTTAGAAGTATTTCAACAAGTCCACCAACCCATACGACCACATAGGTCGTTTGTCCTCTAATACGACCCACAGGAGCGTTTCCTAAATTAGCGCCCCTACTGGCGACAGGAGATACGCCGCATACGCTTCGCCTCTGTGCATTGTGGGTTTTTAAAACAATCTGAGAACAACAGAGTATGTAGTCAGTGTGTTTTTGTGTTGTTTCTCCGTCTAATATAGTAAGTAAGATTGCTATTGGCAGTATGTTTACCTATGAATGACGTTATAAGAGCTAAATTAACGTTAGCCACAAGTTAGCAAGTCAGCTAGCGTGGACATTGTAACCGCGATGTGACATTAAACTTTGCTTTTACTAATATTCGTTCTCACGAGAGCTTATGGAAGGAGATGCTTATTATCACAGGGCAAGTAACGTGTTATAATGACAGAGGAGCGTGAGGAAGTAGCTCAAAACATAACTGTAGGTGGTAATAGCTGCTTATACAAACGACCTACGGGGTCGTTTTTGGGTGGATGACAGTTTGAAGTATTTACAGAGTACCGTTTTTTTTTTATATGACAATATGAACGTCATACGCCCCATTAAAAATGAATTGAATGTTTTCAAGTCAAGCCCTAGCAATAGAAACACCGATCAAATATCAAAAATACACCACCGTTGAGATCAGCTGGGTGGAGAATATGCAGATTGATATATGAGCAGGAGCGCAAAGGGGAAGTTTCACACACACACACACGCACACACACACAGGTAAAGATTTCCCCCCATTCAAATGTCGCGTGGTCGTAAACTGGAGATTTATATGCGGTTTATCTGTATTAATATTTCTGTAAATACGCCCCATTTTCCCGCGGACGCACGGTCGCCTTGACTGGCTGGCTGCTCTCCTGACAGATCAGAGCGAGATGGAGGGATGGAGCGGTCGTCCTTCCCCGTTAAGAAGGTGCTGTATATATTACCTGCATGAGGAGCTTTTTAATCATCATACAGATGAGCTGGGCTGATGCACTCCACCGGCTGCACAGTCCTAATACGTGGAACATACACAGAGCAGGGTGTGTGTGTGTGCGTGTGTGTGTGAAAGCAACGGCGTTGAGAGAGGCTTTTAGAGAGCAGGATTTCTGCATCCAGGTTTTTGAATACTTTCTTCTTTTTGCCGTGAATAACAACCAACATGGCCCGAAAAACGATTAGTGAGCAGGACTGGAGAGATATTTTGAATTAACTGATGTGTTTTAATGGGAAGAGTAAACTCCAGTGATTTAAAAGCGAAAGCAACAGAACGTTCAACACTTGGGTCTTTCTTATTTCTTAAGATCCGAACAACGAGGTGAAAAATAAACCCATACTTCAAATAATCTGCCAAGGTTACGACCAATTCAAGGTTTATCTCGAACCCACAAGCTGCTACCTCATACATGCAAATAAATAAGTCATGGAATTGATTATCTTCTAAGTCGGTGAGACAAGAGACACTTGGTCCGGATTCTTCTGGGTCTTGCTTTGGGCTAATGTATCTGTGGTTACTATTTTGTGTCTTTTTTACCATATGCAGATTATTACACAAGGTTTCTTTTTCCACATCACTTATGTAGATCTGATGTATGTAAATAATAATCATCTAATATAAAATAATGCACAATGGTGATGGACAGGTTGACGGACGAGATCAGGCAAGGAGTCTCCATGGATTATAATGTTTGCAGATGACATTGCGATCTGTAAGGGAGAGTAGGGTGCAGGTGGAGGAGAGCCTGGAGAGGTGGAGGTATGCACTCGAGAGAAGAGGAATGAAAGTCAGTAGGAGCAAGAAAGGAATACATATGTGTGAATGAGAGGGAGGACAGTGGAATGGTGAGGATGCAAGGAGTAGAGGTGACGAAGGTGGATGAGTTTAAATACCTGGGGTCAACTGTTCAAAGTAATGGGGAGTGCAGAAGAGAGGTGAAGAAGAGAGTGCAGGCAGGGTGGAGAAGAGTGTCAAGAGTGATTTGTGACAGAAGGATACCAGCAAGAGTTAAAGGGGAGGTTTACAAAATGGAAGTGAGACCAGCTATGTTATACATATGGTTTGGAGACAGTGGAGGAGGTGATCTAGAGGTGGCAGAGTTGAAGATGAAAAGATTTTCATTGGGAGTGATGAAGGACGACAGGATTAGGACAGAGTATATTAGAGCGACAGCTCAGGTTGGACGGTTTGGAGACAAAGCAAGAGAGGCAAGACTGAGATGGTTTGGACATGTGTGGAGGAGAGATGCTGGGTATACTGGGAGAAGGATGCTGAATATGGAGCTGCCAGGGAAGAGGAAAAGAGGAAGGCCAAAGAGGAGGTTTATGGATGTGGTGAGGGAGGACATGCAGGTGGCTGGTCTGACAGAGGAAGATACAGAGGACAGGAAGAGATGGAAATGGATGATCTGCTGTGGCGACTCCTACCAAGAGCAGTCGAAAGTCGTAGTAGTAATATAAAGTAGTATAAAAGTAGTATAAAATAATGCATAGGATGTAAAATTCTTAATGAACATTGTGGTATATTTTGCAATGTTCATCTTTATGCATGTATGGAATTAAAGATGAAGTATGGAGTTTTCGGCCACTAGTAGCGCGACCGAGCAATGCGGGTCCTCAAATCAACAAAGATGCTAAGATCTTCTCTAAGCCACCGCACTGAAATCTGGATGTAAACACTGGAGCCTTCTAAATATTAAAAATAAAGATTTCCTGAACATCTTTGAGGGTCAAAGATTTTGTCATCAAAGTCAGCGGGGTCTAAAAATATATTCTATATCTGCCCGAGTGAAATTATGAATGTAAATAAACCCGTGTTTGTTTACACGGAAAACTCCTCAGCTAAGCTTTAATTAAATATTCATGACCAAGCCGTATCTTCCGTATCTTCCGGACCTTACTGTGGGTAGATAGTGAACATATTCTCCAGTTCTGAGGCTCAGTCTGAGGTCGTCATTGGTGCCCCGTGACTCTTTTTCACGTTTTGGTTTTTGTAAGTACTTTCTTTACCATTCAGAATGTATGTCCTTTTTTTTTTTGGTAATATTACTTCACTTTTCTTTTTTTTTTTGCATTTTGTAGGAGCATCGAACACTTCTGCATTTATGTGCTCGCCACTCAGGCCGTCTCTGTTTGACGAAAGTAAAAGTTTCTGCCCACGCTCCATCACAGCTGGCCTTTTCTCCTACTGTCTACTTCAAAGCTGCTAAATAATCTGCATTGACTTGAGCTGACTTGACCTATAAGACGGATGTAAAGATGCAGCCCGAATCCACCTTCACCCCTCATTATCGTTTAATTGATATTGAGACCTTTGTTTCGTGAAGAACCGCAGCTTGAGAGAACGGACAGCAGGAAACACATATTTACTAAAACTGACTGAAATCTGCCATTGCTCACAATGAGAGTCTAAATGTTAATGATGGAATTGAGAATCAACACCTTACTGCCAAACTACCCGACTGGTTAAGCACCAGATGGGACCGCAAGGCCACAAAATACCAACTGGAACAGAGAAAGTTCCCAAACTTCATTATTTTGTAACATTCCTAACAGCGGAAGCCGGTATCGGCCCTGTGATGGCCTGGCAGACTGTCCAGGGTGTCTCCCTGCCTGCCGCCCAATGACTGCTTGGATAGGCTCCAGCATCCCCGCGACCCTGACAACAGGATAACCAGTTTGGATAATGGATGGATGGACTGAAATTTTGACTAAAATCTCAACTTCTCACGTCCAGGTGGCATGGTGGTCTATTCCGTTGCCTACCAACACTGGGATCGCCGGATCGAATCCCCGTGTTACCTCTGGCTTGGTCGGGCATCCCTACAGACACAATTGGCCATGTCTGTGGGTGGGAAGCCGGATGTGGGTATGTGTCCTGGTCGCTGCACTAGCGCCTCCTCTGGTTGTTCAGGGCGCCTGTTCGAGGGGAGAGGGGGAACTGAGGGGAATAGCGTGATCCTCTCACGCGCTACGTCCTCCTGGTGAAACCCCACACCCCCTAAGGTGAAAAGAAGTGGCTGGCGACTCCAGATTGTATCAGAGGAGGCGTGTGGTAGTCTGCAGCCCTCCCCGGATCAGCAGAGGGGTTGGAGCAGCGATCGGGACGGTTCAAAGGGGGGGGGGTGATTGGCCACATACAATTGGGGAGAAAAAGAGGGGGTAAAAAAAATCTCAACTTCGGCATGAGCAAAGAAGTGTTTTTTATTTTTTTTACATTTTTGAGCATTCATCTAATTTGACCAAATTTGTTCCTTTCCGAATCTAACTCCATCCTAAATGTATGCCCCCAATCCAATTACGTTTCCTAATTTTAAAAACGAATTTCCTCCTCAAGCCAAACCACCATCTCCGGGACTACATGCCCCACTCGGATGATGAAATCATTGCGTTGAATTGATAAAGACCAGCGGAGCCCATGAATTATTATTACTTTTATTATGGTCATTAAGTATTAATGCATCTAAATTTGAGGATTTTTATTCCCAAGAAGTGGTCTCATAGGGAATGGATAAGACGCTTCTTGACGTTCGCCTTTTCAAAGGCGTATTATGGTTTGCAGACGCGGCCTCGTGCACTACATACACACACATGTAACAAATTGTAGTGTGAGTTTGAGTCATCTCGCTATGGGCTGCGCATCACTGATGTGCTGCCAAAATGTGCTGGGAATTGACCGGACCGCATAATGCTGTGTTCACCTCCTACTTCCAGGAATTAATGGAAAACAAGGGGATCTAATGATAAAGGTAGGCTGTTTTACTGTTGCTTTGGCAGCGTATGTGGACCAGTGGCAGCTGGTGCTAAACTTTTTTTTGGGGGGGAGGCGCAATTTGCCCTGGCACAGCCCACCTGACAGCTAGCTGCGTTAATGTCCACACAGTCACATAGTTACTAAGAAGGACATTGTAGCCTATAGATTTTATCAGGGTTGGTAGACGGTGGATGATTGACAGTCAAGACGAGGCGTGGTGGTGGGTGCGAACATGACTGACAGCCACGAGAATTGTCCAATCACTTAGATCAAAAACATTAAAACAATACCAATTCGCTGCCAATAACAGTGGGCGTGTCTAGGGCACACAGAACTGCGCCCCCTGGAAAATCTGAAGAAACCAATCAGACAGCAGCCTCAGGTCACCTGCTCGCCACAAGTTTGAGGGCTTACATAAGGTATCGTTTGGCCACAGACTGAAAAACACTTTTATTTCATAATTATTTGCAATATACAGCTAAACTATATTTAACATGTTTAAGTAGATTTTCATCTCTTGATGTCTGAAGGGGGCGGTGCCCCAGCGCCCTGTACTGGCCAGCCGCCACTGGTATGTGGACATACTTCAAGTGACGCATTGTGTGTATGGGTGGCAACTTAACTACCTTGTACTTTGTGTGCTATATATATGAGAAATGAAATGCAGCGATAACGTTTATTATCACAGCTGGGTGACTTTTAATAAATGGGAAATGCTGGTTAAGTTCGCTCAGCAAAAATGATGATAACAAAAACAGTCACTACATTCTAGAGTCAGGAGTCGAAAGAGCTTTACCGTCATTGTCCGAGACAATGGAATTGCAGTTTCTACTCCAACGGTGCTGAGAAATTTAAATAAAATATAAAACGTGGTTAGGAGGCTAATATAAAAACCCATATACAAAGTGCTATTAAGCAGAAAAACATACCAGTGGGGGGAAAAAGATGTCAGAAGCACCACAGAAGTGTTTGGTAACAAAGTGCTGAGGTGCAAATGTAGATAAAAGCACACAGTCAAAATAAGCACTGTAAGCACCTTGTCCTCATATTGCACTCACAGTCCTTGTATTGCACATGCAGTCCTAGTCTTGCGTACGAGGGGGGCGGGGGTTTGGTTTTGGCTATGGGGAATTGTGCAGCAATGTGACAGCCCTGGGAAAGAAGCTGTTCCAGTTCCGAGATGAATATGCACGGATGTTTCTGTACGTCCTGCCTGATGACAGCAGATTAAAGAGGTGTTTGCCGGGATGTGTCGGGTCTTTGATGATATTAGTGTCGCTCCTTAAGACTCAATTCTTTCTGGTTAGCCTTGTCGCAACTCGCAAACCGCGCTCTAATACGGTAGGTGATTATGCTCTCAGTGATGCACCGGGAGAAGCTGACTAGCAGCTTTTGGGGCAAAATAACTCTAGCTTCCTGAGGTAGTCTAAGTACTGTTGTGATTTCCCTATCTTTGCAGAATGATGCTCCAAAAGAGGTGGCACAGTGGTGCAGGCTGCACGGTAAAGCAGTGATTAGCACGGTCACCTCACAGCAAGAAGGTCCTGGGTTCGAGCCCCGGGGTATTCCAACCTTGGGGGTCATCCCGGGTTGTCCTCTGTGTGGAGTTTGCATGTTCTCCCTGTGTCTGCATGAGTTTCCTCTGGGGGCTCTGGTTTCCTCCCACAGTCCAAAGACATGTAGGTCAGGTGAATCGGCCGTACTAAATTGTCCCTAGGTGTGAATGTGTCGGCCCTGTGATGGCCTGGCGGCCTGTCCAGGGTGTCTGTCGCCCAATGACTGCTGGCATAGGCTCCAGCATCCCCGCAACCGTGAGAGCAGGATAAGTGGTTTGGATAATGGATGGATGGTTCAAAAGAAGTTTTCTGAGGTGTCCAACCCCAAGAACCTGAGCTACTTGAGCTTGAATTTTAAATTGCTCGCATGCTGTTTGGCAAAGATGTTGTCAGTATTTTTATTTTTTTACATCTTATCACAAGTTAAGAAGTAAGTTCACATACATTTTGGTTTTGAAAGAGTCTGACTACCACAGTACAACATCAGTCACTGGCTCTCATCACCACACTGGAAAACTAATTGTTAGTTGTGTGCCTGGACAGTGCAGCTCACAGAAAGGTCATTGCACAAAATAAAAAGGTTGCAATATGTCATGGAGAAAACGACGCCTCTAATTTGGGTGTTATCATGCAATGAAAATGTTATCCAAGCTGGCAGCAGCCACATTAACTAACAAGCATTAACCCTTTTTAGAAAAGGCCTGTTGTGTGAATGCTGCACTACAAAATGTACTTTCATATACAGAGTCAGCTATACAGTGAGTCTTTGCTACTATAGAATAGAATAGAATAGAATAGAATAGAATAGAATAGAATTTGGGCAGCACAGTGGCCCAGTGGTTAGCGCTGTTGCCTCACAGCAAGAAGGTCCTGGGTTCGAACCCCAGGCCATCCCAGGTCCTTTCTGTGTGGAGTTTGCATGTTCTCCCCGTGTCCGCAGTGGGTTTCCTGCGGGTGCTCCGGTTTCCTCCCACCATCAAAAAGACATGCATGTTCGGGTTAATACTCCTGTCTGTGCCCCTGAGCAAGGCAATGGAAAGAAGAACTGGAATCGGTCCCCGGGTGCTGCACAGCGGCTGTCCACTGCTGCTATACAATATGATGGGTTAAACGCAGAGAGTCAATTGCTGAGTAAATGTCATTTGTGTGCATGTACAAAATTTACTCTCTGTATTTAACCCATCCTATTGTATAGCAGCAGTGGGAAGCTGCAGTGCTCGGGTACCAACTTCAGTTCTTCCCATTGCCTTGCTTAGGGACACAGACAGGAGTATTAACCCTAACGTGCATGTCTGTTTGATGGTGGGAGGAAACCGGAGTACCCGGAGGAAACCTACCGCAGACACGGGGAGAACATGCAAACTCCACACAGAGAGGACCTGGGACGGCCTGGGGTTCGAACCCAGGACCTTCTTGCTGTGAGGCAGCAGTGCAAACCACTGTGCCACCCAGTGGTTAGTGCTGCTGCCAGTGGTGGTACTATTTGTGGTATTGATTCTTTTGTGAGATATCTGTTTGCATTATCAGGACATATTGTGCCCATTGTTCAACCATGTTCCTGAAGATATCATTATCAAAGCATATTATCTCTGCTGTACCACTTCCAAAAACATACGGTTACACTGCTCTCAGTTCTAGATTTCTACTACTACCACTACTACTTTCAGCTGCTCCCGTTAGGGGTCGCCACAGCGGATCATCCGTTTCCATTTCTTCCTGTCTTCTGTATCTTCCTCTGTCACACCAGCCACCTGCATGTCTTCCCTCACCACACCCATAAACCTCTTCTTTGGCCTTCCTCTTCTCCTCTTCCTGCCAGCTCCATATTCAGCATAGAATTCAGCATTCTAGAGTTCTACTTCAGATCCATAAATTTTACAACGTCCTCTGTATATGGAAACATCATGCACATTATAGCTCCATTTGATGACATGTTCGTGCGAAGTGCATGGGGAAAAAAATCTGACAACATGCCCCGCACTACTGCCTTCAAACATGAGACGGCCACAGCACCATTATTCCCTCCTATAAAACACAAGTACACTTCCGCCCCATCCATCAAAATTACAGCACAATTACGTCTCCTCTAATTGCTACTTTCTCAAACTACACTTTATGGCTTCAGTACCAGTATAGCACACGTGTACACACACCTGCATGTGTATTATCTGTTTCTTACTTTTTTTGTCGCCTCACATCTTCCTGTAATTTTCTCCGGACATTGCCTGCATTTACATGCACAGTTAAGTCAAGCTACGGTTATAGCTCGATTAGGCCATGTAATTGGACTACTGTCACTGACCCAGTATATAAGAAACGGGGGAGAATCAGTTTATTTACGGAAGTATGTCCGACGCCAGTACGGTAGGTGGCGATATGCCCCCTTTCAGCTGGTTGCTATTGGACCTTCTTCTGGTTGTTTGGTTGTTTTTCTTTTCATTGTAGTAGGGCTGTTTGACGCTCTTCCACCGAACACGTATTTGCTCGGGGGTTGTTTTAAACCCTGCTTCGTCCAACTTTTCTGCCATTTTCTTAAATAGTTCGCCATTCCGCGTTCTCCTTCCATCCGTGTACTTTAGGATATTCACCTCCTTTAGCTGACGCAACATGAAGTTTGTCTCCCCGTCTGTCCAGAAATACGTGACTCTTGCTCTAGCACTCGCCATGTTGATACTCTTGATACTACGCTGCTCGACGTCCGGGTGAAAGAGCACCGCAGGAACTATGGATCATGCACAGAACGCCTCGGCCAGTTCGGGGCCGATTGAAGCGTATACGTGCCAGAGTAAATCGATCCCCAACCGCATTATCTAGGTGTGTTAGTCCGACTTCCGAGAAATTCGATTTAGTACAATTTCAGTGGGACTAAAAGGTTTACATGTGCTTTAAAAGTCCAGTTTTAGTCGGACTAACACAACACTGATTGACTACCGCTGAATCAACAACATCTGCCTCCAGATGTTGCACGGACCGGGTCATCATGACACGACTTCCTACACATGACCACATTTCTATACTTACAAAGAAAAGTTTCCAAATAGTTGTGGTAGACACATCTGCAATAAGCTATCACGAATTAGCATTTACTACCATCTCCCATGTATCTTGGCACAAACTGCAGTAATGGCAACAGCTTTTCTTGTACAGGAGCAAATGGCGGTGAAACAATGTACATAGATTCAAGCTAGAGCTGAAACTTACATCTAAATGTATATCATCTATAGTGTTTCGTGTTTGGTAGTACGCCTTATGACAGTTATGAGTTGTACTGCAGTATTATCATCACAAATCCGTATCTTTCCTTTCGGCTCATCCATTGTAGCACCGCTCATATCATTGGAATATTGATTTACTCGCAGTCCCGTCAAGGAAGCCAACAGCACACAACCACTTCGCACCCACTTTGGTCCAGCTGTTACTAGGCAACACCTGGTCTGCTTATTATTTTTATCCATCCAGCCGTCCATTGTCCATTCCCTCTTAATCCGCTTCAGAGTTATGGGGGTGGTGTGTGTGTGTGTGTGTGGGGGGGGGGTCTATTTCGGCATGCATTGGGCAGATGGAAGGCAGACAACCTGGACAAGTCGCCAATCCATCGCTGGGCGCACACGCACCTACACACACACACACACCACTAACCACCATGAAATGGCATTTAGAGCACCACAATCTTCTGCAACTTTGATGTGAATCGGAATCAAATTGAACAGTCAGGTGGGAGGGAGTTTGATTTGATTGACAGGCATCTCAGAGGAACGTGGACATCGATATGCTATTTCTTCATGATTAATGTGCTATGGGCTCCCCGGTCTCACCTGTAGTGGCCAACTTGTATATGGAGGAAGTGGAAAAGAGGGCTCTGATGGCCTCTCCAGGGACACCACCTAGCCATTGGTTCAGATTTGTGAACGACACCTGGGTTAAAATTAAACCTCAGGATGTAGCACATTTCACCGACCACATTAGCTCTGTGGACACCACATCAAGTTCACCAGAGAGGATGCGACAGATGACAGGTTAGCCTTCTTACACTGTGAAATTGCAATTGGGGATGGAGGACATTTGATTGTTGATGTTTACCATAAACCAGTACATACTGATCAGTACTTAAGGTTTGACTCTCATCATCCACTGGAGCACAAACTAGGAGTCATCAGGACGCTGGACCACCGAGCTGACAACGTCCCCACTGACACAGCGGCCGGGGAAGGGGAGAAACCCCCCATTAAACAAAGCCAGGAAGACGCCCAAACAGTGCACGAACCAATAGAAGAGAGGAGAAGGACAAAAGCTGTCTAAGTGTAAACCGGTGGTGATTCTGTATGTGGCGGGAGTGTCAGAAAAGCTGAGACGTGTATTTTCAAAACACTTCGTCTCAGTTGCTTTCAAACCCCAAAACACACTGCGCCAGAAGTTGGTCCACCCCAAGGATCAGGTCCCCCGACACAAACAGAGCAATATAGTGTACGCTGTTAAGTGCCAGGAGGATTGCCGTGACTTGTACAACAGGATACCAAACAGACGCTGGCCAAGAGGATGACACAACACAGAAGAGCGAACATGTCAGACCAGGACTCCACAGTCCACACCATCTACAGGCCAGTGGCCACTCTTTCAGGGATGAGGATGTGCACATCCTTGATAGGGAGGAACGCTGGTTTGAATGGGGAGTCGAAGAGGCCATTTATGTGAAGAGGGAAAGAGCATCCCTGAACTTGGGGGGGGGGGGCTAAGGGTACATCTGTCACCATCTTACAATGCTGTGATTGCAACTATTCTCCAATCCTCTGTGAATAGTACACATGGCCATCGAAACTCCAGTTAATGGACACACCCATATTTGCATATGCAGCTGGTTGTTGGTTTCGGTCATTAGGCACTGTATTGTACTGTATTATTTATAAAGGGGGGGGGGTACCTGCAGTCAGCTGAGACTGAAGAGGTCACTTAGATGAGCGATGAGCCGTATCTGTCAATAGAAGTTGTGTCCAGATGAACTGATTCAACCTTCTTTGACTTTACCAAGGCCGCTCCTGTACTGGGCCTGAAAACCTGACTGGAAAGTTTAAAAAATGCAGTTGGAGGTTAGTAAATCATTTAACTGTTTAAAAACGAATTTATTTAAAATATTGCTTAAAAAAAAAGGAAGATTAGAAACTGGTCTAAAATTGCTGAGGGCTGAGGAGTCAAGGTTGTTTTTCTCCAGGAGGGGTTTCAATATAGCAGTCTTAAGTGGAGGGATTAAGCTGTGACACTACCTTCTTAAGCATTTCAGCACTGACCGGGGCAAAAGACTGTAGGGTTACCTCACATAGTGAGATAGGGGTTTCTGAGTTATCACTCTTTAGCTGAGCAACACCAGATATGGTGGTCATCTTATCCCTGAAGTATGCCGCAAACTCATTACATCTGGATGTGAAGAGTAAAATGACTATATTGTTATGATGTTAAAAGGCATCATCTGTCTTTTTTTCTTATTGAGATTTAGGAATCCGTCCCTGAATCGGGTTGAGCAGATATACACAATGGATGAATAGATGGAATTGTGTCAGTGTCCCTTAAACGTTTTTATTAACGTCCTCAAAATAAAGTTGTCTTTCCTTTTTTTTTTTTGCTGAACTCTTACCCTCTATCAAATTCTGCCCCCTTCTTCACAAAATAATCAAGAAAAAGTCATTTCAGTCTTTCTTAGGAAAACGATGGCAACTGAGGGGTCTTCACCCAGGCTTATTTCCACAAACAAACTGTCCGAAGACAGAGGAAGCAGCATTTGTCTGTGAATTATTTTGATTACGTATTTAACATATTCAACACACTGAATACATTACAGGGGACGATAACCTCTGTCCATCCAGTGTATGATTGAGGTTGTCGTCTATGAAGGATATTTTCCTTCACAAGCCACAACACATTAAGCAACTATATTGTTCTGTTGGACTGACTGTTTTGATAGTACTGACTCGAATACATTTTTACAATCATCCTAAAGGATGTCTCTGTCTGACGACGTTGAAGTGCATGAAGAATTCATGTTATCCATAATATGCCTTCATAAATTTTATATGCAGTCTTGAGGTTTACAAAGTCCCATTGTCAGGTCATCCAGGGGAAACTGACAGGTGAGAACCGAAGTGCATGAGTCACACACAGGGAGGTTAACAGTAACAGTCAGTTTACTGCACAGACAAACAGCCTTTTACTTGCCAAATGTACAGATAGTGGTAACTGTTTACTGGCCAATTGGTAGCAAGGGAGGCAGGGTTAAAGATGTGTGCAAGAGGAAGCAGAATGGGAGAAAAATATACGCGGGTAAGGAGGACGTTAGAACGAGCAGTGGATTAAAAAAATAGGCTGCGGTGCAAATACAAATCGGTTGCTAAGAGACGTGTGGTATAAGTGAAGGAATTTCAGATTAAGGGGGCCCAGAGTGTCGTTCCACACGGATAGTGGTGTAGCGGCTAGCAGCGCAACAGTGAGACTGTGTCTGAAGCATGTAAGTGCAGTGGGCCAGGTGAGGACTGAAGGAGAAGGCGGCAGTGTCGGCCTTCGATAGTGAGGTCTAATTAAGTCTCTTGTTGAACAGAAGTCAGCGAAGCTATAATACTGTAACGACCACGGATGTGTAGACTCGCTAGCCCTTGGCTAAAGGGTTGGACCCTTTACTCGACTGGGTAACGTAGTCGCCTGTGGTGTGGGAGACTCAGGTTCATGTCCCCACTGTGGCAGTTCCCGGCTGCCCCCCCCGAATTTGCTACATAGGTGTCAAAAGTGGGATGGTGAGACCGTGAGGCCATCGGACGCGAGTGCGCCCAGAGGCATGAGGGAGCTCATAGGCTGAAGTGCGAGGACGCGTTTAAGGAAGGAGGGGAGTAGTGTAATGACCATGGATGTGTAGACTCGCTGGCCCTTGGCTAAAGGGTTGGCCCATTTAGTCGACTGGTTAACATAGTGACCCATGGTGTGGAAGACCCGGGTTCGCGTTCTGGCTGCGGCGGTTCTCGGCAGCCCCCCCCCCCTTTAATTCGCTACAATACTGTTAATCTGGTAATAAATCATTGCCTGCGGAGCATAACACAGCCGACAAGTTCCCGACTGTCATGATTACAGAAACGAGAGAATAAAAGCGTTGTTAACGTCAGCTGCTAGTTGGCTAGCAAGAATCGTAGCTAGCGCTAGTCGGAGCGGGAGATGGACGTTCACCATGTCACGAGCACGTGGTTGTAGCATAGAGGAGCTGGGAGTGTACCAGAAGCCAGCTAGAAGAGTCACTGATTTATAATACTGAATGGAGAAAAGACCTGCTGAGAAGATCCGGAGGAAATGTGTGTGGAAAAAAAACATCCATCCAACCATCCATCCATTATCCAAACTGTGGAAAAAAAACAACCAAATTTAATTTAATATTGGATATTTTAGGGGCTGTTTGCATATTCTTTTGAATTTTGTTCACTTTAGTGAAAGTTAATTATTTGTAAACTAAGATTGTTTTAGGTTGCTGATAATTCTTGAAAGTGGAAGTGGGTTTGTAAACCAGCTTTGTGTTGTTGGGAAACTTATCAAACTATTTTGTTTTACTGAAAACGTGCCCCCCCCCCCGTGTGTCGCCTGAGTAGAAAATAACATAGACGCTAGGGAAAGTGAGAGATTACCCAAGGGTATCTTATTTTGTCGTAATCAATTTTATTTTTCTCTGATTTAATATTTGAGCTAATCCCTCTATTTAGGGGCAATTTTGATTTAATTATTTAAAGGACAAATTTTGGTATAATTATTTAAAGGACAACTTAATAAATGCAGATAATAAGTTTTAACCTAATCTTTTGTTCTCTCACTCTGTGTACACATACTGTAGAGTTGCTACTGCACTGAGGCAGGGGTGCCCCACCTATCTAGCTAGGCATAGGTAGGGGAGAGATGGTGCTAACCTAAGGTTTAGGTCAGGAGCTGACCACACTTCAGGTAGTCACCATACCAATAGTCAAACATCCTGAAGCTCACCTTGCCATACCTGTGCTGGCTCATATAGGATCAGAGAGCCAAGCCAGATGGGTGAAAATGCACTGTCGTAAGTACTGGGGTTAATTGTACTAGGGGGCGCAGACCTAGATCTGGCGGTCTTCTATTTTCTGGGCAGGTCTATACTAATTACATCCTTACATAGCAGGCTCCTTCTCCGCTATACAAAGGTTCGGTACACAGGTCAGTCAGATCTGGCAAACAAATTGCGGCAAGGAGAAGACAAAGGCGAGGTCAGGCAAAACAAAGCTGTGATCAAACCACACTAGGAAAAACAGGCTGGATCACTAGATACAGGTAACAGACAAGATCAACTTGCACTGAACAAGGAGAACAAAGACTCCATACACTAGGGAGTAAATGAGAGAATGGGAACAGGTGTGGGATACATGTGGCTGACTGAGGACAAATCCAGGGGCAGGAACTGACACGACAAGACAGCTGAGAACTTCAAAATAAAACAGGATGGACAACAATTAGGGTAATGGGCTGAAACTACGGGAGACAATGACTGAAACTATGGGAGACAATGACTGCCAAAAATAACAGCCTATGGGAGACAATGACCAAGAAAATTACTAACTGAACTAAACTAGGAGACAAAGTAAAATGACTAACTGGACTGAACCTGGAGCTATCCGCCCTCTCCTCTCAGGGGATGGATTCCAGACGTCCCAAAAAGCCGATTAGTGACACCGAGCATGGTGGGTGGTGGGGGTCTGGAGGAGGGACTCAGGGGCACGTGGCCTGGGAGCTGCAAAATGGGGTCAAGGATCTCAGGCAGTCAGACTGAGGGCTGGACCCATGGACGTAACTGATCTGGGGGACGACCAGGATACAAGACAAATGGATGGAGCAGTTTGGGAGGCCAATTAAGTAAGCAGGGCCACTCTGGAGGGCGGCGATGAGGGCAGGACCACTCGGGAGGCTGACGACATAGGCAAGACCATCCGGGGTTCAGCAGCATAGGCGGGACCACTTAGGAAATAGTCCTGAAGGCAGTGATTAGGTGGCCAACCAGAGCACGGAAAAATCTGGTCAGAGGGCTCAGGACTGAGGGAACAGGAACCAGATAAACAGGAAGCAGGGGGCTGGACCTCTGGGGCTGCTGAAGACTCTGTAGCTGGAGCTACAGGAGACAGAGGAAGCTGGGCCACAGGGAATTCTGTAGACTCAGGAGGTGGGGCTACAGGGGGTACATGAAGCAGGGAGCTGGCCTCCTTGGGAAGGCTGGAACCAGGCAACCTCAAAACCCACAGGTAACAGCCAACCAGAAACCTACAGACCAGTAACCCCACTAATTCAGGCAGCTGGAGGTCGAGTTGGGCGATGGCGAAGATGCTAATCTGGGAGGTTTGCTTGTGCGTTGGGGAAGACAGCTGACTCCTGGAGATCTGGCAGGGTGTCATCAGATGTGGTTACATCTGGGGTTCTGGCAGGGCATCAGCAGGTGCGGCCCACGGCTGGAGGTGTGGCTTGCCACCGGCAAAGATGACCAGTGGCATTAGAATGAGCTGAGCATCAGCGAGGGTAGCAGATGGCTTGGCAACAGGCTGGGTGTTGGCAGGGACGGTCAATGGCCTGGGAACAGCCTGGGCATCGGCAAAAGTGGCCGGCAGCTCGAGAACAGGTCAGGCGTTGGCAAGGTTGGTTGGTGGCTCTGGAACAGGTTCAGGCTGAGCATCAGCAGAGACGGCCGATGGCTCAGGAGCAGGAATAGGTTGAACGCTGGCAGGGGCGGCCAGTGGCTCAAGAACAAGAACGAGAACAAGAACAAGCTGAATGTCGGTAGAGATGGCTGACGGCTCAGGAAAAGGAATATGCTTAACATTTGCAGGGGCGGCCATAGGCTGAGCTGGTGGTATCTTGGAGACAGGACTGGCAGAGGTTGAGAGGAGACAGGAAGCAGATTGGGCGGTACAGGCTCTGAGTCTGATGTGGAAGAATCTGAAGAGGAGGATGAGCAGGACTGCAGATAATTGTCGACTGTGTCATGGAAGACATTGTATTGGGGAACAAAGTGGCTCACCCACGGCATCTCTCTGAACTGTTGCATCAGAGTTTAAACCTTCGCCAGGTGCTAGTTATACTGCAGTGGGTTAGAAGCAATGAGCAGAGCCACTGCACTACCAAACCACGACTTTTTCTGGGTAGCTGAGCAACTCCAATGTGGAGGTAAGTTGCTGGTCATGGGTTTGAAGAGAGCTGGCATGTGCCAGCAGCCTATTCAGATATGAATCCGAGTCGGCTGGGTTCATGTTTGTCCAGTTTGTACCGTTAGTTTTCCTGGGGGAAACTGACAGGTGAAAACTCAAGTGCACAAGTCACAGACAGGGAGATAACAGTAAGTTCAATACGCAAACAGTCTTTTACTTGCCAAAGCTTTGGTAACGCAGGTCAGCCAAGTCAAGTCAATTTTATTTGTACAGCCCAATATAACAAATTACAAATTTGCCTCAAGGGGTTTTACAGCAACACAACATCCGGTCCTTAGACCTTCGCATCGGATTAGACCCTCACATTGGATAAGAAACAACTCCCTAAAAAACAAAAATAAACCCTTTAACAGGGAGAAAGAATAGCAAGAAATGTCAGGGAGAGCAATAGAGGACGGCTCTCTCTCCCAAGATGGACAACGTGCAATGGATGTTGTGTTTGCACAATTTACATAATACAACATTGAAAGAGGATAACAGAATTATAAAATATATGAAGAATATGATGATGATGCCAAGCAGTGTCCACACCACTGGAACAGCCCAGGACCCAAGCCACGCAAAAAAGAAAAAAGAAAAAAAAAGAAAAAGTCAGCTCTGTCAATCAGATCTGGCAAACAAAATCGGGCAAGGAGAAGACAAAAGCGAGTCCTGGGAACACAAAGCTGTGATGAAAAGGCTAGGAAAACCAGAGTGGATCACTAGATACAGATAACACAGGCAAGACAAACTGGCACTGAGCAAGGAGAACAAACAGACTAAATACACTAGGGAGTAAATGGGGGAACAGGTGTGGGATACACAGGTTTGACTGAGGACAAAACCAGGGGCAAGAACTGACACGACAAGACAGCTGAGAACTTCAAAATAAAACAGGCAATAGACAATAGAAAATGATTAAAGTAATGGGCTGACTGACTGAAACTATGAGAGACAATTAATGCCGGAAATAACTGAGGCTATGGGAGACAATGACTGAGAAAATGACTGAGTGAAATAAACTTAACTAGGAGACATAGTAAAATGACTTACTGGGCTGAACAGAGGGAGACAGGTGACATGAGCAATGACCGAGAAAATGACTGACTGAACAAAATTAGGAGACTTAGAAAAATGACTGACTGGACTGAACCTGGAGACTCTTGACACCCATAGGCAATATTCATAGATGTGGAGAAGAGCTGGACTCCTGTCTTAGTTGAGTATAGGTGTAATGTTCCGGTGTGTTTGAGCCCCAGGGCAGCAATTTCCTCATGTGGGCCGGACTCAATTACAGCCCGTTATTTGGTTAATACATTATGGTGAATGCATAGCCTCCGACCTGATCCCTGGTAATGAATGTCACTTGAATTCAACAGATTGTTAATTATTGAATAAAGATGATGAAATCCTGATACCGTTATTTAAAGCGGTGTTAGATGTCTCACTGAGCTGCGGGTAGCTCCCCTAATTAGATAGGTGTTTTATATGAGGGCGTATTGTCAATCACCTGGTTGGCGGAAGACAAGCATTAATCTCAACTGTACCAGATTGTGACGTCTACAGCTGCAACCCCCCCCTCCAAAGAAAAAAGAAAAACAGTAGAAAAATAGAACATTAGACAAATCATCAAACCAAAGGTGAAATCCAATTAATTATGCTACACAAGCAGCGGTACAACGCTGAACATGAAATGACAACAGATTGGCACATTTTAATGAACATGACTGCAATTAACCTGCAGACTCTACCTCGCCAAATCTGCTCCTTGTTAAGGCAAAAGATAACACCTACCAGATTGGCCTCTCTGACCTACCTCTTTAGTAAGTCAGAGATGCTCCACGATTTGACCCTGGAAATAATATTGTCTTTGAAGGCACGACACATTGTTAGATGATCATACGCATCAGGGTGCACCAATGGGATTAATTAAGCATAACCACTATGGATGGTTTGGATGCTCAGCAAAAGGAGAATCTGCAGAAAATGAAAGACTGCTGGCGGTATGGTGTCTATAATCATGTGAATGTTTTCATATGAAGTGGGGAGCGTTACGTTACGTAATTTCATGAGCTAAAATGTTAATGTGGAAGGGCTGCAAAGGACTCTGGTTGGAAATCCACTGGACATAAGAGAACCTACTGTGCTCGCCTTGCAAATGGATGGACAGATGTGGGAGTTGCAGCTGGTTTAGCTGCTGTGGTTGGATCAAGTAGAACGGTGGTTCTCAATCAGGCCCTCAGATACCCAGAGTACTGCCGTTTTCCTTTCCCGCCTGGTAGTACATTACACTAACCTGTGAGGTTCACTCTGATTAGATGTCTGGAACACCTGATACAAGAGGTGAACGCATTTGACAACTGGGTACAATAGAAAACCGACAGCAGTGTGCGGTAATGGAGGACCTGATTGAGAATTGCCAAGGTAGAGGATGCGGTCACTGCAGTCTGAATCAGCCCACTTTGTGAATCAGTTGTGCAATAGTCTACTTATATCCATGAGAACATTGGGACTCATGTATCAAGCAGGACACAAACGTGTTTTCACAAACAATTCGTAATGATGTTCACACAGAAAGCGCAGCGGCTAAGTCACCAAAGTTTTCGGAAGTCTCGTCAGTTTGGAAGAATATTCATATCTTACGGGAGCCCCTGAGAGTTTGTAACTATGCAAACATCTGAACATGTTATGCTCCTACTGTTGTGATCTTAAATTGAAGCTGTTGATCAAGTGCTCTTCAATAATTGCAATTTACTTATAAAGTGATTATGTAACTAGATTAGTAGAAGTTATTGCTGGCCATAACCATGCAAGTTGACAAGGATTGGCCTTTTCTTAAATGTATTTTTAAGATTCTTACAAGATACAGTGAAACATTGCCGAACATCCATCCATCTATTATCCATCCATCCATCCATCCATTATCTTAACCGCTTATCCTGCTCTCTGGGTCGCAGGGATCCTGGAGCCTATCCCGGCAGTCACTGGGCGGCAGGTGGGGCGACACCCTGGACAGGCCGCCAGGCCATCACAGGGCGGACACACACACACACACACACACACACACACACACACACACACACACACACACACACACACATTCACACTTAGGGACAATTTAGTACGGCCGATTCACCTGACCTACATGTCTTTGGACTGTGGGAGGAAACCAGAGCAGACACGGGGAGAACATGCAAACTCCACACAGAGGACGACCCGGGACAACCCCCGAGGTTGGACTACCCCGGGGCTCGAACCCAGGACCTTCTTGCTGGGGGGCAACTGCGCTAACCATTGCACCACCATGCCACTACATTGCTGAATATAATATTATTATATAAGTTGTTACAGCTATTCATGGTGTTTTGAGCTGGATGCCCAAGCTCTTATACTGCTCAACTAAGGACAGTCATGTAACGGTCTGTGATTATGAATGTCTCCTGCTGCCAAAAATACAAAGAACTTCGTTCTTGTGTGGAAGGGTCGCTGAACTCTTGACGGCTGCTGAATTTCTCTTGACAAGAAATTACTAGTAATTTAAGGAGGAGGAACGTTTGCTCCAAACACTGAAAGCTGTTTTGTTACCGTTGTGAGAGTGAAGTCTTCCACAAAGCAAAAGCTGCCAGTTAGGATCCTTGTTATATGGTACTTTGGCTTTGTTGTACAGTACCCTCGTAGTAAAACTTTATTATTACCCTTACCTGCACTTGTGACGTCATCTCGCTATACACCCCAATGTTAGCTGAAGCACGATCTGTGAGACTGAACTGCGATTCAGGACTACACAAAGTGTGGACTTGACATCAATTTGGGGGAAAAAAAGCTGTCAAAGTTTTTGTTACGTACTATTTCAACAAATTCAACTGGGTTTCTACTTCTGTTCACGCAATAAAGGGTTCCATGGATGAAAATTCAGAAAAAAGGAGTTTATTTGTATAGCCCAAATTCACAATGTAGTCCTGAAGGGCTTTACAATCAGTACAATATGCAACAAAGTGCGACATACAACACCCTCTATCCTTGAACCTTAAACCCCAACTTTTTCTCCCCAACTGTATCTGGCCAATTACCCCACTCTTCCGAGCCGTCCCGCTCTCTGCTCCACCCCCACCGCCGATCCAGGGAGGGCTGCAGACTACCACGTGCCTCCTCCCATACATGTGGAGTCGCCAGCCGCTTTTCACCTGACAGTGAGGAGTTTCACCAGGGGGACGTAGTGCGTGGGAGGATCACGATATTCCCCCCAGTTCCCCCTCCCCCCCCGAACAGGCACCCCCGACCGACCAGAGGAGGCGCTAGTTTAGTGACCAGGACAGGTACCCATATCCGGCTTCCCGCCCGCACACACGGCCAATTGTTCCTGTAGGGACGCCTGACCAAGCCGGAGGTAACACGGGTGTTCGAACCGGCGATCCCCATGTTGGTAGGCAACGGAATAGACCGCTACGCTACCCGCATGCCAGTTAATGCATGAACTTGCACAAATTTAAATGTGCTGTGTAATAAACTTTTGTAAAAAGCATGCAAGGCAAATTAGTGACTATCCATCCAGGACAACGACAAACCAGCGTCTCACATCAGCACACCACGCATACTTCAACACAACATTAACACAAGCTTAGTGCATTGAAGTAATCAGGATTATTTTAGTATCACCTACATTCAAACAATGAGAACAGAATAAAATTAGAATCCATCCATCCATCCATTATCCGAACCGCTTATCCTGCTCTCAGGGTCGCGGAGATGCTGGAGCCTATCCCAGCAGTCATTGGGCGGCAGGCAGGGAGACACCCTGGACAGGCCGCCAGGCCATCACACAAGACACACACACACACACACACACACACACACACACACACACACACATTCATACCTAGGGACACTTTAGTAATGCCACATTTAGTAATGTGGGAGGAAACCTACGCAGACACGGGGAGAACATGCAAACTCCACACAGAGGACGACCCGGGACGACCCCCAAGGTTGGACTACCCCGGGGTTCAAACCCAGGACCTTCTTGCTGTGAGGCGACCGCGCTAACCACTGCACCACTGTGGCAGAATAAAATGAGAATAGAATAAAAATGAATAATTAGTATAGAATAAAATAATCATTATCTCCCATTAGAACTCAACTTTGGAACCCTGGGTGTTCCAAAGTTGGGGGCAAAACGTGCGTTCGTATCTGAGAGGAAATGGGACTTTATCGTCTCATTCTCCCTCAGTCTTTGCATCAGAAGCGATCTGTGTGGGTCATTGGTCTTATTTCCTCCTGGTCCGCCTGTCAAGTCGGATATATGTAAACTGGCTTTGCCTGCGGTGGCCTTTACAGAATATCCGTTTGAGAGAGAGAGAGAGAGAGCGAGAGGGCGGGCGAGAGCGCTCACCCAGTTGGTGAAGCTTTTTTTTTTTGAGGGGGGGGGTATTATGTCCCTCAGATTGAGCACGGCCCCTGAGGTTCTGATTCCAGCATTCTGCGTGACTGTTGACTCATGGAGACCTTTTCCAGTTGCCATTTCCCTGTGGACGAGGACATGTGACGTGTGTGTGTGTGTGTGTGTATGTGTTTAGGCCTGTGTGTGTTGGGTACCGCATGTGTGTGAGTTTGTGTGTGTTGGCCACTGTGTGCACATGCATGTTATGTGTGCATGCGTGCACGTGTGTTTTTGTGCCTGTGTGTATGTTAGTGCGTTCAAATTTGTGCGTCTGCGCTTATTTGTCCGTGTATGTGACTCGGCGCAATGAGAGGGAGACTGTAACCCTAAACTAGGGCAGCACTCTGTGTGTGTGTGTGTGTGTGTGTGTGTGTGTGTGTGTGTGTGTGTGTGTGTGTGTGTGTGTGTGTGTGTGTGACACACACACACATCATATGTTTCACTGTTCCTTCTTGTTTGGGGGGTTGATAGAAAGAAAAAGGGTAAGGCCTTCCTCTGACAGACAGCCCTGTTAGAGTCCATTAATTATTATTAATTATTCATCAACAGACTAATGTTGTATTTGTAATTTGTGATAATGGGCTATACAAATAAAGTTGACTTGACTTGAATTAATGCATATGCAGAATAATGCAAAACAATAACAACATACCAGAATAATTAGTAGAATAATGCAGTATATATACGGGGAAGCGGGGCAGGCTAAGCTAACTGCTAGCCCATGCAAACCTGGCTAGCGTTCGTTCTCTTGGACAGTGAAAATATTATTATCATTCTTATTTTTGGATATGTTGCATATACGTCTTTTTGTAGTTTGGATATATGTGTTGTAGTTTTTGGATATGTGTATTTGTCTTTGTGTTGCACTGCTGTGGCGAGTCCTGATATAAATGAAGTAAGCGGTCATTGTGGGCTCACCGGCTGATAAAAGCATGCAGCACAATTTAACAGAGGTTGACTCACTAGGGGTCACAAAAGCAAAGCTGCTGGGTAAAACGGCACACGGGCTGAGCTCTTCTCATCCGAGCTCTTTCAATACAAACTCAAACAGCGTTTATCTTTGGAAACCCACACCCCACATGGGCTGTGCACTAGCAGCGGTTACAGGTAGACAGATGAGCAATTTAATAACATGACTGAACGCAGACCAGACGAGCAAATCAACCAGGGTTGACCCAGTTCAACTGGATACAACGTACACGCCAAAGTATTTCCATTCATAAAAAAGCGGACACGAGAAAGGACCCATGATGAAGCCTCAGAGTCTTCATCAGGTTGTGACCTTTGTGGTTCTTAGAAAAATGTGCCCTAATGGACGTTTGCTTTGTGGGTGTGTGTGTGTTTACATATGTTTGTGTGCATTTTTGGGTGGATGTGTGCCCTAATGTTAACCTTTTTTTGTTTGCATTTATACATAGGTGCGTGTACATTTTATGGGTAAATGTGTGTATGTTACTTAATCTGTGTGTATGTGTTTTGTGTGTACGTGTGTTTTTATGCGTGTGCATTTCTGGGTGGCTATGCTTTTGTCACGTTAGCATGTTTGTGTGGAATCAGATGTGTATTTTTGTTCATATATATATATATATATATATATATATATATAAATATATATAATATAAAGCACATAAATATAACACACACACACACATATATAAATAAAACACACACACGTGTGTGCGGAAGTGACTATGTTACTTAACCCGTTTATCTGCGTTTATCTGTGCTTGTGCTTGTGTGTGTATATATGTGTGTGCATTTGTGTACAAGTGGACGCGTGTTTGTGCCTTAACGCACATCTCTTTGTATGTACGTGTGTGTGTGTGTGTGTGTGTGTGTGGGCGACGGATGTGTGTGTGTTTGTATGTGCACTCCTGTACGCTGTACTGTATGTAAGGGAACGTATCACTGAACCGATGACCCCTCCAGCTCCACTCTCTCTCTCTCTCTCTCTCTCTCTCTCTCTCTCTCTCTCTCGCTGTCGCTCCCCCCTCTCTCACTCTCTCTCTTTCTCGTGCTCTCTCTCACTCTGTCCCCCTCTCTCGCGCTCCCTCTCGCTCTCTCTGTGGCTCTCTCTCGCCCCCTCTCTCTCTCTCTCTCTCTCTGTCGTTTGCTCTCTCTCTCTCTCTCTCTCTCTCTCTCTCTCTCTCTCTCTCTCTCTCTCTCTCACTCCCCCCCCCGGTCTCTCCCCCTCAGTTTCTCTCTCTCTCGCTGGCTGCACTCCCTAATTAGAGCTGTCAGCTCTGACAGAAGCGCTGTCACAATCTGCCCACTCTCAAATGGCACTCACTTGTTTGTCACGCTCCTTTTTTCGAAAAATGTGCGAAAAACTGGAAAGGTGACACATTTCAGTTCATTCCTCTCGCTGCCCTCTGACTCTGACTCTCAGTTCCCGTCTCTCTCTCTCTCTCTGTCGCTCTCTCTGTCTCTCTCCTCTTGGCTCTGTTCGGAGGTGGGAAGCACAGCACATATTAAGGTGTACTCGACTGCTTCGTGATCCGCGGCGGCGGAGTGCTCTCGCTCGGAGCCGGGGCTGCCTGGCTCTAATTACTCCCCTGGCCTGGACTCACAAATGTTTTGCCAGGAGGAGTTTGTTCGGAAAATGTGCAGTGGAGTACGGCGGTTTGAACAAGCAGCTGTAGTGCTACTTCCCTCAGAGATGAGAGAATGATGAGTTTGATGAGCTGGCAGCTGGCAACATGTACTCCACCCCAAACTACACCATCACTACCACCATATACACAACAACAGCACCAACAAGAACAACAACAACAAGAACTAAACACCACCATCACTACCACCATATGCACAACAACTACAACAACAGCATCAGCAAGAACTAAACACCACCATCACTGCCACCATATACACAACAACAGCAGCACCAACAACAACAAGAACTAAACACCACCATCACTACCGCCATATACACAACAGCAGCACCAACAACAACAAGAACTAAACACCACCATCACTACCACCATATACACAACAACTACAACAACAGCATCAGCAAGAACTAAACACCACCATCACTGCCACCATATACACAACAACAGCAGCACCAACAACAACAAGAACTAAACACCACCATCACTACCGCCATATACACAACAACAGCAGCACCAACAACAACAAGAACTAAACACCACCATCACTACCACCATATACACAACAACAACAGCACCAACAAGAACAACAACAACAAGAACTAAACACCACCATCACTACCACCATATACACAACAATAACAGCACCAACAACAACAAGAACTAAACACCACCATCACTACCACCATATACACAACAACGACAACAACAGCACCAAAATACAACAAGAACTAAACACCACCATCACTACCACCATATACACAACAATGACAACAACAACAGCACCAACAACAAGAACTAAACAACAACACCATTACCGCCATATACAACGACAACAACAGCACCCACAAGAACAAGAACTAAACATCAACACCACCAACACCATCACAAACAACACCACCACCATAAATGGCACCAACACCACCACAAACAGCATCACCAACACCACAAACAACAACAGCAAAACACCACCACAAACAACAACAGCAACACCACTACAAACAGCAACAGTAACACCACCACCATAAACAACAACAGCAACAACACCACCAAACAGCAACACCACCACAAACAACAGCAACACTACCACCATAAAAGACAGCAACACCACCACCACAAACAACAACAGCACCACCACCACAAACAACAACAACAGCAATACCATCACCACAAACTACAAAACCATCAACATCACCAACACCAACAATAAACCAACCACAGATACAACAACTACAAAACCATCATGACCACCACCAACAATAACAAACCAAACCAATAACTGCAAAAGAACAACCAACAGCAACAACACAACTAACTGCTATAACAACAAAAACAACACTAATAGTTGTGATAATAATGGTAACTCATGAAAGTGAATTTTTTAGAGCCACTGTTACAGAGTGCTTTACAAAACTCTAAAAAACAAAAAGACCAAATAAAATGAAGCCAAGAGAGCCGGGAAGGCATGTAAACACTGAAGAGGTCAAGAAGCTCGAAGACAACCATCAGACACTTCCTTGACACAACAGGCTTTGATTGGTTTTGTAAATAAAAAGAAGGTCATTTCTCTGCCATTTCAAATCATCACAGGAACTTGAGCATCCAATTCACTCTGAGGACGGCTCAAAAGGCCACGGTAAGAAAGCAGGTGTTTGTAAAGGAAAAGACTCCCCAGTTTTTCCAGTACGGCTGCCACTACCGGCGATGTTCACCGTGCTGTCCGTTTCAGATGTGATGCCATGGCAACTGCATACTCCTCACAAGACGTGTACAAAGACACCATTGAGAGGAGTTGAGGCAAACGTCAGATCAATAAGGCCATGCTCCAGCATACAGCATGTATGTTCCTGAAGCTGGAGCTCACCATGGAAAGGATAAAATAGCACAGATTTAGAATATTCATGTATACACCTTGCAATTATAATAATAATAATTGCTGTTATGATTAATATTATTAGAAGTAAACGTACTACAATTATTATCTACTAGAGCATGTCTCTTTCTGAATCAGGAGCTCACCAAAGCTCATCAAAGAAATGAGAAAATAACACAGATATAGAGTATTTACTGATATACTTAGAAATTATTATAATAACTCTTAGTACCAGCAGTGGTGGTAGTAATAATAGTAGCAGTTGAAATGAAGTAGTGGTTATAGCAGAAGTATTATTATATTATTAACTGTAGCCAGAGCAGTAATAGCAGAAATGAGCTGGTAGGAATCATTGTAGTAGTATGACTACTATCACCAGTAGCAGTACTACTAGTACGATTAGTGGTGGTAGTGGTAATAGTAGTATTGGTATAAGTGCAGTAGTATAAGAGTAGTAAAAGTAGTAGTAGCAGTAAAAATTAAGCGGTAATGTAGCAGTGACAGTAGTTGTATTAGTATTATAAATGCTAGAGAATGTCTGTTTCTGAGTACCCTCAGAAAAGTTGACAGAAAAAATGAGAAAATAGCAGATATAGAGTATTCACTTATGCACTTAGAAATTATATTAGTAGTAGTAGCAGTGCTACAGAAGTAAAAGTAGTATTAGAAGAGGTATTAGCAGTAGTAGTAGTACTAGTAGCAGCAGAAGTGAAGTCGCAGTTGGCAGCAGAAGTACAGTAGTAGGAACAACAGTAGAAGTTGAAGAGTATAGCAGTAGTAACAATGATAATAGCAGAAGTGAAGTTGTAGTAGAAACAAGGCAGTAGTAGTACTACCAGTAGTAGTACCATTTTGTAATCTCTAAGTTTAGATGGGTACTATAATAACGTCTTGTTATCAAAACTTTTATAATTATGAAAAGAGGCGGTTGCTCTTCTTTGGACTGAGGAGTCAGTACTCTTAAACCTGTTCAAAATACTGACTTAATTGTATCAGCAGTGGTAATAACTGTAGTAGTGAAAGGATTTATATACATTATAGTGATAAAAGTACAACAAGTGTTTTTAGTGGCAGTAGTAGAAGTACTAGTATAGTCATAGTGGTAGTACAAGAGTAACGGTAGCAGTAGTAGAAGTAATAGTAATAACAATAGTAGTAATGGTAATAGTAGCACAAGTATGAACCTAGCCACTAAGGATGCACAAGCCAGTGCATCTCCAAGCCCGGATAAATGGGGAGGGTTGCGTCAGGAAGGGCATCCGGCATAAAACCTTTGCCAAATCAAACATGCAGATCATAAATCAGATTTCCATACTGGATCGGTTGAGGCCCTGGTTACCAACGACCGCCACCAATACTGTTGGCCAGCAGGGTGTCGGTGAAAACTATGCTATTGCTGGGGGTAGGAGAGGGGGAAGGCATGTCCAAAGGGAGAGGAGGAAGGGTTGGAATGTGGAGGTTAGAATCAGAACTATGAATGTTGGCACTATGACTGGTAAAGGGAGAGAGCTGGCTGCAATGATAGCGAGAAGGAAGGTAGATATACTGTGTGTGCAAGAGACCAGGTGGATGAGGAGTAAGGCCAGGAGCATCGGAGGTGGATTCAAACTCTTCTAACATGGTGCGGATAGGAAGAGAAATGGGGTAGGGGTAATTCTGAAGGAACAGCAGGTCAAGAGTGTGTTGGAGGTGAAGAGAGTGTCAGACAGAGTGATGAGTATGAAGCTGGAAACCAAAAGTGTATTGCTGAATGTTATCAGCACATATGCCCCGCAAGTTGGGTGTGAGATGGAAGAGAAAGAATTCTGTAGTGAGTTGAATGAAGTGGTGGAGTGAGTACCCAAAGAGGAGAGAGTGATGATTGGAGCAGACTTCAATGGGTATGTTGGTGAAGGGAACAGAGGTGATGAGGAGGTGATGGCCAGGTATGTTGTCAAGGAGAGAAATGAGGAAGAATGGATGGCGGTGGATTTTGTGAAAAGGATGGAAATGGCTGTGGTGAATACATATTTCAAGAAAAGGGAGTAACACAAGGTGACGTATAAGAGTGGAAGAAAGTGCACACAAGGCGGTGACAGGGGGAGAACATAGCAAAGCAGCATAGGATGGTGGTCTGTAGGATGACTATGAAGATCATGAAGAGGAAGAGAGTAAAGGAAGAGCCAAGGATCAAATGGTTGAAGTGAAAAAGGGGAGACTGTTGTGTGGTGTTCAGGGAGGAGTTAATACAGGCCCTGGGTGGTAGTGAAGAGTTGCTGGATGGCTGGGCAGCTACTGTAGAAATAGTGAGGGAGACAGCTAGGAAGGTACTTGGTGTGCCTCGGTCAAGGGCACAGACAGGAGTATTGACCCTAACATGCAAGTCTTTTTTGATGGTGGGGGAAACCGGAGCATCCAGAGAAAACCCACCGCAGACACGAGGAGAACATGCAAACTCCACACATAGCAAAGTACGCAGGGTGCGAGCGTTCCTAATCCTGTCCTTCTTCATCACCCCCAATGGAAATCTTATCTTCAACTCTGCCGCCTCCAGCTCCGCCTCCGTAGCAAGAGAGGCAAGACTGAGATGGTTTGGAGGTGTGCGGAGGAGTGATGCTGAATTTGGAGCTGCCAGGCAAGAGGAAAAGAGGAAGGCCAAAGAGGAGGTTTGTGGATGGGGTGAGGGAGGACATGCAGGTGGCTGGTGTGCCAGAGGAAGATGCACAGGACAAGAAGAGATGGAAATGGATGATCTGTTGTGGCGACCCCTAATGGGAGCAGCCAAAAATAGTAGCAGTAGTAGTAGTAGTATTGCAAGTGACATGGTGGCCCTCTATTAAGTGCTGCTCCCTTACAGTAAAGTTGTAGTTGGTTTTATCCTTATTTTATGTAGTTTCATTTTCTTTCTGTAGTTGCTTTGTTTTCCTCCCAGTGAAAACACACACACACACGCACACGCACACACACCAGGTTAACCGGAAACTCTAAATACCTGCAGGTGTTAATTGTGTGTAAATGTCCTCCTGTAATGGACCAGTGACCCCCTCCAGGACGTCCTCTAATGCATGCTGGGATTAAACAAGTGGACATTACATGAACGAATGAATAAATGTACGCATATAATGTGCCGCATCAATTCAAAGTATTGAAAATGCACATCAGTGATGTTATTTGCATAGAGTACGCAAAGACGTCTCACTTTTTACCGCATGGTTGTTTGACGGATATGTTGCTTATTCCCAAGAGGCCTCGTTGGGGGATATATGGAAAAATACATTAATTAATAAATCAATGCAGCCCTCGGGAGGTATGAAGAATGGTCTGATGACTGCTAACAAGTCAGTAGACCTTGCCATTACAGTATGATGTTTTGCATCCGCTATTAAATCTTCATAAAGAGCTGTCCGCCCCATGAAGCAGAACGGAGGCAGGGTAAATCTACGAAGCAGGGCTTAAAGGAACACACTGCTGCTTTTGCATGTTTACACTGTACACTACAAAACCACATGTGCCTTTCATTACACCTGACCATTTCTGCAAGTCCCCCAACCCATACGACCACATAGGTCATATATCCTCTAATATGACACCACAGGAGTGTTTCCTAAATTAGCGCCCCCCTACCGGCAGCAGGACATATGCCACAGATACTAACTATGGGGTCGTTTTTCGGTGGGGGAATCTCAACAATTTTCGACAGCATGCCACACTTTAACTGACTTTTGAATAATTAACTGATTTCCCTATTTCTTCCATTTATCAGGAGTTACTTAAAATTCTCTGCTCCGGGTGGTGTGGCGGTCTATTCCATTTCCTACCAAGACAGGGATCGCTTGTTCGACTCCTCATGTTACCTCTGGCTTTGTCGGGCGTCCCTACAGACACAATTGGACGTGTCTGTGGGTGGGAAGCCGAATGTGGGTATGTGTCCTGGTCACTGCACTAAGTGCCTCCTCTGGTCGGTCAGGGCACCTGTTCGGGGGTGGGGTTGGGGGGTTGGGGCTGGACTGGGGGGAATAGCGTGATCCACCCATGTGCTACGTCCCCCTGGCGAAACTCCTCCTCACTGTTAGGTGAAAAGAAGCAGCTGGCGACTCCACATGTATCAGAGGAGGCATGTGGTAGTCTGCTGCCCTCCCCAGATCGGCAGAGAGGGAGGAGCAGAGATCGGGATGGCTCAGAAGAGTGAGGTAATTGGACAGATACAATTGGGGAGAAAAAAAGGGGGAAAAATAAAAAATCTCTGTTCCCTAGCTAACATTCATGACAACACAATATCATTGTCACTTAAATTTCGTTTGTAATCAATCCTTATTTTCCCCTAGGGACTATTTTCTGGTGGAGACATACATTCAGATCAAACAATCTGATAAGAAAGTAAACACCACCAGATGTTCACTCCGATGGATAAGCTATCTCAAGCAAGTTTCAAGTCTCTGCGAGTTGACTTTGATTATTATTATTATGAAGTTGGACTGAAATCAGTAATCAAATGTCATGTTTCATTTCTAAAAAGCTTGAAGACGGCACAGTAAAACATTCAGCACTAATCCAAAGGAGTTGAATCAAGTGCAACTGGACTTGGTATATATCCGTGAAGACGTTTCGCCTCTCATCCAAGAGGCTTCCTCGGTTCGTGCCTTTCTGACTAGACCAAGCTAGTCTGACTGGCTGGTGATGAGACTCAGAATTTATCCTCTTTGGAGTTGTTGTCAGAGCTACTGATATGCGTGGCTCTTTGTGTTCCGATGTTTACCAACGCCCGTCGCTAACAGAGCCATAGATATGCGTGGCTCTCCTGTGCTCCGATGTCCAGCTGTGCCCGTCGCCATCGGAGCTATTAATTTGCATTTGTTTAGCAGCGATGGTCGTTGGGGGTGTTAGTTTCGACTTCATTGTTCAGTGGTCATGAGAGTCGTTGGAGGCCTTAGTGACCGACTGTTGTTCTTGGAGGCTAGGCTTCTTGAGTCTCCTGGGTAGAGATGAAAGGACGGCATTGTAAGTGGGAGATAGGTGGTGTCGCAGACCTCCTCCTCTGTTGAGGGATGGTTTTTCCAGTTTCGCATAGATGGCTTCCTTCACCCGTCTTTTAAACCATCTGTCGTCTCTGTCCAAAATGTGTACGCTGCTGTCCTCGAAGGAGTGTGTCTTCTCCTCCTGTAGATAGACTGCTGAGTCTTGTCCTGAGGAGTTTGGCCTTCTGTGTTGGGCCATCCGTTTGTGTAGTGGTTGTTTGGTTTCTCCTATTTATAGGTCAGTGCAATCCTCACTGCATTGTACAGCATACACCAGATTGCTTTTCCGGGTGTGTGGTACATGGTATTTGGGATGAACCAGTCTCTGTCGGAGTGTGTTGCTGGGTTTGAAGTATACCGGGATGCGGTGTTTGTTGAAAATTCTCCTGAGTTTCTCGGAGACCCCAGAAACATACGGGATGACTGTGCTCTTCCTTCTGTTCCTTTTCTCCTCATCGCTCACCTGGTTGGTCTTTTTGGAACGTGTTGCAGTTTTCACAAAGGTCCAACTGGGGTAGCCACAGATTTTCAGCAGTAATATTCTATTTGTAAATGACTAATATTGTGTTTTTTATAGCTTCATCCACACAATAACTGTTAATTGACAAGTTCAAGCAGGGATCGGTGGGCGGGGTTTCATATTTTGATGATTTGATCTGATTGGCTGTATGTAAATGAGTGCCCGATGACGTCATGTGCGTGGCGAATAAGATCAGCTGAGATAAGTTGAACCGGGGGAGTTCTTTTAAACCAAGACTAAAAATTACACGTATCCTTTATGGTAAAATTTTTCTCTTTTTTTGGGTAGAAAGAGACCGTAAAAAATGTAGTAGATTAAAATAATTAATGATATTGGAAAATATAAGCGCTTCAAGTTGGTCCGAAGCTAACCCCCCCCCCTCCCTCATGTATAACTTGAACATCTGAATGTGATCTGTTCTGTGGAAATGGTAAATTCAAAGATACCATATATATATATATATATATATATATATATATATATATATATATACACACATATATACATATATATATATATACATATATACACACACACACACACACACACACACACACACACACACACAGTGCATCCGTAAAGTATTCACACCCCTTCACTTTCCCCACATTTTGTTATGTTATAGCCTTATTCCAAAATAGATTAAATTCCCTTTTTTTCTCATCAATCTACACAAAATACTCCATAATGACAAAGTGAAAAAGGTTTTGTAGAAATTTTTGCAAATTTATTAAAAATAAAAAACTGAAATATTGCATGTACATAAGTATTCACACCCTTTGCTATGACACTCAAAATTGAGCTCAGGTTCATCCTGTTTCCACTGATCATCCTTGAGATGTTTCTACATCTTGATTGGAGTCCACCTGTAGGAAATTCAATTGATCGGACACGATTTGGAAAGGCACACACCTGTCTACATATATAAGGTCCCACTGTTGACAGGGCATGTCAGAGCAGAAACCAAGCTATGAAGTCAAAGGAATTGTCTGTGGACCTCCGAGACAGGATTGTATCGAGGCACAGATCTGGGAAAGGGTACAAAAAAATTTCTACAGCTAAGAAGGTCCCGAAGAGCACAGTGGTCTTCATCATCGTAAATGGAAGAAGTTTGGATCCACCAGGACTCTTCCTAGAGCTGGCCGCCCAGCCAAACTGAGCAATCGGGGGAGAAGGGCCTTGGTCAGGGAGGTGACCAAGAACCCAATGGTCACTCTGACAAAGCTCCAGCATTCCTCTGTGGAGATGGGAGAACCTTCCAGAAGGACAACCATCTCTGCAGCACTCCACCAATCAGGCCTTTTTGGTAGAGTGGCCAGACGGAAGCCTCTGCTCAGTAAAAGGCATATGACAGCCCGCTTGGAGTTTGCCAGAAAGTACCTGAAGGACTCTCAGACCATGAGAAACAAGATTCTCTGGTGAAACCAAGATTGAACTCTTTGGCCTGAATGCCAAACGTCACGTCTGGAGGAAACCAGGCACCTCTCATCACCTTGCTAATACCATCCCTACAGTGAAGCATGATGGTGGCAGCATCATGCTGTGGGGATGTTTTTCAATGGCAGGAACTGGGAGACTAGTCAGGATCGAGGGAAAGATGAATAGAGCAAAGTACAGAGAGATCCTTGATGAAAACCTGCTCAGGACCTCAGACTGGGGCGAAGGTTTACCTTTCAACACAACAACGACCCTAAGCACACAGCCAAGACAACAAAGGAGCGGCTTTGGGACAAGTCTGTGAATGTCCTTGAGTGGCCCAGCCAGAGCCCAGACTTGAACCCCATTGAACATCTCTGGAAAGACCTGAAAATAGCTGTGCAGCGACGCTCCCCATCTAACCTTACAGAGCTCGAGAGGATCTGCAGAGAAGAATGGGAGAAATACCCCAAATATAGGTGTGCCAAGCTTGTAGCTTCATACCCAAGAAGACTTGAGGCTGTAATCGCTGCCAAGGGTGCCTCAACCAAGTACTGAGTAAAGGGTGTGAACACTAATGTACATGCAATAATTCAGTTTTTATTTTTAATAAATTTGCAAAAATTTCTACAAAACCTTTTTCGCTTTGTCATTATGGGGTATTGTGTGTAGATTGATGAGGAAAAAAATTAATTTAATCCATTTTGGAATAAGGCTGTAGCATAACAAAATGTGGGTAAAGTGAAGGGGTGTGAATACTTTCCGGATGCACTGTAGATATATATATATATATATATATATATATATATATATATATATATATATATATATATATATATATATTTGGATAGACCTGATTGAATGCATATTTTTCAAAATCTTGGAAGTCATTGCCTATTTCCGAATTTCCTTCCAAAGTAATTTTACATTTAGAAAATGTAAATTTTAAAATCACCCCCACCTCAACATGTTGTTTCATTTAGTCCTTAAAAGAAGTGTAGAAAATATATATATATAAAAAAAACTACTATGAAAGTGAAATTTAGCACAAAAAAAAAATCCTACTATAAGTAGTTTTGGCCAAACTTTGAACATACACTGTTTATGGCTGTTTTAGGCATTTGTGTCTATTTCTGACCAATCATGGACTGCAGGCACGCCAGATACACTGGTCCTCCCACACTCCCACACTCCACGCTGTATGGAAAAGTTTGCCTTGCGGTTACATTGTGCTAAAAAGTTTATGAGAGTTGGTATTGGGGTGAACGGAGCAGCTACGAGGCCGCAGAGACGGAGGGAAAAGCTGCAGCATGTGCCTACATAGCCCTAATGCCCACATAGCCCTAACGACAGCAGCTGTTTTTTTGCCTTCTTCTGCAACCAGCAGATCTACACAATAGCTAAACCTTTTTTATCCCTCGCCCTTTCTGACTCTCAGTCTCTTGAAATCTTTCTCTTTCCCTCTTTCTTAAGTTTTCCTGCCTTGACTTTATTTTTTCTCGTCCATTTTTCTTCCTTTACAAGACACTATGAGCAGACTTTGCTGTTGTGAATCCGAGATATTCGGCCTTTGCTGCAGTACAGCAGGTCTCCTGAGTGAGAGTGGGCTTTTACCAGGGGAGAACAACTTCCCGCAGTTATCCAAGTTCCCAGACCTCTCGCTTCTCAGCGCCGAGCGTCTGGCAAAAAGCTTCCTCTTCATCTGGGAAATCTGCCAAATCCTTTATGGCTAAGGTGTTCTGTTCCTACAGCGGTCCTCGCCATGATGCACCGTGATGGACATGCAAGTCCACTGTATGAGGTCGCATCCCCTGACTATTATAGGTTAGCAGCCCTGGCTGCATCCCTTGAGTCAGTTATAAACCTGCTGTTAATTCAGCAGCCATCCCTGCTTATGTGGTATGATGGCATAACTCAGATGATGTGCAAACTGATTTTAGTGCGACATGTTTTTAACATGTGTGTGTGTTTATGCAGGAACTATTGCATCCATGTGGCAGTTTGTCCCCCCCCCCCTTTTTCTCCCCAATTGTACCCGGCCAATTACCCCACTCTTCTGAGCCGTCTCGTTCGCTGCTCCACCTTCTCTGCTGATCCGGGGAGGGCTGCAGACTACCACATGCCTCCTCTGATACATGTAGAGTCGCCAGCCGCTTCTTTTCACCTGACAGTGAGGCGTTTCACCAGGGGGACGTAGAGCGTGGGAGGTTCATGCTATTCCCCCCAGTCCCCCCCCCCGAACAGGCACCAATTACCCCACTCCTCCGAGCCGTCCCGGTCTTTGCTTCACCTCCTCTGCTGATCCAGGGAGGGCTGCGAACTACCACATGCCTCCTCCGACACACGTGGAGTTGCCGGCCACTTCTTTTCACCTGACAGTGAGGAGTTTCACCAGGGGGACATAGCGCATGGGAGGATCACGCTATTCCCCCTGCCCCCCCCCCTGAACAAGCGCCCCCGAATGACCAGAGGAGGCGCTAGTGCAGCGACCAGGACACATACCCTCATCCGGCTTCCCACCCGCAGACACGGCCAATTGTGTCTTTAGGGACGCCCAACCAAGCCGGAGATAACACGGGGATTCGAACCGGTGATCCCCGTGTTGGTTAGTAACAGAATAGACCGCTACGCCACCCGGATGCTCGAAAGTTGAAAGTTATGATGTGAAATGTCCAGTATTATCAATGGTGGATGACATTGCTGATCTACTTCCTGGTTCAACCTGCAGGAAGCAGCAGCCTATACTTACCATAGACGAAAGTTCCTGCCCTCAGGCACTAGGATTGGCCAGATCTGCCTGTCAGTCAACGCTGATGCGGCTGTTTTGGAAAGTAACGTTGTTACCGTACACACACAGTTAAGTTGGCACATTTAGCTTGGTTGCAAACGTGGCTAATGGCTAACAGTTAGCTAACAAACATGGCTAGGGTTAGGGTTAGGGTTGTTGCGCGTTCGCATCGGCCTTGACTGACAGGCAGATCTGGCCAATCCTAGCGCCTGAGTGCGGGAACGTTCCGGATTCATCCTAGGAAAAAAAATATTTAACCGTCCGTAAAGTAACCGGCCAGCACAATAGAGAAGTCATAGATAATGGCCAGCCATGGGCACAGTCCGACTGAGACATTAGGGGGGGGTTGCTGTTTAAAGGACACATTTAACACTCCTGTTCACTTGTCCCGTAAGACACTATTTTAAAGCGGAATAAATCTCCAAAATGAAGCCAGCGAGTAAAATAGCATGACCAATATGCACAATGTCAAAAACCACAAAAACAAGACCCAGGTTGAAAGCAAAAAAAAAAGAATTATCCTTTGGACATGATAAGTCCCTGAATGTCTCAAGGCAAAATTCAGCTCACATATCCTTCCACCAACAGGTCAATGGCCATTCAACTCTACAGGTTGAAGAACTGAATGGCTGCCCCTTGAAGAATCCCCACCGCACTTATCACCGACAGGCTAAAAGAACACCAGAGGGTAAGAGCAATGCCACGCAAGGCTGAGAAAGGTTTTAGTCTTCATTTTCTCTCTCCATCTAGCTTCTTTTTCGCTTTTCAAACGAGACTCGGCACTATATGTGTTTCAGCAGAGGCTTTAAAAACCTTTGACACTGCTGTGGCTTGATATTGAATTCTCTCTGAACTTTTGCCACGAGTGCCACTTGCTGGAGGGGATGGAGAGGGAAGTGCTGCTGTAGCAATTGTTTCGTAACCTTCCCATGTGACAAATTTAATCTTCTCACCAGCAGAAACAAACCCTTATTTTATATATATATATATATATATATATATATATATATATATATATATATATATATTTGTGTTATTACCACGATGATTTTTTTAAGGGTAAACTTTAACTTTGGAGCAGAGCAACCTGCCATGCTTTTCCGCTGTTTTTTTAGTGAGGTGCAGCGGTTCCAAGCCGAGGGCCAAGCAGTTTTCTGCAAGACGTGTCCCCACATCAAGCTCAGACCCCTCACATTTTACGATTCAGTGGAAAAAAAGTGAGATCCAAACTAATTGGAGATCTCGAGCAGAAAGTTGCTGCTTGGCATGAGCCGACAAAACGCCTACACCGCACCTACTCACAAGTTCCCTGCAGGGCTCTGGCGGTGAAGACCTTTCAAAAGCACGGCGAGGGAACTTAATCAGCGAGCATAACCAATTCCCTGTTCACACTAAAATTGGCAGAAGCGGTTCGCACATTTGCTTTCCTGCATGTGTGTGTACTGTGTGTACAATACTGGTTATGGAGCTCGGGGGATCATGCAGTGCACATACACACAAGGCATATTCACACTCACCAACACACACAGCCGTATTTGCACACTGCTGGAAGGTGTTAGTGGACTGGCAGCACAAACGAGGAGATTATGTAGTATGGATCCAGAGAGACACCAGGCTCGTCACATTACTGAAGACCAAACATAGAGAAGGTCATTAAGTCTGTCGACTCATGCCTTTGGAAATGACCCAACGTCTCACTGGGAGCTTGTTGTGGTATTCACAGTGCGGGCATGTGTTGTGAGCTTTGAGACCGGCTAATGATCATTTATTTGATATGCATGAATTACTGTTACAGAAAATGCATTATTAAACATGTGGGCCCAGCACAAACGCAATGGGTGACAAAGAGCAGCGTCAAGCAAACTCATTTTAAATCAGTTTTGGGGCATCCGGGTGGCGTAGCGGTCTATTCCGTTGCCTACCAATATGGGGATCGCCGGTTCGAATCCTCGTGTTACCTCCGGCTTGGTTGGGCGTCCCTACAGATGCAACTGGCCGTGTCTGCGGGTGGGAAGCCGGATGTGGCTATGTTTCCTGGTCGCTGCACTAGCGCCTCCTCTGGTTGGTCAGGGCTCCTGTTTGGGGGGGAGGGGGAACTGGGGGGAATAGCGTGTTCCTCCCACGCACGTCTCCCTGGTGAAACTCCTCACTGTCAGGTGAAAAGAAGCGGCTGGTGACTCCACATGTATTGGAGGAGTCTGCAGCCTTCCCCGGATCGGCAGAGGGGGTGGACCAGCGACTGGGATGGCTTGGAAGAGTGGGGTAATTGGCCAGATGCAATTAGGGAAAAAAAGGGGGGAAAATCAGTTTTGGTGGATTTGTCATTATATTGTGGTCGCAAGTTTTTTTTTATACTGCAAACCCCAACGTTTTATTTTAACGTGCAAAGTTTTCTTGTGCAGGTCACAAATGTTTTACCGTCAAAGATGTTGATGTGTAATCAGCAAGACGCGGTAGGTTAGGGTAGGCGGTAGGGCGGCACAGTGATTAGCGCTGTCGCCTCACAGCAAGAAGGACAAGACCTTGGGGTCATCCCAGGTCATCCTCTGTGTGGAGTTTGCATGTTCTCCCTGTGTCTGCGGTGGGTTTTCTCCGGGTGCTCCGGTTTCCCCCACCATCAAAAAGACATGCATGTTAGGGTTAATACTCCTGTCTGTTCCCCTGACCGAGGCACGGCAAGACGAACTGGAGTTGGTCCTTGGCTGCTGCACGGCCGCCGTCCACTGCTGCTAGCTACACAGCTAGGATGGGTTAAATGCAGTGTAATTTCCCCATGGGGATCAATAAAGTATCACAAAACAAAGGCAATCCAGTGGTAACATGTGCACTGGATTTGAGAGAAGACTGATTAACAAAGTCAGCCAACACAGTAATAGTGAGCAACATTTCAGTCTATATTAAATATTTACTTAAACCTAAAAATATTAGATAATGCTTAGCTTTGTATTTTTGTTATGGCCTATTGATTTCCTTTTCCATTTTCAACACACATTAACCTGCCAGGCGAATGAAAAACAGCATACAGAGGAGCAATTACACATCCCTAATATACTAAATGCCTGTTGCTCCAAAAAAGCTAGAGGAAAAAGATTTCAACTATGGCATTTTTTAACACGAAAATCATTACGGCTACCTGCTTTAAAAACTCAGTGTTGTTGTCCATCCGTTGTTTATATTAATTGTACACAACCTATTTCCATTATCCATCCATTATCCAAATCGCTTATCCTGCTGTCAGGGTTGAGGGATGCTGGAGCCTATTCCAGCAGTCATTGGGCAGCAGGAGGGAAGACACCCTGGACAGGCCGCCAGGCCATCGCAGGGCCTACACACACACACACACACATACACATTCATAACTAGGGACAATTTAGTACGGCCGATTCACCTGACCTACATGTCTTTCGACTGTGGGAGGAAACCCATGCAGACACGGGGAGAACGTGCAGACTCTGCACAGAGGACTACCCCAGGGCTCGAACCTTGGACTTTCTTGGTGTGAGATGACCACGCTAACCCAACTGCCAATTGTTTCATTGGTAATCGTAGGTATGAATTTCTTGGCCATTATTTTTGGCAAAAAACTTGTTTTGTTTGTTTGCCTGTTGTCTTCCTTTTGTCATCGTTTTTATCTGTGTACTAATTCATCTGTGTACTAATGTAAAGCATTAGCATTAGTTGCATGAAATGGTGTTAAAAATAAAGTTTGATTGATTGATTGATGGGAAAAATTGAATGCACGTACAACTACAGAATTATAGTTTTCAAACCCAGTAAAGAAAGGGTTTACCACCTGCAGGTGGCACCAACTCAAATAATGTCATATGTTGCCCTGATTATAAAGCCCTTCAGGACCCCTTTGTGATTTTGGGCTACACAAATAAACATGACTTAACTTGGTAAACAGAAAAAGATAGCACAATAAATCAGCGTATGTAACCATTTATTCACGCTTCATTTTAATTTGTCAACGTGTTCCTTTTGTCTTCACTTAGCGAACAGCACACATCCTACTTGGTGTATTTGATGGTGGGTGGTTCGATTCTTTTTACTGAATCGATCGAATCGAATCGAGACGTCTCCATCAGTACGTTTACGTTGTTGGAAAAAAGTCGATTTATTGAGTTAGTCCAACTAAAACTGGACTTTTAAAACACATATAAATGTGTTAGTCCCATTGAAATCGTACTATATCGAATTTCTCCAAGTCGGACTAACACACCTAGATAATGCGGTTGAGGATCGATTTACTCTGGCATGTGTACGCTTCAATCGGCCCCGAACTGGCCTAGGCGTTCTGCGCACGATCCATAGTTCCCGCGGCGGTCTTTCACCCGGAGGTCGAACAGCGAAGCAGCAACAGTATCAACACGGCAAGTGCTAGAACGAGAACCATGCATTTCAGTTCTTGTATACTGGGACAATGACAGTAGCCCACTGTCATCGCTGTCGCTATGGACGCGTCACAGGAAGTCAGACATGCGGAGCACGTTAGACAGTACAGCATGGCTGTGTTTACAACACCAACTCGCGTAGATGCTGCCATATGTATATCCGATATTAAATTATGCAAAAAAATTACAACAATCTGCTTACTTCTAATGTAGTCTAGTGCATCCGATGTCTGACTTCCGTTTGCTGCGAAGCTTCCGCTTCTGCTCAGGAAGGGCTAAAAATAGCTCACGGATGCTGCCCCATTACATGGCCTAATCGAGCTATAACGGTAGCTCAACTTAACTGTGCATGTAAACGCATTGACCGCATCAAGTCCAGTAGAAGGCTCACATGCCACTGTAACTTGATATTCATTGACAGCGTACTTAAATACTGCCCAGCAGTGGTCAGTAAGTACACTAAAACATTGTGGGTTTACTCCACTGCAATACATCAGTCGCACTTTCACAGCTTCCTCATTCTTTTTCGATGAATTATTTTCTTTCCATGCCGTGGCATTTGGAAACCAGAACAGTTAAAAAATGTTTTTCTTGGACACAAAAAAGTATTGGGCCTGTGTTGATTACTGAAAATTATAGTTAAAAGTGTTACGCAGAAAAGCAGCCGCATGTTCACAACTTACACAAAAAAAACAAACAAACAAAAAAACAGATGTTTACTGACCTGGCTGTTTGGTGTCGTTACTCTTTTCATCGTGTCGATGATTGGATTGACTCGTCGTGGAATACCATGTCTAGTCATGAAAAAGATTACATAAAATATAGACATTTATGATCATCTCTGAAGAAAGGATAAACTCTTCTCTTTCAATGCTTCAACAGGGTTTATTATGTCGCCTTCGGAAATTTGCAAATAGGATCCTCGGGAAATCTTGCAGCAAAAGGCCACTTCGTTATTTCTGTCTTGCTTGACAAGTGGTTATTGTTACTCCCAGCCGAGTGAAGGTTACCTATGGTATCGCCTGCAGTACTTGTACCACAGTGACAACTAAAATTTAGAGGCAATCAATCAACCTTTGTTTTACCACACAAACCCCGTCTTGAGGTTTATGGAAATCCAACAATGATGCTGTCTTCGTAGAAAAGGCCCTTTTCTCTTCAGTAGATAGATAAAGCCCCCCCCCCCAGAATAAACACACTCTCACACACACACAGTCTGTGTCTCATGTAAATGGCATTCAAACCCGGCCCGTCCGTCTATTGATTTCCCCTGATCTCCATGTTGTTGCTTCTTGACAACTGTGGCGTCTGGATTGGAAAATAGACAGCGTTCTCTTTACCGTGTTCTCACAAGCTCCCGTGACTTTCACATCACACCTCAAAGAAATCCATTTACTCTATTTGCCTCATCTCTGGCGCACAGCGCACACCACCTCGCACCTCTTTATTCTTTTTTTTATACGATGGGCTTTTAATAGCTGGCTAAAAAGCTATACCAGAATAAGCTACACAGCTAAATCCAAAATCCAAGCAGCGGCGTTGTACCGGGGGGGTGGGGGTGGGGGGGACACCTACCAGGGCCCAGAAAGAAAGGGGGGGCTTTGGGAGCCTGGAATTAAAAGTTTGTTTTGGTTTGCAAATTTTTATTTCTGTAATTAAATCAAAGTGCTTTGTCTGTAAATAGACTGCATTTATACAGCACTTCTCTAGTCTAGCGACCACTCAAAGCACTTAACAATGTATGTGCCACATTCACACACTTATGGCAGAGCCTGCCATCGCAAGATGCCAAGCTGCTCATCAGGCGCAGTTGTGGGTTCAGTGTCTTGCTCAAGGACACTTCGACATACTCTCTGAAGGAGCCGTGGACTGAACCAGGAACCTTCCGATTACTGGACAGCCCGCTCTACCTCCTGAGCCATGCGGCCCCACCGCCAAGTGTTTCAATTTCTAACTAATTAGAGTCATAACTTCAGTTAAAATTGGCTCAAGTTGAGGGACTTCAACAAAATAGTGGAGGCTCTCTGAGGCCCCTCTCACCCCTTACAAAAGGTGCAAAATGGTTTAGTCCACCCCTCACGAGCATCTCTCAATGCACCTCATCTAGTCCTTTCGCGAGTGACTGCTGATACCAGGTTACGTTAGGTTAAAATAGATTAATGTACTGTGATTGTAAATAATATTCAGTATGCAAGAACTCAAAAAGGTGATGCGCAACGGACAAGAGGGGCCCAGAATTTTGTGCTACACCCCTGCATCTAAGTATACCACCGATCGTACAAAGATCAAAAATACTCAATTAACTGATGTAGTACACACATCGTTTTGTTTTAATAGCGTTTAATAATTCATGAACTCGCCCGAAAATTGAAGGACGGCAATGGGAGAAAGCGTTCATCAGACGGTTGAGTAACGCACATGGCAGAGCACCCGAAATGGGTACTCCTCGGATTTACTGCGCATGTACAAAAAAGTACGGAAAACACGTTGGGACAATCTTCACTGAGTTCAAGGCCTGCAGTGCATTTTAATCAGCTTGATTCTATTAAGCACGGTTTTGCAATTCAAACACCTATTACTGTTATACGTATTAATGCAAACGAAACTCTCTTGATTTAACTATCAAACATGCTATAATTCAATAATTTCACCTTAATTTTTTTTAATGCCAACAACATCCATGTTTCATTTTTTAAGAGTGCAGACTATTTGCAAATTGTTTATTTTCCATTCCTCTGTCTCTTCAGTTTGGCCTGTATTTGTGAGTAATCATCAGCGGTCACTGGGGGTCGAGTATTGCTGACCTCCATCTGGGTCCTTATGGGTCTTATAACGTTGGGCTGGTGTAGGTGGAGAGAGCTAGCAGCATGTGGCTAGCTAGTTAGCAAGCGCCTCGGGATAGCTGATTAGCTCAGAGTCGACGCACAACGAGATGGGGATTTCCACACCGCTACTTTATTCTGTAGTACAGACTACATCGACCACACAATTCCAGGTCCACCATGTTCACCGATCATACACGAACAGTGTTATGTTGGTGAGTGAATCACAGCAGCCGAACCAACTGTTATTTACCTTTTTTTTAACAACAATTACCTTTTTTTTAACAACTAGCTTTAACACAACCTTCTTTCCCCGCGCTGCTTGTTCTTCTTCTGTCCCCTTACAACAGCCCCTCTCCGCCTTCCATCGTCTCACAGTGCCACCCAGTGGTGATGGAATGTAGTGTCCACAAACGCAACAAAGGGTAAAACACAGAAATCATAACCGGTGTCGGTACTTGATCTACTCACCCTACCGGATGTGCTCGGGGTCCTGCGACTACAGATGACATCACTACTTCACGCATTATGACTGGGTAGGGGCTTGAGTAAGGGCTAGTTCAGTTTAGGAACAGCGGGAAACAGTAGATTGACGTTAGACCCAGCTTGGGCCTTCGGCCCTCGCACACGTTCGCTCGTCCAGGACCCGAGCCTGCGGCCTCGCTCCTTAGACGCAGCTCAGGCCTTTGGCCCTCGCGCCTTTACTGACCAACTCTATGTCAACGTGGATTGTAAAAAAAAAAACACACAGCTAAATAACTACAAAGCTAGCGTTAAACAATGCTAGCTAGCAACATAATCCGTGACGTCATATGTAGTTGAAGGACCCCGAGTCGATATTGTACCCGAGCAGAAATGGAACCCTCTCTGGCACCAACTTGTGAGAGTTCCTTCTTGTGGACGTCGGTCGAAGCAGCACTGAGAACAGCTCAACTCTAGCGCGTCACAACAGAAAAAAGAGGAGCCTCCCTGTGGCGCTATTTGGTATTGGAGGTATATTTACTGGGACTGTTACAGTCTTCAGGTAGGTGTAGAGGCCGATCCTCGAGCGCGTATTTTTGGGCAATGTTTGGGCAAGGGTAGTTGTTATTTGTGTATATGTGTTTTTTTGGGGGAGGGGTTGTGCCTCATTGCCTCACCATGCGCCCCCAATTCAATTCAATAAGATTTGACTCAGTTCCGTTCAATTCAATGTAATTCAGTTCAATTCACAGTCATTGCCTTCAAACACTGACTGTGTGAACGGACTGGTTGAATGTGATCATTCATTCTTTCATTCATTCATTATCCAAGCCGCTTATCCAAATTCGGATCGCAGGATACTGGAGCCTATCCCAGCAAGTCATTGGGCAGCAGGCAGGGAAACACCCTGGACAGGCCGCCAGTCCATCACAGGGCCGATACACAGACACAGACACAGACACACACACACACACACACACACAAACACACACACACACACATTCATACCTAGGGGAAATTTAGTACGGCTGATTCACGTGACCTACATGTCTTTGGACTGTGGAAGGAAACCGGAGCACCCGGAAGAAACCCAGTCATCTCCCAATATGATGTCACAAAGGTAGATTTTGAAATGGCTCGTATTGGTTGATTGCCTGAGCACCTGCTGGTATGCTACCAGGTCTTTAAATTGACACAAGAATTGGTTTGGTTTGGTTTGGTTTATCTGGGACATAAAAAAAGGTCACCAGAGATAATAAACAGATGTTAAAACTCAAAACTGATAATCAATTGATTCCCATATTTTGACCGCAGATGTCTACAAAACCAAGAAAACACTTAAATAACTAACAAGCTGCAACACCATTTACTGTTCTCAGTCCAAAATAATCTTGATCGTAACATGGAAAACAGACCCTTTTGCCTGACAGGCTCCTCCTGTTGGGGTATACCAGGTATTTCCAGTATGGATGAGAATGGATGGATGGATGGATGGATGGATGGATGGATGAATGGACAGATTTTCCATTTTTGATTCTTTCAATTTCAACTTTGTTGAAACCACGTTTGTTGATAAAAACAATGTTTTCTCTATTTGCCAACATCTCAACCCACAAGGGACTATGTACGCTACATGGCCAAAAGTATGTGGACACCTGAACGTCACACCCGTATGTGCTTGTTGAATATCTCATTCTTAAACTATGGGCCTTAATATGGAGTTGGTCCTCCCTTTTCTGTTATAACAGCCTCCACCCTTATGGGAAGGCTTTACACCAGATTTTGGAACATGGCGGTAGGGATTCGCTCCTATTCAGCCAAAAGAGCATTAGTGAGGTTGGGCACTGATGTTGGGGAGACGCCCTGGCTCACAGTCGGCCTTCCAATTCATCCCAAAAGTGTTGGATGGGATTGAGGTCAGGGCTCTGTGCAGGCCAGTCAAGTTCTTCCACAACAAACTCTGCAAACCATGTCTTTATGGACCTCGCTTTGTGCACAGGGGTACTGTCATGATGAAACAGGAAAGGGCCTTCCCCCAAACTGTTGCCACAAAGTGGAAAGCATACAATTCTCTAGAATGTCATTGTATGTTGTAGCATTAAGATTTCCCTTCACTGGAACTAAGGGGCCAAGCCCAAACCATAAAAAACAGCCCCAGACCATTATTCCTCCTCCACTGAACTTTAAAGTTAGCACTAAGCATTTGGGCAGGTAGTGTTCTCCTGGCATCCACCATTCCCAGATTGGTCCATCAGATTACCAGATAGTGAAGCTTTAAACATCACTCCAGAGAACATGTTTCCACTGCTCCAGAGGTTCAATGGCGGTGTGCTTTAAACCACTCCAGCCGACACCTGGCATTGCACATGTTGATCTTGTGTGCGGCTGCTCGGCAGTGGAAACCCACTTCATGAAGCCCCAGATGAACAGTTCTTGTACTGACTTTGCTTCCAGAGGCAGTGTGGATCTTGGTAGTAAGCGTTGAACAGAGGACAGGTTATTTTTACGTGCTTCTTCATGCGGCGGTTCCATCCGTTGGTCTTGTGTGGTCTATCGCTTCGCAGCTGAGCTGTTGTTGCTCTGAGAAGTTTCCACTTCACAATAACAGTCTTATAGTCGCCAGAGGCAGCTCTAGCAGGGCAGAAGTTTGACCAACTGACTTGTTGGAAATGTGGCATCCTAGGACAGAGACAGGTTGGAAGTCACTGAGCGCTTCAGTACGACCCATTCTACTGCCCATTTGTCTATAGACTGCGTGGCTGTATGCTTTTATGCACCATAAGCAATGAATATGGCGGAAACAGCCGAACCCAGTAATCAAAAGGGGTGTCCACATACTTTTGGCCATGTAGTGTACATGTGATTTGACTTACACAGCTGCGTTTAACTCATTAAGATAACATAACATGTAGCTTGAGGGAAAATGGAGAACCAGGGCCCCTTAGACCCGTAAAATCTCTAGTGCTGTGTCAATCACACCACCCCTGAGAGAGGATTTTTGATTGTTTACCCACAAAACAAAATTTGTTGAACTGTGCTGTCATTAAAGATGGGCTCTATTTTGAAAGGCTCAAACACAGGATCAACGAGTATAAGTACGAGTGTGTGTGTGTATATGTGTGTTCTTCTATATTCGAATCAAAATGGAAATGAGGGACGAGGACCCTCCACAGCCCATCCTAATCAGCTGAAACAAACTCGATTTATGGCATTGTACCCATGGAAGAAATCTCATCTCAACACTGGTAACTTTGTGGATCAGCGCATTAATAGACCACGATCAGAGGGTGCTGTTTACTTTTTTCACTTGTAAATTATGCCCCCTCTCACCTTTTTTGTCTCGCTCACCCCATTTCATCTGCTCAAAAGGGAGCTATGTGGAAAGCGTCGGGTGATTCGGTCTCATCAGTAATTTTTGGATATGTTGTATGCCAGACAACCAGGGAGGACACCATTTCTGTTACTCATGGCCCTTTGACATTTTCCCATACTGGACGGAATAAGACAGTCAAACTCATTTGAAGTTTACCTGATTGAATTCTCACAAAGGCAAAATGTCTGATTGAAGAATCTTCTGGGTAAATGCAGATGGGGAGGCTTATAAATTAACTTGCCACGGTCTCAAGTAATGGCACGGTATTACGGAAAATGTATTTCAACAGTCAAACCAATCATCCTGTTGTCCTGATAAAAAAAAGCTAAAGTTTCTCGACAAAGTTTCTTCTGATTTCATGCAAGCTTCAAGGTAGCCTCGTTCACTCAATACTTTTAGCAATCTTATTTGGGAGGTTGACATTTTTAATGAACTGTTATTCAAGGGAAACTTCCCTTATAATGCAAAATGTTTCCCCAAGGCAAACTCTGGCCCAAATCCTAAAACCGACACACAGCGGTGACAACGTAACTTCACAACCCTGCATTTAACGCACTTCAAGTGTTAAATTTATAGGTTTAAAGTCAAGGGACTACAAATCATAGCAGGAGTTCCCACACTTTTTCATGCTCTTACCCACCTGAGGAGATAATTGTGTGTTGGCTCAGGACCCACGAGTATTTTTTGCAGTAAAAAAAGCACTAAATCCTCGTTACCTGTCAAAAAGTCAGATAATTAACAATCCTCTCTTTATCGTTAATCAGTGGAATGTTCTCCTTTTCTCTCTTCAATCATGACAGACTAATGATCAGCTGAAAGGCGTTATAATATTATTTTTATGATATTTTGGAATACAGTTAAATCAATTCATTGTTTGCCTTGACTAAAACGTATGAATATAAATGTTCATTTGCTTTTATTTTAACGAGAACAGATATTTGATCCAAAAAAAACAACAAAAAAAAACAGAAAATAAGTATGCAGTTTATTTCGTTAATTAACAAAATGCATTTATTGTGGACATCCCATGATGCAAATGGCCCCCTGCCATGACCCACTTTCACAGCCCATAGTTTGAAAACCACTGAATTAGATTGATTTGCTCTATATGTTACCATGATACTTTAAAACCACTTTGAAAATGGGTGTTTACTCTCTTTAAGTACCAGGGAATGGAGTGTCATTATCATTCACTGTCTGTTCTATGGCCTTCTACAGATGGTTAATGTTGACGGTGGATGGGAGCTGAAGGTTTTACAATTTACATTTACCTTTTAAAAAATTTTTTTTTAATTTACCCAATGGTGTTTCTAAGTGTGTGGTGGGGTGTAGAGAAGATTTTACCAGCACGCAGTCCAGAGGATTTGATGCTAATTTGTAAGGTTAAATCTAAATAGAGTAGCAAATGGTATAATTGTAAAACTGTAATAGTGCCATCCACGTGTTACTCTATTTTGAAGGTCATTTCTTCTGTCTGTACTATTTTTTTTGAATTGGTTGATTTTTGTGTCGTCATCATTAAAAGCGGTAGTAGACAACTTTTTTGCTTTAACTTATCGTTATGAAGTAAATGTTGATTGCACAGTGTAATGCCTATAGAATAAAGACATATTGGCATTTAGATTGGTTCCCTATAAGCCTTGCTTTCACTATGTAATTCTCTCTGCCACCGGGTATGATCTTACAGGATGCTTTGGCATTTCGAGATTATCTGGTTTCTGTATTGTGATGTATTTCCAAGTCAAACAGAATAGACAGGTGGGACATAATGTTGGGAGGAATTTGATTTTAATGTTGAAAAATGGGCGTTTTTCTAGCTTGCTAACTAATGAATCTCAGCTCTGCTGCTAAAAGTTGAAGATTGATTGAAAAGTTGTCTACATTCACTTTAAATCAGTTGAAACAATGTGACAGAGACTCTATTACTATTTTTGCTTGCTAAATGCTGCAGTACACTGCAAAAAAAATTGTTTTAATAAAAAATGCCGTGTCAAAATTGGGAAAAAAAAGTAAGGACATTCAAGGGAGAAAATTCCCAAAATGAGCAAAACAATCAGCCAATGTACTTAAATCATGATAAATAAACGCACATTGTCAATCCTTCATGAGTGAATGATTCTTGAAACAAGATAAGTTATTTCTGTCAGATGGAATAGGACTTGTTTAGAATTACCATTTTTTGTAGTGTATAACTGGGAGCACACCTTTTCCAGTCCAACGCTGACTCGTTGTTATGTGTGCCCTTTTAAACTGCAGCCATCAGTGAGTACATTTCCTAAGCCATCTAAACTTGGCATGTGCAGTCCAGATCGTCAATGATGGAGCGAACCACAGTAACCGCTAAAGTGGGGGCCCTCCCGCTGGAATAAGCCCGCCTGCCCTTCGCCCAAGAAAGGTCCGGATATTCCATTGTGGAGTGACATTCCCTTTCATACAGAGAGTGATCAATGCCTTCCCTCGTCGCTCGGCATTCACAACTGGCTGAGATGCCCTCCTCTTTAAATAAGGACATTTAGTTAATTGTGAAGCAGGGGGGGGGGGGGGTGTGTGAAAAAAATGAACCGGCATTTGTCTGGTGAGAAGGAGGGCATAATCAGGCGGATCGGAGGCTGAGGAACAGAGACAAGGGCCATTATGTTCTTCCAGTATAGACCTTTCAGAGGAAATGATAACCAGAGCTCAGAGTGATGAAGAAATAATCACACGCGCACACACACACACCCCTGAAGAGGAGACACACTCCTTCGCTGACGAGGACAAGAAGTGAAAAAGGCTTTGAAATTAAAACTTCCATTTGAAGGGAAATTGATGGCCACTCAGAGTGCGGCAGGCCACTCCAACCCCCCCACCCCCACCCCAATGATATTAACAGACTGTAATTAATCAAAGTTTTACTTTTTCTAATTGAACCCAACTTTCAATTCGTCGGAAATGAGAAGCGCCGACATTGGGTTGTGATGATTTCACATTATGCCAGAGACAATTATGCGCGTGTCAAGAGTGTTGTATTACCACTCCTAATAACACCATGTCCTCCTCCGGAGCGCGGCGGTCATCTTCCGCCATGAAAACACTCTCCAGACAAGAGGAGGTGTGGGCAGAGGAGATAACAGGGAGGTCAACGCATTGACTGCCTTTACCCAGTCCTCTGGGGGCTCACAGAGGGGCTCGGATATCTGGCCGGACCGATCATCGCGAGGATGATAGATTGGCTGTGTTTGCATAATCATCACCGGCAAACTTTGTCTTCAAAAGGAAAACTACATCAACAAACATGAGGCAGGGACTGCACTGTGTCAGACACGGTGGAGATGAGACAACAGGAAGTGGAGCAGCAGGACAGAAAGAAACCGTCAACTGGAACATTTTGACCTCCTTAGAAGTACATGAATAACAAAAGTAAGTTTCAGGTTTACAAGTTTCCCACCCCCCCTCCTTTTTCTCCCCAATTGTACTTGGCCAATTACCCCACTCTTCTGAGCCCTCCCAGTCACTGCTCCACCCCCTCTGCCGATCCGGGGAGGGCTGCAGACTACCACATGCCTCCTCCCATACATGTGGAGTCGCCAGCCGCTTCTTTTCACCTGACAGTGAGGAGTTTCACCAGGGGGACGTAGCGCGTGGGAGGATCAGCCTCTTCCCCCCAGTTCCCCCTCCCCCCCGAACAGGCACCACAAGTTCACACGGTTCTGATTAAGCCTATCACGGCCAGGTAAATCACTCTGTATTTCGCAGTATACTGGACTTTATAAATCTGGTGTCTGCGGCGACATTCCTGCGCTGGAGCACCAGTAGTGATGCGTTTGTCAATCAGCAAACTCTGCCTCTGATTTTTGGTTAGTTAGTTACTTATTTAGTTAGTTTTGTTTTATTATCCTTTCGTAAATTACCAAGCAATAAAGCAGAAAGTTAGAATACTCCCCACAAATGAACGATAAAAAAGAACCAGTATGTCTGTCCACTCCAGACTGTCGACGCTTCCGCATGAAGTATAATTGTTGTAATCCTCTCCTGTAAATGACACCTGGGTTTAAATCCCATCACAGGTTTTCATCAATTATTGTCCCTATATATTCATATTAATTTACAACTTCAACACAGTCACCATTAATAGCTACTTGTTGGTGTGTCCTTCTGCTCGCTCTGAAACCAAAGTTCATTTCCTTAGTTTTCTAGGTATTTAGCTGAAGAAAACTAGCGTGACACCAATTAACAATCTCATCCATAAATCCATGATACTGTGTTTCATCTTCAGTGATCAAACCAACAATCACTATCATCAGCAAATTTAACATTGAAAACATCAGATGAGTCAGTCCTACGTTTGCATTTGTATAGAGTAAATAGCACTGGAGAGATAGCGCCTCCTTGTGGGGCCCCATTGACGGTAATAATAGGGGAGGACACTGCAGCATTTACTCTGACACACTATGATCTATCAGTCAAAAAGAACTCCACCCTTCTGATGATTATGCAATTCACCTCTAACTGTAACAGCCTTTCCATTAGAATATGTGGTTTTATAGTATTGGACGCAGATGAAAAGTCCATAAACACAGCGTGGACATATCGTTATGGTTGATCAAGTTGACAGTAAATCCCATGCAATACATACAGATGAGCATCTTCTGTGCTCCTCCCCCTTGTATATGCAGATTGCAGTGGGTCAAGTTTGTTTTGCACCTCACTGAGAACACAACCTAACACTATTCCCTCAAGACTCATCATTACAATGGATGTTAAGGCTACTGGGCGGTAATCATTTAAGGCCTGTGGTTTTGATGTTTTCAGGACAAGGACAATAAGTGAAGATTTCCAGGCTCTGGGAACATAGTGTGAGATCTAATACAAGTGACTGTAAACAAAACTGAGCTCTTCCCTACACTCCTTCAGTACCCTACCAGTTAATCTATAAGGACCAGCTGCCTTTCTTATGTTAATCCTTTTAAAAGTTCAACAAAATTCCTCCGCTGTTATGATAACTTCCTGGCCTGGGCCAAGTTGTTGCCTAATCGGATTCTGCTCAGTATTAGATCTGATGTGTCAAATCTGCCGTAGAATTCATTTAATTCATTTGCAAAGGTCAAATCATCCCCATGATTAACTCCAAGTGATTTCTTCTTCTCCTGTCCTATCACTGGTACACTCTGAGCCATGCCTCCTTTAAGAAGTTCTCCCCCAACTTGCTTTCTATCTTGTGCTTATATTTATATTTCCACCTAATGAAAATTTGCCTAATTTCCTTCTGCATAACCCGCCTACCATCACCCTGCTGAACGGCTTGCCTTTTCTTCCTCGGTGCTGCAATCAATTCTCCATTTATCCATGGTTTATCATTTGGAAAAATCTTCATACATTTCATTAGTATAATATTGTCCACACAAGTGTATATAGTCTGTTACCACAGGGTCGAGCTCGTCCAAGTTCTCGCTAGTATCTATCATGATGTCTCATGATGTACAGTCAAAACAGCCTCTCAAACAATCCACCGACCCATCATTCCATGTCTGGATGGTTCTCAACTTGGGCTTGTTGGTTTTCAGTTACTGTTTATAGAGAGGGACCAAGTGGACCGTGATGTAGTCTGCGTCACCTAGTGGTGGTTTTGGATACCCCCTTTATGCATCCTTTGCATTGCCAAAGCACAAGTCAAGTATCCTCTCTCCTCTAGTGGGGCAGGTAATATACTGAAAAAAGTGGGGGAATACGTGTTTTATAGAACAGCCATTCAAATTCCTCGATACAAATTTAAGGGCATCCGGAGCAGCGTTTTCTAACCTAACCACAGTATCATATATTACATCTGCAGCAGCCTGGGCCTGGCCATTTGCTCTTGGATGGATATAGACAAGAGTGATAAATAACTGTCCAAACCCCTGGGGAGTTACAAAGGTCTAAATGACAAGGACAGGGGCTCAATATCCTCTGAACAATATGACTCTCCAAGTGTGTAGTTATTTGACCATCTCTCATTTACATAGATACACACACCTCCACCTGCTCTTTTTCCCCTTCACTAGTAGATCACGTTCCGTTTTCACAGGATCACTAAACCTTGTGACGCAAAGTGAGGAATTGTCAATTGTATTCTCTAGCTCCATTAGTTGCTTGGGGAGAAAGCATGTGTTTGCAAGGGTCACTGTTGGCAGAGGCGGTGTTCTGCCACGGGCCATCGCACCCCTGCACACTGACCTCTCCGCCTTCTCACTGCCAATGCATTCGCTCCTCTCCTGCACTCCCTCAGCAGTTCCAGGGAGATACTGTTACAGTCATCATACTGCCTCAACTGCCAAAGTTGTTCCCAGCTATACCGAAAAATGCCAGTGACTTAACCGGTCCGCTCAGCTGTGAAGGTAGACAAAAAGAAAAATGCTCTGCACTGCAGATTTAAGGATCCATTCTTCTCTCCAGCACCAAATTGCATTGGTTTAAGAAAATAATTTGTAGATTAGAGTGTGTATAATCTGTGGAAGTGGATGATCTGCAGTGGCGACCCCTAACAGGAGCAGCCGAAAGTGGTAGTGGTAGCAGTAGTAGTAGTAGATAATTTGTGGAAGAGGATGAGGGCCACGTGGGAAAAAATTCATTTGAGTTCTGAGACTTAAGTCAGAATTCTGAGACCGAAATTCTGAAATCAGAAATTAGAATTCTGAAATTAAAGTCAGAATTCTGACCTGAATATCACAATTCTGATTTCAATCTCGGGAATCTCAGTCTCAGAAGTATGATTTAAATCTCAGAATTCTGATTTTAACATCAGAACTCCAATACATTTTTTCCACATGTGGCCCTAATCCTTTTCTGTAATAATCTGAATTGGATAATGTTTCTCTCTACAGTGGTTCAGGACAGTTTATACACTGAGGATTCGAGGACTGTACATATTTCAAAGCAGACCGCCTATTATGTTTGAAGGAAATTTCTCCACGGCCGGGCTTAAGTCATAAAACAGCATCACTCAGGCGTGTTGTCTGCCAGCAATGCCATGCCAGCCTGCAAAAGCATGCAAAGAAAGGATCTAGTGGCCCAGCCAGTCAAACAGATAAGATTTTTTTTTCCCCCAGTCACCTAGTCAGCTAAGCAGCCAACCAGTTGACCACATGGCCATGGCCAATATCTGTCGCCTACATTACCAGAGTCAGCAGAGCCTGAAACACAATATCCTTGACCATGAATTTCTAGAAGAGAGTTTACTGGAATGCTGCCGTGCAGGGAGGGATAAAGATAAAAGGTGGTAGGTTACAAACACATCCATCCATCCATTATCCAAACTGCTTATCCTGCGGTCAGGGTCGCAGGGATGCTGGAGCCTATCCCAGCAGTCATTGGGCGGCATGCAGGGAGACAACCTGGACAGGCCGCCAGGCCATCACAGGGAACAGTAGTGATAAAAAGTAACTCAGGGTTCATGAGAACAATGTTGTTTAACCTCTTATATTATTTTCTGGTGGCACGGTGGCACAGCGGTTAGCGCGGTCGTCTCACACCAAGAAGGTCCTGGGTTCGAGCCCCAGGGTAGTCCAACCTTGGGGGTCGTCCCGGGTCATCCTGTGTGGAGTCTGCATGTTCTCCCCGTGTCTGCGCGGGTTTCCTCCGGATGCTCCGGTTTCCTCCCACAGTCCAAAGACATGTAGGTCAGGTAAATCGGCCGTACTAAATTGTCCCTAGGTGTGAATGTGTGTGTGTGTGTGTGTGTGTGTGTGGGCCCTGTGATGGCCTGGTTGCCTGTCCAGGATGTCTCCCTGCCTGCCGCCCAATGACTGCTGGGATAGGCTCCAGCATCCCCGCGACCCTGAGAGCAGGATAAGCGGCTTGGATAATGGATGGATGGCTATTATTTTCTTTAAATGTTTTCTTTTTCTTACTTTCTTCATCCAGTGAGGGGGAGAAACAGAGAAAAAGATTTTCAGGTCACACAAATCAGCCTGATCAAGCAGTCTGTTGAGCACAGTTCCACTGCATTGCAATATCAGAACGCAGAACTCGTGCCAAATTCATTGACTGCATAATTCATTACGGTCTCTCTGTCAGTAACTAGAGAGTGGAAATTGAAAATATTAAAATCTATTAGGATGCAAGATTCAGGAAAATATTGAATTATTCAAATGCAAAGAATTGTGTAAATTATGAGTAATATTTCGATTAGCTCTTCTGCAACCTTGTCATTTCATAGAGCCCATGTGGGTTAATGTCTGGAAAAGTGGAGGAGCAAGTGGACCTGGAGTGTGCGAAAGTGTCTGCATACAGAAAGCGTTGAGTTCAACCCCGACAAACACTAAATAAAGAGCTAATGCTGTTGTCGCTCTGCAGCCCTCTGTCTCTGCTTATTTGTGTAATGCTTGGTCTAATGGCTATACTGTAAAAAAAAAACCCTCATGGAATCAATTTAAAATTACTCATTATTACCAGATAAACAAGCAAAATTAAGCACATTACTGAGTAAACACAAAAGCATGTCGGGGCAGCTGAAGGCGAGCTGGTAAATAAGAGTCGCCGGCTCAAATCCCAGGACTGGCTGAGTAATCTCGGTTTTTGGTCCGGGCTGATAACCAGAGAGGTTTGCTTGTATCAGGATCTTGGACGCCGCTGTTGTGCCCTCAGGCAAAGCATTTCACCCCAGATGCCCCCCAGGCCGTGCTATTCTGGTTCTCAAGTCTGTCCGGCGCCGACCGAAAAGTGGACAAACTGATTGATAGAAGATAACGCTGGGAAATTAGCATACCACCACCTGAGTATTGCAAATTACCAGCTCAAAAAGTCAATCTGAATTGTTTTCCGGCATACCTTACAATGTCTTGTTCGGTCAACGAGAACACCAACAACAGCGGCTTCGTCAAAAATTTAACAAGCCCACATGCTGCAGCAAGTTGTTTGAATTGCTGATGAGATATTCCCTCTTGATGAGAAATTGAAAAATTACTGAAGTTGATGGGAACATTGGCATGAAACTTATCATTATTTTTTTCACCCCCAAGTAGTCATCTTTAACCATCTGACAGGGAAAGTCACTGACCGAGTGAAAACTAATACGTTTTAGTTGTGCAAATAAAAGCTCGTTGAGATATGTCGCACAAGTGAAAGCTTTTAGCAAATACGATTACTTAATATTCACAAAAGGGGTGGAAATTTCAGCCCGCTTTAAATCGAGTCTTCTCAACTTAACAGCGGACAATTTTTCTGCATTTTATACAGTGCTTTTCTGGCTGTAAAAGCCACTCAAAGCACTTTACAATTAATACTTCATATTCACCCACCCACCCACCCATTCACAGAGAGCGGTGTCACCCATGCAAGCTAACAACCAGCTCATTGGGAGCAGTTGGATCCGCACCCCCCCTTTTTCTCCCCAATTGTATCCGTCCAATTACCCAACTCTTCCGAGCTGTCCCGGTCACTGCTCCACCCCCTCTGCCGATCCGGGGAGGGCTGCAGACTACCACATGCCTCCTCTAATACATGTAGAGTTGCCAGCTGCTTCTTTTCACCTGAAAGTGAGGAGTTTCCCCAGGAGGATGTAGCGCGTGGGAGGCTCACGCCAGTCCCCCCCCCCCCCCCGGAACAGGCGCACCGACCGACCAGAGGAGGCGCTAGTGCAGCGACCGGGACACATACCCACATCCGGCTTCCCACCCGCAGACTCAGCTAGGGACGTCCGACCATGCTGGAGGTAACACGGGGATTCGAGAGGTTAGGTGTCTTATTCAGGGACACCTGACATTTCTGCCTGGAGGAGCTGAGGACTGAACTGGCAAACCTCCAGTTACCAGACGACCTGCTCGCCCCACCCCACTTCTGCACTTAACGATGCCATCTCAAATTCTGTTAAGGTAAGAGTGAATCAACATGTCTTAGAATAGATTTATATTATTGTTTCATTTTGTTTTTTTGCACTTGTGTGTGTGTGTGTGTGTGTGTGTGTGTATGTGTGGGAGGTCACTGTGGTCCTGACATCATCTGCAAAACTTCCAGTAGTGTAGTAATTAGCCTTTACTCCCTGCTAACATGAATTCTCAGACAAAAACACACTCATGCACACAGACACACACACACAATTTTTACTTTTTACTCGATACTTGGGAAGACCCTCATTGTCTACATTCACCCACCTACATGCCTAAGCTTAGGCTTTACCTGAGCCTTACTCTAACCTGAACCCTTCACCCAACTCCTAACCCTAAAGTAGACCCCAGAGAAGTTGATCAGTTCATCTGGACACCAAGATTAGTGGGCAAAAATTTCGTCACTCATCCAAGTGACTTCATCAGAGATTTCTACACTTGAATTATTGAGCATCCATCAAGATCTACAATACATCCTTAAAGAAGTCAGGACCAGGATCAGGCAGGAGTCTCCGTGGACTATGATGTTCGCGGGTGACATTGTGATCTGTAGCAAGAGTAGAGAGCAGGTGGAGGAGAGCCTGTAGAGTTGGAGGTGTGCACTAGAGAGAAGAGGGATGAAAGTCAGTAGGAGCAAGACAGAATACATATGCATGAATGAGAGGGAGGACAGTGGAATGGTGAGGAGGCAAGGAGTGGAGGTTAAGAAGATGGATGAATTCAAATACTTGGGGTCAACTGTTCAAAGTAACGGGGAGTGCAGGAGAGAGGTGAAGAAGAGAGTGCAGGCAGGATGGAGTGGGTGGAGAAGAGTGTCAGGAATGATTTGTGACAGAAGGGTACCAGCAAGAGTTAAAGGGAAGGTTTACAAGATGGTTGTGAGACCAGCTATGTTGTATGGTTTGGAGACAGTGGCACTGACGAAAAAACAGGAGGTGGAGCTGGCGGAGTTGAAGATCATAAGATTTTCATTAGGAGTGATGAAGAAGGACAGGATTAGGAACGAGTATATTAGAGGGACAGCTCAGGATGGACGGTTTGGAGACAAAGCAAGAGAGGCGAGATTGAGATGGTTTGGACATGTGTGGAGGAGATGTGCTGGGTATATCGGGAGAAGGATGCTGAATATGGAGCTGCCAGGGAAGAAGAGAAGAGGAAGGCCAAAGAGGAGGTTTATGGATGTGGTGAGGGAGGACATGCAGGTGGCTGGTGCAACAGTGGAAGATGCAGAGGACAGGAAGAGATGGAAACAGATGATCCGCTGTGGCGCCCCCTAACGGGAGCAGCCGAAAGTAGTAGTAGTAAAGAAGTCAGGACCAACCAAAATGTCCTCACTTGGTAAAAATGTCCTCATTCTGATGGTTAAACACACAAATTGGTCCTCATAAAGATAGAAGTACAAGAACACACACACACACACATACACACACACACACACACACACACACACTAATCTTGAGCTGGAGTTGTGGTGTGCAACCATCATGTACACATATAATGAAACCTGACATACCACAGTAGCAACATCAGCACAAGGACATTCGGTGCACTCTGTCTGCAGCGGAGTCATTAGTGAATTGCGGGTACAGATTACTTCCTATTAAGTTTAATTTCAACTAGTATTCCAGAGAAAATGCTGCATAGTGAATATTCATATTTTGACATCATAGTTTTTCTTCTTTTTTTTCTCATTTCTTTTCTTTTTAGAATTGCCAGATGCAGAACTATTTTGTCCTTGAAGCAAATCTGTTTCTTGAGATTTCTTTAGACGGCGCCAAACAAAATAAAGTTGGCACAAATGTCCATATCAGTGCAGAACTGAAGGCTTCCCAGTTGTCTGGACAGAAATCCCTCGCATAACGCACACAGAATCCTTCACTGTGAAGACCGTGACCACGTTTTGGGGATAACTGAGCCACTTTTCTCATATCCAGACAGCAGCCGGATGTGGGCCATTTCAGGCAATGATGCGGCACTGATGGCCTTTTTCTGCCCCTGACAAAATTATGTGAGCCTGAAGTGGCCCACATGTATAATAGCAATTATGGCCCAAATAAGCCAAGTCAAATATGGGCCTTTTTTGGCAAAGATGCGGTGCTCTCAGCAACATGTAATCTGGATGTGACTCTGAAGTGACCCGTGTGGTAAATGGTGAATATGGCCCAAATATCACAAAACAAATGTGGGCCACCTTTGGCAAATATGTGGCACATGCGGCATTGCTATGGCTTTATTCTGGCAAATAGGAGCGGACCGCCCAAGTGCCATCATTCCACGAGGTATGTGGGCTGGATGAAAGTGTTGGGTGTGGGACGGGTCCAGGTCACGGTAATTTTGCTATCTGGGTTGAGAGCAGTGGCTTTCTTTTAGACCCAGACGGTTTCAAACAAATTTAAACCAATTTGTAAGGGTACGGTTGGGTTGGTGACTACCAGGGGCGTTTCCAGGATTTGAGGACATTCGGGGCTTAGTCCGGACTTCTGTAGGGGGGTCCGGGGGGGAATCCTCCCCAGGAACACTTTTTTGATAAACAAGCTCTATTTAGATGCTCTTTTTATGCACTCTGAAACTTTATTTACATTCAATGTGCATGTCTTAATCTGTAAATAGAGCGGACCGCGGACCGCCCAAGTGCCATCATTCCATGTGGTATGTGGGCCGGATGAAGTGTCGGGTGTGGGACGGGTCCGGACCACAGCAATTGTGCAATCTGGGTAGAAAGCGATGTCAAACTAGCAGATTACGAGTCAAAATTGGAGGGTGAAGAAATTGTCTTGGAAAATGTTAAAACGCAGCAGTGTGGTATTGCGGGAATGCTTACACAACCAGAGAGAGGAAATATTTTAACATTTTTTTGAAATTTAGGATGATGTGTGATGGTTTTGCACTTTCTCAATCAGACAGCAAACTCATATAATGGTAAACCATTCATAGGCTAATTAAAATAGAACAGAAAAGCAGTAATTTCATTTCATAAATTGTGTTGAAATACATAATCACTGATGAGGCTAACATTACCATTTTTCATTTGGATCATTTTTCCATTTTTACAAGCAGACTAAAAGGGCACAATTAAAGCGCTATTACGTTTACAATAGTTTTTCTAAATAGTCTGAATACTCGGCAGCGGGCAAAGTTGAAAAATGTATTTTTGACGTTATTAATGCCACAGTTTGGAATTTAGAATAATAATCTGATGTGTTCATCCGTGTGTGGAATAATTTTTGACTATGCAGCTAGACATCTCTACAGAGCGTACGTTTTGGCGACAGGCATGAGCGCAAGTCCATGAATACTGGGATGGCATCCAGCACTTTACTTGTGCCCCCGTCCATAGGGTTAGTGGCTGTGTCAGGGAGGACATCCGACGTAAAAATTTGCCAAATCATGATACGGATTGACAAGACCTTACCAGATCAGTCGAGGCTCCATACCGATCAGTCGAGGCCCGGGTTAACAATGGCTGCCATTGGTGCTGTGCCCTCACAAGATACCGATGGAAACTGTAAAATCCGCTGTTGCGACCCCTGAGAAACAGGGGACAGGCTGAAAGAAGAAGAGGAGCATATCTTCAATAGTTAGCATCATCACACTTGTAACACAAACCATAAAACAAAAGAACTGAAATCTTGGATTACTGCCATTTCTTTGTACCATCCCCAAACATATAAGGCCATTTCCTGTGAGTTCCTCTACCTACAACAACCAGAATGCACTCACTGTTGGACTGAAATTGAAACACAAATATTTTCTGAACTTGCTGATGACATTAACTGTTATGCATTTTGAACTGTCTCAAAATAAGTATTAAAGTTAGAATTATTTTTTTTCTGTTTTTCTCCATTTACAAAAGCACTGTCTAGTTCGAGCACGCGCTGCAGGGCGTCCAGTAAGAGACAGAGAGATGGAGTGGAAGTTCAGACCTTTATAGTCGAGCTCTTCACCACATACAGTACTTCATTTAATTTTCCAATGTATATGTATGCTGAAATGTTATGGCTTGAGGTACAGGACTGGCTTTACCCAAGGGTTTTTCAACTGGAACATTTTTCTCTGAAGCACGTTGTTCATGGACTCGCCATGGACAATAGCAAAGATGGCTTTTTGGTCAACGACGTTCTTATTTTTGGGAAGTTTTATATACACGAATCAAAATACATGAAAGTGAAACCCAACTTTTGTGTGTTTCACAAGGAGTTTCTTGCTTATACAAAGGCCCTTAAAGTCATGAAAAATAAAAATGCAGTGAAACTTTTTAGTATAATAGAAGAACATAATTTACAAAAAAAGCCCTAGCCCTGTTAAATTTTTAAATGTATTTAAAAAATACATTTGGACCTTTGGGAAAACTGCAACACGTTCCAAAAAGACCAACCAGGTGAGCGACGAGGAGAAAAGTAACAGAAGGAAGAGCACAGTCGTATGTTTCTGGGGTCTCCGAGAAACTCAGGAGAATTTTTAACAAACACCGCATCCCAGTATACTTCAAACCCAGCAACACACTCCGACAAAGAATGGTTCATCCCAAAGACCGTGTGCCACACACCCGGAAAAGCAATCTGGTGTATGCTGTACAATGCAACGAGGATTGCACTGACCTGTACATAGGAGAAACCGAACAACCACTACACAAACGGATGGCTCAACACAGAAGGCCAAACTCCTCAGGACAAGACTCAGCAGTCTATCTACAGGAGGAGAAGACACACTCCTTCGAGGACAGCAACGTACACATTTTGGACAGAGAAGATAGATGGTTTGAAAGAGGGGTGAAGGAAGCCATCTATGTGAAATTGGAAAAACCATCCCTCAACAGAGGAGGAGGTCTGCGACACCACCTATCTCCCACTTACAACGCCATCCTTTCATCTCTACCCAGGAGACTCAAGAAGCCTAGCCTCCAAGAACAACAGTCAGTCACTAACGGCTCCAACGACTCATGACCACTGAATGGAGCACTAACGAAGTCGAAACTAACACCCTCAATGACCATCGCTGCTAAACAAATGCAAATTAATAGCTCCGATGGCGACGGACACAGCTGGACATCGGAGCACAGGAGAGCCACGCATATCTATGGCTCTGTTAGCGACGGGCGTTGGTAAACATCGGGACACAAAGAGCCATGGACATCTATAGCTCTGATAACGACTCCAAAGATGTTAAAATTCTGAGTCTCATCACCAGCCAGTCAGACTAGCTTGGTCTAGTCAGAAAGGCACGAACTGAGGAAGCCTCTTGGATGAGAGGCGAAACGTCTTCATGGATATATACCAAGTCCAGTTGCACTTGATTCAATTCCTTTGGAAAACTATGACCTGGATGAATGAGAACATTCACAGACACTTTATATTGATGTTATTTCAACCTCTCAACTGCTGGGATAGGCTCCGGCATCCCCATGATCCTGAGAGCAGGATAAGCAGTTTGGATAATGGATGGATGGATCTGCTTTAAAAGGTTTCCCTTTTTTTTTTAATCTTTCCTTTGTATGCACCCGGTCCTATTGTTGTAATATGGAAACGTTATTGCCATATTGTTTGTAAATTTGAAATTGTTACATAATTCATTCATTATTTCATCATCAGCTGCTTCTCCGGGGTCGGGTCACGGTGGCAGCAAGCTAAGTAGGGCACTCCTGACATCCCTCCCTCCCCAGTAACGCCCTCCAGCTACTCCTGGGTGATCCCAAGGCGTTCCCAGGCCAGATTGGACATGTAGTCCCCCCAGCGAGTTCTGGGTCTACCCCGGGGTCTCCTCCCAGTTGGCCGTGCCCAGTAAACCTCCAAAGAAAGGCGCCCAGGAAGCATCCTAATCAGATGCCCGAACCACCTCAACTGGCTCCTTTCGATGCGAAGGAGCAGCGGCTCTACTCCGAGCTCCCTCCGGATGTCCGAGCTCCTCACCCTATCTCTAAGGCTGAGCCCAGACACCCTACGGAGGAGACTCATTTCAGCCACTTGTATCTGCGATCTCACCCTTTTGGTCACTACCCAAGCTCATGACCATAGGTGAGGGTTGGAACGAAGATTAACTGGTAAATTGAGAGCTTTGCCTTCCGGCTCAGCTCCCTCTTCACCACAGCGGTCCGGTACAACATCCGCATTACTGCTGATGCTGCACCAATCCACCTGTCAACCTCCCGCTCCATCCTACCCTCACTCGTGAACGAGACTCCAAGATACTTGAACTCCTTCACCTGAGGCAACAACTCATCCCCAACCCGGAGGGAGAGGAGGGAATGGTGGATTGTTAAATAAATAAATAAATAAATAAATAAACATAAGTTAAAGGAAAAAAAACATACAGAACTTCCAAACATCCACTAGTAGTTTCCAAAGTGCAATAATATGGTTCTGAAATAAAAATAATAAAGTCCAGGAAATATCGTATACACACACAGAAATGGAGACATATACCTATGAATATGCACATAATCACAGATTCACCCATATTTGCATATCTAAATTAAGGCACTGGGAGAACGTACAACATATTGATTTATTGTAAAGCGACTTTGAGTGTTAGAAAAGTGAGTGCTATAGAAGTTTAATCTATTATCATTATCTCAATCTACTTGGTATCCAATATCAACTGCGCATGCGCGGGTGCATTAGGAAAGTTTAGACGCTACCTGCCACACAATATTAATAACAGTGTCACGTGTTACAGTAACTTCACGGGAACTAGGCTGCGTTGGTAAACAAACACTTCACTTAACGGAAAACACGCACAGCAATGACCAGTCCCACTTACACACAACGTTCGCAGTCAAACTGGTGTGCCTACGATTAACGTTACACGTTTCAATACAGCTAACGTCAACAGCAAGCTAGCGACAACGAATCCCGTATTCCACACAACATACCGCTGCAGTCACATTACGCAAAAATGATGAGAATTGAACACAGTTCTTTTGCACTCACAACACTTCGGGACATTTCCAGCACCCGAACGAATAACGTCTCTGGTTTTCCTATGGTCGGGATGGACATTTACAAGTAGGTGTGTACCAACTGCTACGTGTTGCATTGATCACCGCCTACGCGTCCATTTTGTGACGTTCAGCTTCTCTCAGCCAATAGTTTTTTCTGATACTCACAATGTCACTCGGATTGATAGATAGATTGATTGATCTGATTGGCTGCAATCGAGCAACTCATCTGTCTAAAATATGAAACCCCGCCTACCCCAACTGCCAACCATTGCTTGTACGTCATTCAAATGGTCAGCCCATGAATATTAATGAAGACCAGACCACACCCCCACGTTGCTTGAGAGGAAACTGAGAACAGCTGCAGAGAAAGGTATAAAAAAAACAACGCAGATTAAAAGAAATGCTGCTGAATGTCTTATTATGCCATCTTCAAGGTTTTCAAGACATGAGAATTAAAATCTGATTACAGATTTATGCCCAACTTTAAGGGTTTAAATTAAAACACACCTCCCAGGTGTCCGGGGAGTGCAGGAGAGAGGTGAAGAAGAGAGTGCAGGCAGGGTGGAGTGTGTGGAGAAGAGTGTCAGGAATGATTTGTGACAGAAGGGTACCAGCAAGAGTTAAGGGGAAGGTTTACAAGATGGTAGTGAGACCAGCTATGTTGTATGGTTTGGAGACAGTGGCACTGATGGAAAGACAGGAAGTGGAGCTGGAGGTGGCAGAGTTGAAGATCATAAGATTTTCATTGGGAGTGATGAAGAAGGACAGGATAAGGAACGAGTATATTAGAGGGACAGCTCAGGTTGTACGGTTTGGAGACAAAGCAAGAGAGGCAAGATGGAGATGGTTTGGACATGTATGGAGGAGAGATGCTGGGTATATTGGGAGAAGGATGCTGAATATGGAGCTGCCAGGGAAGAGGAGAAGAGGAGGTTTATGGATGTGGTGAGGGAGGACATGCAGGTGTCTGGTGTGACGGAGGAAGATGCAGAAGACAGGAAGAAATGGAAATGGATGATCTGCTGTGGCGACCCCTAACGGGAGCAGCCGAAAATAGTAGTAGTAGGTGTCCGGGTAGCATAGCGGTCTACCCCGTTGCCTACAAACATGGGGATCGCCGGTTCGAATCTGTGTTACCTCTGGCTTGATCGGGCATTGGCCGTGTCTGTGGGTGGGAAGCCAGGTGTAGGGATGTGTCCTGGTCACTGCACTAGTGCCTCCTCTGGTCGGTCGGTCGGGGCGCCCGTTCAGGTGGGAGGGGGAACTGGGGGGGAACAGCGTGATCCTCCCATGCGCTACTTCCCCCTGGTGAAAACTCCTCACTGTCAGGTGAAAAGAAGCGGCTGGCGATTCCACATATATATCGGAGGAGGCATGTGGTAGTCTTCAGCCAACCCCGGATCAGCAGAGGGGGTGGAGCAGCGAAACAGGGTAATTGGCCAAGTACAATTGGGGAGGGAAAAAAAAAGGGGGGGGGATTAAAAAAAACAACAACAAACAAACAAAACACACCTTCCATATAAGACTACACAAATATTAACAGCTCCCTTCAGGCAGACCACTAGAAGGAAGGATGAGGATGGTTACTACACCATAGTCTCCTACTAAGGGCCATGTGACCGGTTGTGAAATTACAACAAATTGAGCGAGGGTGACAAATGTGAAGTAAGGAAGCAGGCCGGGGCTTCAGACACTCTAAAGCGGGACAGCCATTTGCCTCGTGACCTGTGCCCCTCACTCAAGAGGCACTCATCCAATCCACATTGGATGTTTACACCTCGATAGGCCCCTAGTGTGGACGGCAGTGATCGATACGGGCCCCTCTTCCTGCTTCACTTCACAGCTGTCTAGTCCTGCAGCCTCCAGAGGCCTCGACACGCCCCGACGGGCAGGTAAACAAAGTTGGAACGGCAGAGGCAAGTTTATAAACCCCGAGAGATTTTCTTTTTTTCTAGCATTTTCAAATCCTCGTACGAGCCTACCTCCTTTTTTTTTTAATCTAGATATTTTTTTCTTTCCTTTTTTTTTTCTTCCATTTTTATCAGCCCTGCATACACAATGCTAACCCATGTCTAACACCGGAGTCGGTGTCCTGCTTTTCCCACGTCACGCTTCTCGTTCCTCTTTGTAGAACCGAGTGTACCGAGAAAATAATTCTCCTGCACGCCGCCGCCCTCATTCTCGAAGAAGAAAAAAAGAGAAAATCCTTTGCAGAGAGATGTCATCTCTGATTTGTACCACCTTGTTCGAGGGTCACAGAGGGGATCATCTCAGTTTAGCCGCGAAGCCAAGTTGGGGCCTTCAACCAAACACTCCGATTCTTTTTGACACCCAAATATGGTCGCGATGTACTGCTACACTTTCTTAACGCCTACAATATATATCTTTTTTTTGCACTTCTGTTGCAAGCTCTTTAAAATCCGCTAAAACAAATCGATTGATATCGTGGGACGGTTTACCCTGCTGAACCCGACATATAATGCGGACCGATACTGCAAGCTCCCGGGCTACTGGGACCTGTTAGGGTTCCCGAAGATTAAGGCTTGACCGGGATAACCCCACACTGGACCAACAACTCCAACAATGCAAAAAACAAACAAAAACCTTTTCTTTTCTTTCTTTTGGAGAAAGTCAAAGTGCACGTGGGTGAACACTGGAGAGCGTTGAATGCCCGCTGCTCGTCACGCTGCGTCTCGTGCATCGATGACACGCTCCGGTGCTTTCCATTAACGGCAAACGCATCATAACTGTTACTGAACTCAGTAGTGGTGGTTTTTGCTGATCTACAGTCATTTGGATGGTTTTTAATGAGCCGGGTTATACAACTGTCTGCCCAAGTAGTCATTTTCACTTCTCTCACCCCTCTCTTTCTCTCCCTCCCTTCCTCTCTCTCACTCTCTGTCTGTCTCTCTCTCTCTCTCTCTCTCTCTCTCTCTCTCAATTCAATGGGCTTTATTGGCATGAAAGTTTTAAAAACAATGTTGCCAAAGCATCAAACTGCAATTTGTCCAAATATGTGGCCAGTACACAATAACACGAGTAATGAACGTTAAACAATCCAGAAACAATAAAACGACAATAACAATAAAGAAAACAGAAGTAAATCGGAAGGTGGAGCATGGCTTGTGAGGAGACGGCAGCTGTCAGCTGTTGAGCTGCTTGTCTCTGAGGCTGGGACATGACCTGCCATATCTTGCTGCATCTGTGGTGCCGACACTGTCCCCCCCCCCACCCCCCCCCCCCCCCAAGTACATGTTGCATTTTGGTCTGGTCAGAGGACGTACCAACACCTGGGCATTTACACTTAATTTTTGTAGAGAACTTTATTCTTGTTCTCTCTCTCTCCCTCTCTATCTATCTGTCCCCCCCCCTTCCTTTCCTCCCTCTCTCTCTCTCTCTCGCTCGCTGTCTCCCTCCCTCTCCCTCTCTCGCTCTCTATCTCTCTCTCCCTCCCTTCCTTTCCCTCCCTCTCTCTCTCTCCCTCCCTCTCTCTTTCTGTCTATCTTTCTCCCTCCCTCCTTTTCCCTCTCTCCATCCCCCCCCTCTCCCCGTCTCCCTCTCCCTCTCTCGCTCTTTATCTCTCTCCCTCCCTCCCTCTATCTCCGTCCCTCCTTCCTTCTCTATCTATCGCTCTCCCTCCCTTTCCCTCCCTCCCTCTCGCTGTTTCTCTCCCTCCCTCCCTCTCTCCCTCCTTCCTTCTCTATCTATCGCTTTCCCTCCCTCTCTCTCGCTGTTTCTCTCTCTCTCCCTCTCTCTTTCTGTCTATCTCCCCCCTCCCTCTCTCCCCCGTCTCCCTCTCCCGCTCTCTATCTCTCTCCCTCCCTCCCTCTGTCTGTCTCTCTCCCTCTCTCTCTCTCGCTCACATGGTGGTATTTACTTCGGCTGTCAGTCGTGTGTGTGGTGGTGGTTAAACCATCACGATGTACTCGTGGCCCCATCTTTTGTTGGTAATTCCATGTGACGACCTCCCATGTTGGAGATGGCGTTGGAGTCACACTGGCGACCATGCACACGTAGTCCTGCATTGCGCAGTCAAAACATTTGTCTTCAGCAGCTGAATTAAAAGAGACGTGAAAGGTCAGGTGAATTTCAGGAAAATGTGCTATTCTACCTGCATCACATTATGCAGAGATCTAAAGTCAGCTAATGCTAGGCTAACGTATTCTCCACTGGTGTCGCCAGATCATTTTGCCGGAGCTTGTAGCCCGAATATAGTTTTAAATTTGAGAGACGATCTGCCACCAAAAAAAAAAACGATCCCATAGGTCGTCTGTAGAAGCAGCTTATTACGACCTATAGTTACGTTTTAAAGTTAAGCGACCTCTAGCGGTCGTGTAAATAATGACAATCTGGTGTCTCGGGTGCCTCATCATCATATGAGCTTTGACCTTCGTTACCAATCAAAATGCGACGAGCCAAGAGACGGGGAAATGCAAGAAGCATTTATGCTCTTGTAAATTGTTGGTTTCTTTACAAATCTCCCAAAGCCTTCACTCAACATGAACAACAATAAAGTCCTAATTTCCTCAAACGAGGACTTCATAATTAGCCAGCCCACTATCACGCCAACGGGTGTAATACACCCGCTGGTCCAACGTGTCAGTGTCACGGTTTGCCTTGCTCAGGCGTGAAAAGTACACGCGTGTATGAAGGTGCAGTGCCAGCAGGGGGCGATGATTAACTCAATGACAGCATCTCCCCGCGGAGGAAAAGAAGCATACAGCATTTTCCAAAATCCCTCCCCTAATCCTAACCCTAACCTGCCTTCACCTCTTAATCATCGCCCCCTGCTGGCACTTCACCTTCATACACGCGTGTACTTTTCACGCCTGAGCGAGGCAAACCGTAACACTGACACATTGGAACGGCAGCGTATTACACACTTTGGCGTGATACAGGGTCATCCAGCAGCGTTGCAGGGTAGGAAGAAACGACCTATGTGGTCGTATGGGTTGGAGGACTTGTTGGAGAGAAAACAACTCAATCTTTTTTGGATTTTTCCAAAAGAGAAGGAGGGGTAGGAATTTAGCCTATGTAGTAAGTTTTCAACAATGGTTGAAATTGCCTGCTGATTTATGATATTCGGCACCTACAATCATGATGAAGAGAAATTCTCTTCGCCATGATTGTAGGTGCTGTTTAGCTAGCGGGCCTTACTCATCTCATCCCACGGCATACTTTTATTGTCCTTTAGCAGGGTTTTCTCGTAAATAAATCAAATTTCCATAAAACGAACTAAAACGTTAACGACTCATTCATTTTACTACAGGCACAAACAGAAGTTAACCATCATATTGATTTAAATCTAAATGAACTTCAAGTAAATAAACAATTAACTTTACGCCATTATGTTTGGGATATTGTTTAGATACTACTATAGTTAGATCATGTAATGCAATTAGAATGAGATCCAATCCAATTATGAATCCAATATTTTAACATCATAATTCATAATTAATCTGGAGAGTAAACAACAGTTTTTGAGGTACCCATTTCAATTTTTCAATAATTAACACATGTCCTTGAATGTAAATAAGGTGTCAGAGTGCATAAAAAAGCATCAAAATAGAGCTTGTTCATCAAAAAAATGTTCCTGGGGAGGATCCCCCCTCCCCTACAGAAGTCTGGGCTAAGCCCCAAATGTCCTCAAATCCTGGAAACGCCCCTGGTATTCAACACCCCAACCGCATCCTTAGAAATTGGTTTACTTTGTTTGAAACCGTCTGGGTCTAAAAGAAAGCCACTGCTCCCAACCCAGATAGCAAAATTGCCGTGGCCCGGACCCGTCCCACACTTGACGCTTTCATCCGGCCCACATACCATGTGGAATGATGGCACTTGGGCAGTCCGCTCCTGTTTGCCAGATCTGGGCCAGAGCAAAGCCACAGCAATGCTGCATGTGCCACATATTTGCCAAAAGTGGCCCATATTTGTTTTGTAATATTTGGGCCATATTCACCATTTACCACACCCGCCATTTCAAGGTCCCAACCAGATTACATGTTGCCGAGAGCACCGCATCTTTGCCAAAAATGACCCACATTTGATTTGGCATACTTGGACCATATTTGCTATTTTCCATGTGGGCCACTTCAGGCTCACATCCATTTTGTCAGGGCCAGAAAAAGTCCATCAGTGCTGCATCATTGCCTGAAGTGGCCCACATCCGGATGCTATCTGGGAACCAGCCTTGTTCACTTTAAACCGCCGAACCTTAACCTGCAGAAACACAGCAGCTTTCAGCTCAAAATGGTTTGCTCTCCTGTCACCCTGGCATCATTTATGGGTCACCCTCCCTCGACTTTCTCCTGTCCTCTGACAATTAATATAATTCATTTGGTTTTGCTAGAAGATTTTAATGCTAACAGTCCACTTGCACTGCAATCTAGAGGTCGCAGGGTTTAATTGCACATTAAAGCCAGGAAGCTTCTTAAGTCTGATTTTCTCCTTCGTCACTTTACAGTATTCGGCAGCCCTTGTGTTCACATCCCTCCGATGCAAACCGGATGTAGGTGCTGTGTGTTGATTGTTGATGGTAATTACATCTGAGTTTAGTCTCTAAAATACACAGATTTCTAGTCTTGATAGCTGACTTCATTCTAACTGCTTAATCATCACTTAAGTATTCAGTGTACTGGCAAGTGGCTCTTCCGGCGTTATCTAGTTCTCAACAACAGCCTCTCAACCGCTGCAGCTCAGTGATCAAATTCACCTTGTTTTCCTACTGTCTGATCCCTATCTCAGATTTCTCCCCGCAAGCCGATCCATCTGTTTGAGCAATCTACCGGTCCCCTCTTGAATACACCCCTCAATGCATGCTTAAACAGGCTTCTAGATTATCGGCACAATCCATTATAGTGCATGTATCCCATGTGGGGGTGATGTGATATAAAATATTATTAACGTCAGATTTTGCCTATAATAGGAGCATGGCCTTCAGGGAAGCAGTTCTATTTGTTTGAGAGCGGAGCTGTCAGCCCCAGCGCGCAGGATGGAGCTGGTGTGTTGCGGGTTAGGACCAGGCTCCAAGGTCAAACCAACCGGGTGCCGCTTGACAAGTAACGCATAAGTTTTAAAAGAAATTGAATAAATAAATAAAAAAAGAATGTTTGAATTTCAAAATCTTCCAGAGAGGAATGTGAAGCAGTTTCCTTGCCCTGGATAAAAACTGTGGTGTTGTGGGTTGAGGTGATGTACTACACCTCAAACCTCAACAAACAAGGTTTAGACAAATAATGGCTTCCCCTCGCAGGTTGCTCGAGTTAAAGAGAGAAAAAATGTTTGAAAAGTCGCATGCAAAGGACAAATTCCTTGTGGTGAAGACACAAACAAGGTCTTCTTGATCTGTGCCATGTATTGAGAGTATTCTGGTTAACAATCCTTCACAGCCCTGACTTACTTTATTGCATCTATTTAAGTATTAGTCTCTTGGTTTGTTGGTTTTCTAGTTATTAGCACATTTTAAAAGGGTAATGAGGGGTTTTGGATTTTACATGAATTTGTGTGCTCCGTGTGGACAGAAGCGGTAGTGCTTTAATGGCCTAAGAATTGTTACTACTACTCCTACTTTCGGCTGCTCTCGTTAGGGGGCGCCACAGCGGATCATCCGTTTCCATTTCTTCCTGTCTTGTGCGTCTTCCTCTGTCACACCAGCCACCTGCATGTCCTCCCTCACCACATCCATAAACCTCCTCTTTGGCCTTCCTCTTTTCCTCTTCCCTGGCAGCTCCATATTCAGCATCCTTCTCCCAATATACCCAGCATCTCTCCTCCACACATGTCCAAGCCATCTCAATCTTGCCTCTCTTGCTTTGTCTCCAAACCGTCCAACCTGAGCTGTCCCTCTAATATACTCGTTCCTAATCCTGTCCTTCTTCATCACTCCCAATGAAAATCTTATCATCTTCAACTCTGCCACCTCCAGCTCCACCTCCTGTCTTTTCGTCAGTGCCACTGTCTCCAAACCATACAGCATAGCTGGTCTCACAACCATCCTGTAAACCTTCCCTTTAACTCTTGCTGGTACCCTTCTGTCGCAAATCACTCCTGACACTCTTCTCCACCCACTCCACCCTGCCTGCACTCTCTTCTTCACCTCTCCACTGCACCCCCCATTACTTTGGACAGTTGACCCCAAGTATTTAAACTCATATGCTTTCGTCACCTCCACTCCTTGCATCCTGACCATTCCACTGTCCTCCCACTCATTCACGCATAGGTATTCTATATTGCTCCTACTGACTTTCATTCTTCTTCTCTCCAGTGCATACCTCCACCTCTCAAGGCTCTCCTCAACCTGCACCCTACTCTTACCACAGATCACAATGTCATCAGCGAACATCATAGTCCACGGAGACTCCTGCCTGATCTCGTCCGTCAATCTGTCCATCACCATTGCAAACAAGAAAGGGCTCAGAGCCGATCCTTGATGTAATCCCACCTCCACCTTGAACCCATCTGTCATTCCAACCGCACACCTCACCATTGTCACACTTCCCTCATACATATCCTGCACCACTCCTACATACGTCTCTGCAACGCCTAAGAATTGTTACGTTACAAATTTCCTTTTGCAGACGTTTTTATCAAAAGTGACGTACATCTCAGAGTAAATACAACAGAAGCAAGTAAGTGTCAAAAAACTAGCCTCAAGTCCGATAAAAAAGGTTCAAGTTCAAGTGCCGTCACGGCAGCACAAATTCATGTTTGCAGCGGCCTCACCCAGTACCATCTATGCAGTGTCTTTTTCCACGTCTGTGTTTAAGTTTATCTTCTTTTGATGGCTGAGACAGCTGGCACTAGATCGGCTGGGAAAGCTTGGTCTGCTGCGTCCTGTGGGCCCAGGGACCACAGCCCTGCCTGGAGCTGGGCCCAAAGAGGAAACACCGAGGGCGGTCTGACAGGACGCGGAAGCGAGGCAGGCTAAGCTAACTGCTAGCCAACACAACCCAGCAGTTCTGATAACACTGAGGGCAGTCTGGCTGCGGCCTCACCTAGGCTTGACTTATGTTTTTAGTGTCGACGTGTGGGGTGCGGGGAGGTGTGTCGAAGGTGTCTGGCTGGGAGAGCTAGCATGGGATCAGCTGAGGGAGTTTGATCTACTGCATCCTGTGGGCCCAAGGACCACGGACCTGACTGGCAGTCTGACAGCACTAGCAGTCTGACACTGAGGGCAGTCTGACAGGACGTGGAAGCGGGGCGGGCTAGGCTATCTGCTAGCCCATGCAGACTGGCAGTTGCGACAGTCATCCTGGCTGGTGTTCGTTCTCCTGGACAGTGATTTTTTTTTTTTTTTTTTAGTTTAGATATATGTGTTAGTTTGAATATATGTTCTTGTAGTTTTTTGGATGTGTTTTTATCTTTGTGTTGCACTGCTGTGCGCTGGGGGAAACGATGTTTCATTTCATTTCGTGTGCACAAGTGCATGAAATGGAATGACAAAATGTTTCTGATTTCTGATTTCACAGGGTGCATAGAAGCACATAATATAAGTTAACAATGTCATTCTTAAAGTAGAAGTCGATGCCTGATTGAAAAAGCATGTGAGAAACCTGTTTTCTAATGAATTGTAATCTGAATGTTTCATTGCGCCTCATGATGGGAGACATCTAGACACACAATGCAAATATGAAAGAGTGAGCCAAGAAAATCTGCATATAAAATGTTGCTTTGTTATCTTGCAAACTGCATTCATCGTCTGGTAGCTGGTTTGTCTTGCAGATGTGCAGTGGTATTTTTGGAAATATACTTGCGTTTGCGAGATCTGCAGCCACGAGGTGATGTATTTCTAATTGTGGCTGTGTACCCCGTGATGTAAATCATTTCATCAGATTTCGCAGGGAATCCAACCCGGAGACGAGCATCTTGGGACGATTATACGACATCAGTATCGAATCTTCCCGCTGATGGTCCCGTTTAATTTCGTCGGCCATAAAGAGCCGTCAAAACTGAATCGAGACCGACAAATAATAAGTGAAAAAGTCATTGTAGCTGGTTTAAATAAGACAGCAATGCACCACACCCTGAAACACAGTCTAGAAAAATAATTTTAAAAATCCATATTTCGGCACTGCAAAAACAATATATCTGACCTAGTGTTGTATAATAACAGCATTAGGTAACTGTGCCAGTACTGACTATGGCAGACTGGCCGTCATGATTTAAGACCATGAGGAACCTTGTTTCAACAAATCCTGCGGCTAAAACATCACACTGCACCGGCGGACTCTTTTGCTTGTTTTGGGGATTTTATTACCTGGCTATGCTAAATTGTGACCTTGCGTTTGTGCAGCGTGACAGTCGCTGCCCAGACCGGAGAACGGAGAGAGGGAGCTGATGTTTCCATCCGCAGCAGAGGCAGGTCACCCACGAGGCTGAGTGTGCAGGTTTGTCAGGGGCAGAACTGAAGGGTGAGAGAAATTGGCGGGAATGCAAGGCGGTGTGTGTGTGTGTGTGTGAATACGTGCATGCATGTGTGTGTGGTGTATGTACGTGTGTGTGTTTCAGTGTGTGTGGGTGGGGTGTACGTGTGTGCGTGCAAACGTGCATGTATGTGGCGCGCGCGTGCGTATGTGTGTGCACAAGTATGCATGTGTGTCTGCGCGTGCTTGCATGTGCACGTGACACGCGCATGTTTGTATGTGCGTGTGTATGTCTGTGTGTGCGTCCGTGCGTGCGTGTAAGTGCATGCGTCTTTGAGTGCATGTGTGTGTCTGTGTGCGTTCATGCGTGTCTGTGTGCATACGTGCATGCGTGTGTGTGAGTATGTGTGTGTCTATGTGCGTCCGTCCGTGTGTGTTAAGTGCGTGTGTGTGTGTGTGTGTGTGTGTGTGTGTGTGCATGGGCTCATGCCAGAGCAGGCCACACAACACACTTGATGGTGTATTTCATAATCATTAGGCGGGGGTCCCGGCACCGCCATCCCCCCCCCCCCCGAGGAGCAGCGCAGCAGTGGTTCCCACAGACAGAGAGAAATAAAGAAAGAGAAGAAGAAGAAGAGGAACCTCCTCAGGGAGCGCATTAGGAACTCACTGGGATTTGCTGACTTGTTTTGTCACGGTGGATTTTGTCCTTCTTATTAATTTACCCCCCCCCCGCGCCCCCCCACGCTCTCTCTCTCTCTCTCTCTGTCACATTTTGTTTTGTTTTGTTTGTTTATTTGTTTCATTTATCTTGTCACACTTTTCCTCTTACAATAATTCCCGTCATGGTAACAGACTTTTCCCTGATTAATTCCTCACCCCCCCCCCCACCACCCTACTTATTTAATTATTTCATCTGTGGAACGACGGGAAGGGAGATCTGGGATAATAAATGTCTTCTCCGCCGGGACACGGTTTGGAAACTGGTGACATCCATCTTTTTGGAACTGCACCCCCCCCAACACACGCGCTGGACTGATTACGTTGCATGCGTGTATGCATATATGTGCCCATATTACGGGGGGGGGGGGGTAACAACGTCAGCATTGTTCAATTCCCGGCGAAGAAAGAGCTTGTGAGAATTTTAAATAACACACGACAGCGTATTTGTATCGCAAACCTTCATGCAAAAATGAAAACGGATCACACAACGGCACATAAATTGGTCGATGACTAATCGGCGGCATCTTATAGCCGAGATGTCTCCGACTTAATTTGTGCTGTAATAAATAGTCCACTGCACGTGGCGCCACATGAAAAGGAGCAATAAATTGAATAAAACCACCCTGGGCAGAAACACGCAGCTACACACAGGAGAGTAATGGTTCCTAAATGGTTCCTCAAAAGGCTCCATGGTTCTACAACGAACCATCACCAACTGAACAACCTCTTTATTTGGGGGATGGTTCTTCGCATACTTCGTCTTTACTGAAGTTGTTTGGTGGCAGGTAACAGCCTGACATCAGGGCTGCAACTACATTTTTTACATATTTTCTTTCAATCTACAGATCCATCCATCCATCATCTGCACCGCTTATCCTGCTCTCAGGGTCTCGGGGATGCTCGAGCCTACCAGCAGTCATTGGACGGCAGGCGGGCAGACACCCTGGACAGGCCGCCGGACCATCACAGGGCCCACACACACACACACACAACTAGGGACAATTTAGTACGGCCGATTCACCTGACCTTCATGTCTTTGGCCTGTTGGAGGTAAACTGGAGCCCCCGGAGGAAACCCACGCAGACACGGGGAGAACATGCAGAGGACGACCTGGGACGACCTTCTTGCTGTGAGAGGACCGCGGTTAACCACTGCGCCACCATGCCGCCCTTGAGATTATTTTCTAAATGAATCTATTCAACTGTTTGGTCTGCAAAACATAAGAAAACAGTGAAAATGCCCATCGCAACTGCCCCAGATACCAAACCGACATGTTGAAATATGCTGCTCTGTCTGACCAACAGTCCAGGACCGAGAATATTAAACGTGTTAACAGAAGACCCAGAAATGCAGCAAATTCTTACATTTGACTTTTTGCTTAAAAATGACTTAATCAATTATCAAGTGCTAGTATCAAAGTGGGTCGGCAGTACATTTTCTCTTGACTGGCCTGTCCACTATTTGCTGCAGCTCTGTGAGAAATATAAACCCACACCTCTCAGTCGTTTTGGGTGGGCTCGCTGCATCTGGCCGGGAGGAAACATTTTTTCCTTACTTAATAACTGCGAGGAGGCGGTGCTGATGAGAATGTCAGCAGCACGGCAAAAAGAAAGAGGACTATTCAGTTCTTGCTCCCACATTACAGCTAAGCTTTTTGCATAACCCTAATCCTTATTGTCTACAATTAATGAGTTTCTCTCATACTAAGAAACATGCAAATGGAGGTTTTCTGTTTTAGAGACTGGCAATTATGGAGTAAGCTAAGGGATATGAAACCCTAATTATGCGCTATCATTACTGCCATGCCTGCCGCTACAGATGACTTGGTATGCAAGGGCGGGGAGCGAAGCAACGTTATGCAACGCAGTGGTTTTGATGTGACACGCGGTGTAAAATCTTACAGGAAACAGGCCCGTTCAATAGCATCGCAAAGAACAAGAAAAAAATGCCATTTTCGTCCTCGATGCTCTATTAACCGCCAAGCCAAAATGAAATAAATCATAGCTTGCTAATGCTTTAGTCAGGCATCATGCAACTTAATTAGACAGTATAGTGAAACAACAGGGATGAGGGAAGTGTGACAATGGTGAGGTGTGTGGTTGGAATGACAGATGGGTTCAAGGTGGAGGTGGGATTACACCAAGGATCGGCTCTGAGCCCTGTCTTGTTTGCAATGGTGATGGACAGGTTGACGGACGAGATCGGGCAGGAGTCTCCGTCGACTATGATGTTTGCAGATGACATTGTGATCTGTAGTGAGAGTAGGGAGCAGGTGGAGGAGAGCCTGGAGAGGTGGAGGTATGCACTGGAGAGAAGAGGAATGAAAGTCAGTAGGAGCAAGATGGAATACCTATGCATGAATGAGAGGGAGGACAGTGGAATGGTGAGGATGCAAGGAGTAGAGGTGACGAAGGCGGGTGAGTTTAAATACTTGGGGTCAACTGTTCAAAGTAACGAGAGAGCAGGAGAGAGGTGAAGAAGAGAGTGCAAGCAGGTTGGAGTGGGTGGAGAAGAGTGTCAGGAGCGATGTGTGACAGAAGGGTACCAGCAAGAGTTAAAGGGAAGGTTTACAAGATGGTTGTGAGACCAGCTATGTTGTATGGTTTGGAGACAGTGACACTGACAAAAAGACAGGAGGTGGAGCTGGAGGTGGCAGAGTTGAAGATGATAAGATTTTCACTGGGAGTGATGAAGAAGGACAGGATTAGGAACGAGTATATTAGAGGGACAGCTCAGGTTGGACGGTTTGGAGACAAAGCAAGAGAGACAAGACTGAGATGGTTTGGACATGTGTGGAGGAGAGATGCTGGGTATATCGGGAGAAGGATGCTGAATATGGAGCTGCCAGGAGAGAGGAGAAGAGGAAGGCCAAAGAGGAGGTGTATGGATGTGGTGAGGGAGGACATGCAGGCGGATGGTGTGACAGAGGAAGATGCAGAGGACAGGAAGAGATGGAAACGGATGATCTGCTGTGGCGCCCCCTAACGGGAGCAGCCAAAAGTAGTACTAATAATAATAATAAATCAATCTTACATAACGCTTTTCTAACAAAGTGGCTTTACAATAAACGGGGTGAAACAAGACAACAGATAAACATAGCACAAACATACAGAGGTGGATGGGAAGGGGGGCTACGAGAGGGAGAAGCGGCAGCCACACACGATGCCAGCAGCACTCTCCCACTTAAACACATACAAAAGGGCACGAAAAACAAAACACATTCCATGCACTTGCGTACATAAAATGAAACGAAATATTGATCCCCCTCCCTCCCACAGCAGTGCAACACAAAGACAAAAACACATATCCAAACTACAAGACTACAAAACACATATAGCCAACATTTCAACAAAAAAAAAATCACTGTCCGAGAGAGACTGCCGGTCTGCATGGGCTAGTAGTTAGCTTAGCCTGCCCCGCTTCCACGTCCTGTCAGACCGCCCTCGGGTGTTACATCTTCGGGTGCAGCTCCGGGCAGGGCCATGTTCCCTGGGCCCACAGGATGCAGCAGACCAAGCTCCCCCAGCCGATCCAACGCCAGCTCTCCCAGCCATCAAACGAAGACACGAAATTGGACGCAGACGTGCAGACACTGCATGAACAGTACCAGGTGAGGCCGCCGCAAACGTTAAGTTCACGCCACCATATTCCCACACCGATAAAGGGTGAGGCTGCTGCAAACATGAATTTGCACCGCCATCTTCCCACACTGAAAATGCTGGGCAACAGCCTCCAGCTAAAATTATTTTGCAATCGGTACCATCAAAATATTTAAAGTTGTCCTTGGAGAGGAGGGGAAGGAGATGACACATAGGAAACGCTCCTGTGGGCCGTATTAGAGGGTATACGACCTATGTGGTCGTATGGGTTGGAGGACGTGTAGTGACAGCAGGATAAGTCGTATCGATAATGGACGGATGAGAAGCGGCACAGTGGTGCAGTGGTTAGCGCTGTCGCCTCACAGCAAGAAGGTGCTAGGGTCAAACCCCGGGGTTGTCCAACCTTGGGGGGGTCATCCCAGGTCCTTTCTGTGTGGAGTTTGCATGTTCTCCCCGTGTCTGCGGTGGGTTTTCTCCGGGTGCTCCGGTTTCCCCCACCATCAAAAAGACATGCATGTTAGGGTTAGTACGCCTGACTGTACCCCTGACCGAGGCATGGCAAGATGAACTGGAGTTGGTCCCCAGGCGCTGCACGGCAGCTTCCCACTGCTCCTAGCTACACAGCTAGGATGGGTTAAATGTAGAGGAAAATTTTCCCCACAGGAAAATAATATCAGAAAGTAATAACTCCTGCCACCGGTAGGGGTGCTAATTTAGGAAACGCTCCCGTGGGTCGTATTAAGAGGATATATGACAGAGGTGTCCAACTTCAGGCCTCAAGGGCTGCAGTGTCTGCAGGTATTTGTTGCAACCATGCACTACACCACCTGATTTAACTAATTCCTTCCCGTCCTTGGTCCAAGAGGTGAGCTAATTAGTTAAATCAGGTGGTGTAGTGCATGGTTGGAACAAATACCCACAGACACTGCGGCCCTCGAGGCCTGGAGTTGGGCACCCCTGGTATACGACCTATGTGGTCATATGGGTTGGAGGACTTGTAGGGTGAAAGGCAAAGACAAAAACATGGTTGAAGCAAGAAAAGCGAGTTAAATGAAAAGTAAACTTTTTGCTTCTGCGTCATACCGCTTTGCACAATTTTAAGTCTGCACAAAGCATAATCTGGTATTGTTATGAAAATTTGACAGTTGTACTTTTGAAAGCACGCACACACCACCCACGCACACGTGCACACCAACAAACAGCATGCTCATGCATGCACGCTCACACACATGCACACACAAAAGCAAACATCTTTTTTTCCACAGGACAGTTCTGGCTGCTTATACAGACATGCTCAGTGGGCCTGTTCCTTACAGGGGCGGATTGTGTTTGCATTCCCCGCATGCATCTCGCTCCCCTGTATAATAATGACATGACGGCAATGTCTATCTCAGAACGGCTGAGCATTTTCTGCTGTCCTGACAATGGGCTTTTTTATTTCCAATCAAATTCATGCACAGGGAGACCGGTCAGATGTATGATTTATGGAGCGACAGCTCACTTGTGCACTTTCAACTCCAATATCACCCACCAGTAAATTTCCCCGAGGCCTCGACTAATTTGTAAATGGCACCATTCACCCCTTTTGTACTGCTTACAATGTGCCTTTGCCAAATACAAAAAAAGAAAACAATAAGTTGTATTCCTTTTTATTCAGCATTGTGCCTCGCGGTGCACCTGGGGAAGACTGAGCCTCGTTGCTTGCATGATAAGAGGAATATTGAAAGAAAGACGACAGAATTCAATACCCCCCAGGTCTGCACTCTCCAGTGCTGCAGACTTAATTATTCAAAGATGTATTTTTCTGCATGTGGCCCTGCTCCTCAGTTTCAGTCGAGTCAAACACTCACCAATTCACAACAGAAGTCACATTTTGTTCATTAACAATTTATCAGGCTGTATATTTGATGGTAATACCAGGTGTTAGATACGCATTGATTTATTATTCATACAGTTCCATATTAATCTTCTAAGGTGATTAATCCGACCCCATCCTAAACCCCCTCTGAAAAAACCCCATAACAAATTAACCACTGGAAGCACGCTGGTGCGTTCCCACAGCGTTGTCGTGGCGACGAGAGGAGCGCACGGAGGGGAGCGGGACATAAGAGAGGAGCAGTGTAGTGACATTAGCGGATACCCATGATTCCACATTGGTGGATAGCACCCGGATGTGGGCCACTTCAGGCAATGGCGTGGCACTGATGGCCTTCCTCTGGCCCCGACAAAATGGATGTGAGCCTGAAGTGGCCCACATGTATAATAGCAAATACAGCCCAAATATGCCAAATCAAATGTGGGCCTTTTTTGGCAAAGACGCGGTGCTCTCGGCAACATGTAATCTGGATGTGACCCTGAAGTGATCCGTGTGGTAAATGGTGAATATGGCCCAAATATCACAAACAAATATGGGCCACCTTTGGCAAATATGTGGCACATATGTGGCACATGCGGCATTACTATGGCTTGGTTCTGGCCCAGATCTGGCAAACAGGAGCAGACTGCCCAAGTGCCATCCTTCCACACGGTATGTGGGCCGGATGAAAGTATCAGTGTGAGACGGGTCCGGGCCACAGCAATTCTGCTATCTGGGGCTTCAGTTACAAAAAAGGGTCACTGTGTTCACATCACACTAGCCAACACAACCTCTGACACGGGACCCTAGATGAACCAAATATGGCCCCGGGTAACTAGCACACCCTTCTGACAAACAGGCCATCCGTTACTGAAGACATCTCCGTCTGGACAACTCCTTCCTGCCTCCTCCCCATCCCTCCATCTGCCCTCCAGCCAAGGTGCATGATGGTCAGGGTAGCGCTCTCTCCTCAGCGGCCTGCAGAGAGTTAAGCCGAGTCCAAAGGATCATGAGTAGCTGAAAGCAGCTTTTCAGTCACAGCTCCCTTCAAAGAACAGGAAGCTGTCCAGGACAACGGGGCTGGGGATCAAAACACCAGCTAGGTTCTTGCTGATTAGAAGGTGGGAACCCTGTTAATGTGCAACCAACCTTTGTAAGCTGCGGTCACATTAGCGATAGCCGGCTACATAGAGAGAGAGAGAGAGAGAGAGAGAGAGAGAGAGAGAGAGAGAGAGAGAGAGAGAGAGAGAGAGAGAGAGAGAGCGCGAGAGAGAGAATAATGGCACTTTCATACGAAAAGATTGGTATCTGTCTGTGTTTTAAAGCCTAGAATTGCTGATGAAACATCATTTCGGGAAAACAGCTGAGGAAAGTATGCACGAAAGTATGTGCTCTCTTGAATATTTCAGGGACACAATGCTAATGTGTTTGTGTTTTTTGTGGCCAAAAGGCATTAATTCCGCTTCTGGTGTGGGAACATGGCGGTGCACATTCAGGTTTGCAGCAGCCTTACCCAGTACCGTCCATGCAGTGTCTTTGTCCACGCCTGCACCTCAGTTTGTGTCTTCGTTTGATGGCTGGCAGAGCTTGGTCTGCTGCATCCTGTGGGCCCAGGGACCACGGTCCCTGCCTGGAGCTGTGACCGAAGAGGAAACACCGAGGGCAGCCTGACAACACGCGGAAGCGGGGCAGGCTAAGGTAACTGCTAGCCCATGCAGACCGGCAGGTCCAACAGTCATCCTGGCGTTCACTCTCTTGGACACTGGACAGTGACTTTTTTTTTGTTGGCTATGTGTTCTTGTAGTTTTTTCTTATGGTTTGGACATACGCGTTCTTGTAGTTTGGATGTGTGTTTTGTCTTTGTGTTGCACTGCTCTGGGCTGGGGGAAATTATATTTTGTTTCAGCTCATGTACGCAAGCCTGCATGAAATAAAATGATAAATAAATGTTCCCGACTCCTGATTCCGCACCACCAAGTTGATTCCATCCTTTATTTTATTTTTTTCTGGAAAGTCCCCTTTCACACACTACATATGGTCAGTATAATAACGCATGGATACAGTGGTATGAGACCAGATGTGCTGTGGGATATTGGTTCTGGTAACATGGTGATATAACTTAAATGTTGTCGTTCCCTGGTCTTAAAGGTTGCATTACAGTCTTCTTCTTTTTCTTCTTTCAGCTTGTTCCCTGTTTTTCAGGGGTCGCCACAGTGGATTGTACAGTTTTCATTGGTACCCTGTGAGGGCAATCCCGTATGGAGTCTCGAGTGATCCGGTCTGGTCTTGTCAATCCGCATAATGATTTGGCAGAATTTTACGCAGGATGCCCTTCCTGACACAACCACTAACCGTATGGACGGGGGCACAGGTAAAGCGCTGGATGCCATCCCAGTATTCATGGACTTGCGCCCCATGTCCGTCACTACTAAAGTCTGCATTACACTAAAATGATATAATTTTCTGAAATTATTCGACTGTTTTAGTGAAATGAACAATGAATGTCTCTACCTACTCATTGCTAGTTAGATCAACATCTTCTTTTGTGTATATTTCCTATGGAAACACCAAGTCATCCCCAAAACATCATCACATTATTGATAATCAAGGTAGCCAGTATAAAAATATCACAATGTTTGATATTGTCAATACTGCAAAATCCTATCACATACCCAGTGAATACCTGCATTTCATGTATGTCACACCGTGTCCTGTCCTACCATGACCAGCCAAGTGTCACTTACTTGTTGATAACGGTGCTGAAAATTGGCAAGTGCACTAGATTATTCCAATATGTTGCGATTTCCAAAATATTTTAACTGTTCGCACAACATGTATTTGTTTTTTTCCCCAGTCATTTCATTAACTGCTTCATGCTGCTGCTGCGCTGTTGCTGAATGGGGGAGGAATATTTGGAATGCTGGGGTGTCTCCTGCACACATGCATAGTCATACACGGAATCATAGTCTGGTGTGCTTAGGGTGTGGGTGTGTGGGTGGGGTTGTCAAATGGAGAAAAAGTGAGAGAGGACAAGATGAGAGAAGGGGACACGGTCCCATTGTGTACAAGTGAATGCGGTGTGTAGGTTGTTTGGTGTCAAAGTGAATGTGTTGCGTAGGCGGGTTTTGTAAGCTGCAAACACGAAGTCACAATGACTCTTTTCTCCTCGAACAACACCCCGACACACGGCCACCGTGACCTACTTCTCAATACCTGCCCAACACACAGCATCTGCTCCAATGACGTACATGCCAGGACAAGAATATTATCTACAGGGTGGCTTTCACATCTACAGCGTCTGGTCCACAACTGCATAGCTTTGTGAGGTCTGGACCTTTTCCCCAGATGTGGAAACACTCCGCATGTGTTTAGTCATACAAGTTTTAAAATTACCATTCAAATTCACTACAGTAGACTGCTATAGCATCATGTTAGCTTTGACCAAACCGTGGAGTGTTTTTATTATTATTTTACACTGAATGAGAATTGTGGATTTACCCTCCATCAATTGCACTGACCTATAGATGACAAGCCAAGCAGGAGCTGTGTCCCGTATGAAAAAAGGATGGATGACAGTGAACATGAAACCTACCTATGTACTTACTACATGAGTGGTGAGCATAAAATAGAGAAAGACTTCAAAAAAATGAATTCTGAAGTCCTTGTATGTGTTCTTGGACCTTACGTTGTGTTAAGAATACCAAAACACACACACACACACACACACACACACACACACACACACACACAAACACACACTAGTGCTGCAACTAACAACTATTTTGATAGTCGACTAGTCATCGATTATTGAAATGATTAATCGACTGGTCAGCTAATGAATCGCACAAAACAACAGCTCTTATGTAGCTTTTAAATTTAGCTTGAGGTT